>NC_072033.1:4626724-4926724 GCF_027791375.1 Indicator indicator
CTCCAAATAAGAGAAGGAGGGAGACAGACTGGGGAGGTTGCACTTTATTCAGCAGCATTTATTTATAGCATTAACTACATGTCTTAAACTGTTTGGGATTGTCTTGGTTCAGCCTTTCTTCTTATAATCTACTAGAAAACAGTCTAGTGGGAGGCTTTTAATATTAGCCTTTTGCCTGTAGCTCTCTGATTTTGATTATGCATTGCAGTAGTACGGGTGAAATTTGGGTTAAAGATAATTGTAAATATGGTATTGATATTAAATGATGTTTTCCCAGCATTGCAATAATGCTTGTTTTGTTTGCTGGAGAGTTTATTACTTTTTGATCAATAGCATGTGAGATTTGTGAGGGAAATTAGCATAGTGAATAACAATTAGGAGAAAAATCAATGGCATTCAGACAAATAAGTGACTTGAAAAAGTCCCATAGGCACACACACACTCCCACAGATTCTTTAAAGTGTAATACGTCTCATTTTGAATTCTAGAAGAGCAGAGAGCTATTTGGGCCAGAACTGAAACTGATGCCAGTATAATTGAACTACTATGAGGCTATTTGTTGCTCTTTAGTGTTTCTAATCGCTTGAATGTATGACTGCTTCATTCACTGACTCTTCCAGCTTCCTTTTGACTTCTCTCATGTTTTTTTCTGTTGTCTGTACTGGTCTTACTTACTTGAGGTTACCCACACCATGTATTTTCTGTGTCACTTAATATACTTGCCTTTCCCTCCCCGTAGTAACTTCTAGCTGCCTGACAAGAACCAGGAAGGCTTCAAATGAGATAAGCCACTGAAAAAAATTCCAAACAAACAGATAGAGATTACTTCTGAAAGCAGATTTAAACCATGCAACTCTGTCACAGATTCTAAAATTTTAAGTGGGCTTAAAAAATGTCCAGAATATTTAATGGTAGAAAAATCTTGTCTAGGATTATAAACCACAATAAAATCCTTCTGGCACAAAAGCAAACCAAAAAAAAGAAACAACAAAACCATGTTCTGGACATAGTCAGGGTCTTAGTGAGTATTTTGGCTCTTCAAACCAGCATCACTCTGTGTCTCCCCCCACTGTTGAAGTTTTTCCCTGGAGCACTCCCTGACAGTGCCACAGCCCAATGAGTGTTTTCTGTGTCTTTGGTATGAACCTACATCTAGATTTCTTCCTCTTCTATTCTGATAACAGCAAGAGTGATGTCAGAAGGGAAACCTGATTAGTTTGGTGCCATGAGTTAGTGCCTCTTGTTCTTCTGGCTTCTTCTACCTTATGACAACCACTAGCTGCAGGAAGGGTTGAGTGTTCTCTTTGAAAGAGTTCGTTGTATTACTGTGGGAGAGAGACTTTACAAAAGATATGTCCTGTAAAAAGTGAGGTTTCTCCTGCTTCTCAGAGCTTTAGGACCTTTCAGAGTGAAATTTCTTGCTGTATCTTGATGAGGCATTACTAGAGAGGCCAATGAGTGGTGATTACATCCCAGTCTGAGCATACTCTTTCCTGGAAAACTGGGGGATGAGTGGCACTTCTCAGGGTTGTGCTTCACCTCTGAGAAGGAAAGGTTGCTTTTATCCTGTCTATAAAGAGAAGGATGCTTGAGGCCAGAAAGAAGCCTGATGGCAGGAGAATCAAGGCAGCAGAAGTGCTTGTATATGCTGATATGGTTTTTTCATACTTAGTGAAGTGATGGGGTGGAAGACTCCAAGAAAAGTGACTGTGAGTTTCCTCACAGTGGTGCCAAGCAGGTGAAATAATGATGTTGAAAGATTGAGAGAAAGGTCTTCAGAGAAATCTTCAGGCTTTGATTATAATCTGTACAAGACAGGCATTTTATCTTTGGACCTTGAATACTACAGAAGAATCCAGGCTTCTTGACTTGAAGAGCCAACAATGAAATGGAGAATTCAGTCCACAGACATTCACATCGTGGTGATGTGTGGCATGAAATCCTGCAGAATGCAGCTGAGAAAGGAAGCTGAAAGCAGCAGGAGGGATCTAAAAAGAGATTTTGGACCACAAGCAAAGCTGGAGGAAAGGGTGCAAAAGAAGAGAGGGCAAGTCTGTGAATAGTAAGCTTGGTGTTTAATTAGGTGTTTTCAGAGGCTAAGTGTCTTTGTGTTTGGACGATCATGTGCTGAAATGAACTGATGGAGGCTCAGAAAGATGAAGCTGTGCCAGCTGTGTCCATTCTTACCAGAGTCAGCCATGAAAAAATAGGTGAAGCTCTCCAGTCTGGTTAGCCTCAGGGCCCAAACAGCCACTGCCAGGGTGAAATGAATTTCAGTCTGTGCTGTTTTAAACCTAATTCATAATTGTGACAACTTTAGCACATCTTTTATCACTCAACATGTTTTTTTTTTTCTAGGGGAATCTGGTTCTGTGCAGACAGCTGGGACTGGGAGCCTCTTCTTTTTCTTGTTTTGGACTGAGAGTTTTTGCATGCACACTACATATATCTGAACACACTCCTCTCCTGCAGTCCTGTTGAGGAATCAATGTTTAGAATAATGGCTCTGCTTTCCTCTGAATTGAGCTGGTTAATAACTATTGCTGGGGAAATCAATCAGCTCTATGATATCTTATTACTTACGCTAATTTAATCACAAGGAATGGGTCATTGCTTTGGTCCAGAGGGCAAAATGAGTGTGTGGGGATCTGAGAGTGTTTAGGGAAAGCAGAAAAAGGAAGACTTCACCAACTGGTACATAATAGGCAGAAATGGCATGGACTCGCCCAAGGCTGCAGAATGGATGACAGAGAGAGAATTTGTATCCGCTCTCAATAGTTTCTGGTAGGAACTATAGCTCTATAGGGTATAGATTCATTATTAATGTTGCTTAATGTTCTAAAGAATCTGATAGGTGAGATAAATGAGAGCTTTTCCTCTTTTTTCCCCTCTCCCTTCTCTCTGTGTCCAGGATAAAAGAGGAGGCTCATGAAGAGAGACTAACAGGAAAGATGTGTCAAGGACCTCTGAGCCCATTTCAGATTCTTACACACCCAAGAAAAAGGTAAATGCAAAAGAATTGTCCATATGTTATGTGTGCAAAGATGAAAAAGAAGGAAACAGCATGTAAATAGAGTGTCTGAAGAAATGAGCTTAATGTACAAAATGTGCATATTCAGCCTGTCATACCCTTTTCGAGTTCTTGACCAAACTCTCTTTCCTGTCCTGTATACCCAATTATGCTGTATAAGACCTTTCTTATATCATCTTGTTCCTGCTGGAGAGCACTACTTTTGTCCATTGCTGCAAAAAGTAGATAAAAATCAATTTCTGCACAGTAAGCTGTATCTCTGCTGTAAAAAACCTTTCTCCAATTTTTCATTTGGGGAAAAAAGGGAAGTATCTACTTTCTGGTATAAGCAAGTGCGCAGTTCTAGAAGTTAACAAAAGTCAAAATATATTGCAAGGAGCTGTGTAGAAAGTCATGCAGCTCCCATGACTTTTGTGTAGGAACTTCTTTTAAACAGTCCAAGTTCTTGCAACTGCAGATTTTACCAGATCCTGTTGGTTGTCTGTTATTTCCCTCCCAGTGTGAGGGTGTAGTTAGGACTGATGAAAAACTCTAAGAAAGAGAACACCTTGGGTGTTAGGGTAGTGAGGCACTGGAACAGGCTGCCTAGAGAATTGGGGCATGAGCTCAAGAATGAGTTCTGTTTGAGTTCAAAGCCAGGCTGGACTGGGCTTTGAGTAACCTGGTCTAGGGGAAGGTGTCCCTGCCCATGGCAGGGATTTGGAAGTGATCTTTAAGATCTTTTGCAGCCCAAACCATTCTGTGATTCTGTTCTAGGACATAACTTTCTGTTCCAGTACACTGTAAAAAGCAGTCCATGTTGGAGGAAAGGAAGTGAGTACCATTTAGCACAGTCTTCAACAAAGTGTTGGTTTGTGGTGACAAACCCAGATGTGTTCTAAAAAGCACTGCCTGGTGATCCCTAATCCTTAAGGAATTATTTTTTCTGAAGCAGGGGAATTGCTTTTACTGTTGGTCATTTCCTAAAGGGAAGAAAAGAATCAAAACCTGACCCATCACATTATAAACACATCAGATTGTTTCTGAAACTCTGTGCCCACAGCATCTCTTTCTTGACAAACAGATCTTGGGGACTGCTAGACAAATAGAGAGCAGTAGTGCTAACTGCTGCACTAAGGCTAGCTAATTCACTTTATTAACTAGGTAATGAACTAAAGCCATCATGGTCTCATTGAAATAAATAAATACATTAAAACTGTGAATTAAAGTAACTGCTTTTTGATGGGTTTGGGTTATTCATATTGCTTCAAAATGTTATTTTTAATCTAAATTCTGCTGGACACATCTCCTTGTGCCCCAGGGATTGTGGAAAGTATGTTATTGGCCTTTCTTTTTGTACCCCATTTATTTCACATTCACACAGCTTCCAGATGACTCTTTCCTAGCAAGATCTGAGAGCTTAACAAGAAAAAACAATAAAAGAACAAGGGAAATGTCCAATAAAGTAAGTACCAAAATTTAGGTTTCGAATGATTCTATCTCTAAAGTGCTTTTGAATGCCAAAAGATTTTCAGAAGTGTTCACATTTTAGCCAAACTCAGCCTCTAATGAATTTGATGGGGATTCTACTCGTTGCAGACCTCTATTGAAATGTCTGCCTGAAGCTTCTTTTTCATCAACTGCAGCATTTGACTCAATAATCCTAAATGCATTTTAATGAAGGTTTGGTCTGATCATGCAGTTTTGTTCATACAGCACACTGGTGGTCCTTCAGTGCTGTGGGTCTGCTGCATTCTCTTGCTTGAGGATGTTAACTTTAGGCTTGTTTTAGTTGTTGTATTGTGTTAGAAAGCTATAAAGCCTATTGACTTCATCTTTCAGAGGGTCAGTGTCTATAGTTGCTACAGAAATGCTTTTTCATCAGCAAGAGGGAGGTTATAAGTGGAAGAAGAGTATTTTCAAGACTCTCTTTGTGAAGCTGTATTCTGAACCATGGCTTGGAACTTTCACTCTGAGGACTTTTTTTCCCTCTCCTGACAAGATTATGTGGCTTTATTTTATCCCCTTCTTATTCAGTGGGTGATCACCTGGGCTGGTAGCAGTAATATCCCCTCTGCTTTCACACTCTTTTTCATCCAAACATGCCATTCTACTTACTGCAAGATGTGCAAGCACTCAGAGTCTGGAGTTGTTTTCACTGGCAAAGCCAGAAAGCTGGAGAAACTTTAACTGTTCTAGGTTTACACCCATTTAAACAGGGATATAACTTATACCTCTTCATAGTTATGTCTACAAAGGTAAATGTCTGCTAGCTTCAGCCCATGACTATTTTCTGTTAGCCTCCTGCTTCTGTGGAAAGAGCTGCTTCAGGGCACAAGTCAAGGTTTTGGCAGCCCCAATGACACCTGAGCTGTAAGGTCAGGGTCTACATTTTCACACTATGCAAGTTAATTAATCCTGGGCTTAATTTGTCTTTCTCTCTTTTGGATGGTAAAGTGGGCAGCCTTATGTTTATCAGTTTGCAAATGTCACTAAAGGACCATAACTGGCATAACAAAAAAAACAAACACCCAAGAAAGAAAAAGACCCTGAAATAAATACATTACTTTTGTGAGAAGCAAGAGCATAAAATTACACCCCCTTACCCCTTTAGTCTGTAAACTACTACACTTCTGAAATACTCCAGTGCCTTTATTAAGTTTATTAATGGTGGTGGTGAGATCTGAACAGGAATGCTGACACTGCCATCCCTCCTCTGTTGCTTTACAATTTGGGGAAAAGGTAAATAATAGAGATGATTAGTTATAAGGGTGGGGGTGCATGGATGTTAGGGGGCAGAGAGAGAGGTCTCTTTTAATTTATTCTATTAATTCTGGTTATTTCTGTATCACCTGTTCTATAACAGACTCCCAGTATCAGCAGTGTCAGAACTCAGGGCCTGATCCTACTTCCCTCTGAAATCGATGGGAGTTTTGTCATCAATGGAACAGCTGGAGCAAGTAACTTGCAAGAATTCATTTATGCAACAAATCTGGCTGCTTCTGCTTATCTCTATTGATTGTACTCATGTCCAATCAGGTTTGCAGCATTAGTTGCATTACCTTACAATAACAGGGTAATTCACCTGGGGCATGTTCTTACCAAGTCCTAGAATTCACACAATAATGTAAAGATGCTTTCATTTCTTTTTTTCAGGGGCAGCTGTCTCTTTTGTTATTTGTGTATCTCAAGGAACTGTATTCCCTTTTCATAGAATCATAGACTGGTTTGAATTGGAAAGGACCTTTAAATCTCATCTACTTCAACCTCCATGCAGTTAGCAGGGACACCTTCAGCTAGAGCGAGCTGCTCAGAGCCCCATACAGCCTGACCTGGAATGATTCCAGGGATGAGGCATCTGCCACCTCTCTGGGCAGCCTGGGCCAGGGTTTTCCCACCACTATTTTTGGAGTTGCCAGAAAGATGAAGTGACTTGAAGGATTTTAGCTAGTATGATGTAAAGATGATACAGCACTAGGTATCAGGCTTGGGAAATTTTCAGACCTGCCACAAACTTCTCTGTCACCTACTGAGTGTAAGTCTATGACCTGTGTAATGGTTCTCAGGTAGCCTTTCCTTATAGGATGTAATGTGGGAGCACAGACTCACCATAGGCAGCTAAGGGATCTTGGTGCTATGGAAGAGACATGGCCAGAGGTGAGCCCTCCTGCCTTGCTGTGCTGCTATTGCTCTGCCTTTGACTGCAATGGATGTTTGTCATCAGCCAAGGGGAGAACCAGGAGTAGGATGGAGGGTTCTGTGGGCAGTCCTGCCCCCTGTGTCTGACAGCTGAGTAGCATGTGCACTTGGCAAGGGGGGGAAAGAATGTTATTTTCTAAGCAGATGCCATAAACCACAAAGACTTAAAAAAGCAAATATTTAAACATCTTTGATGAAATCTTTTCACAAACATGGAAACATATCAGAGATCTGACCTGGATCTGTGAGTAGTTGAGTGTACTCAGAGGAGAGCCAAGAACCTCTGTGTTCTTGTGAGACCAGGCTTTGTGCCCCCCTCTCCCACACCCAGCAGGAGCAGAGGAGCAGGTTTTGACAAGGTAGAACATCTAAGACTATAATTCTGGTTTGTAAATAAACCATCAAAGGGAATCTTTTGCAGGAGCAATTCTGCCAAGCTTTGCACAGTACATCTTTCTGCTTCTGACTCTTGCCTGGACCGTGTGCCTGAAATCCTCAGTTACTATTGCTTGTTTTTCTATTTCCCTTCCCATTTTGCTGACACTCTGAAGCTTTTGTTTTCTGAATTCCTCCTTCACTTTCTATGACTTATGATCACAGAAGAGAGAGCAGCTTAGTTGTTAACCACTTGTACTTCTTACACTTCAAATGCAGTGTAAATATTTATCTCCTGGCCACTTCTTTTTTTTACAATGTCAGTCAAGTTTTCCTCTATTTAGGGTTAATCTGATGTCCAGCTGAGTTATATGCTAGGTTGTAGGGGTCGTCTCTCTGGACTTCAGTGGAGAAGTGGTGATGGTGGAGCAGGTTGATGACTTGCCTAAAGAAACCTGAAGTTCCTTCCAGGTTTAGTATCATAATGGTAACTGATCTGGAGAACTAAAAGAGCCACCCTGGGGGACCTGGGGCTTTTTAGTCTGGAGAAGGGAAGATTGAGAGGGAATTTTATAAATGTTTATAAACATCTGAGGGCTGGGGGTCAAGAAAGAGGGTTCTTCTCAGTTGCACCCTGTGATAGGACAAGGGACAATGGATATAAACTACAGCACAGGAGGTTCCATCTCAACATGAGGAGGAACTTCTTCATTGGGAGGGTCACAGAGCACTGGAACAGGCTGCCCAGAGAGGCTGTGGAGTCTCCTTCTCTGGAGACTTTCAAGACCCATCTGGAAGCATTCCTGTGCGACCTGTGCTGGATTCTATGTCCCTGCTCTGGCAGAGGGGTTGGACTCTGTGATCTTTGGAGGTCCCTTCCAACCCCTAACATCCTGTGATCAAATGTATGAGGCTCATGATATAAATCTGTATGAAGTGGCAAGCAAGTGGTGTGAACATGCAGTACATCCCCTGACAACATCAGGTAGATATTAAGTTTTGGCTGTTTGGTTGTCAGTACAGTACAAGCAATTGTTCAATGGCTTTTAGAAACATGATTTATCACTTTTGCAAGTGTTTCTCCCAGAATTGAATCAAATTTATTGTTTTGCCTTAAAAAGTGTTCCAGGAGCTCCAGGTACTTCTTGGCTGATTTAGTCTCCCAAACAGATGCCGTAGGACATAGCCTTTGCTGTGTTACACCAACCCTGCCTAACTTAGCACTCCCCAAAGTCTTCTTCTAGTAACAAGGCTGATTAGGAGGTTATCCAAGTGATTGTTGCCACTCTGTGTGTTTGCAGGCAGAATAATTAGCAGGTTTGTCTCATTTTATACAGTCTTTGCTCATAGGAAATCCTGCTTCTGAAAAATCTGGTCCACTGAATTCCAGTTTCAAAAGATTTTGGACTCTTAATGAAGCCAGGAATTGAATGTTAAAATGGAATTTGGATAAAAAGGTTAAGCCAAGTATGTTTGCATGTCAGCTGGTTCTTTGAGTGACTTCTCTGTTATCAGCAGAATACTGTATGAAAAGACATCCTGTAACTGGGAGCTGCTTATTTCCAGTGGGGATTGCTGCATGGCACTGCTGTGTCAACCTTCCAGATGTCACTGGCTTCACAAAGTAACACAGATG
Organism: Indicator indicator; assembly: GCF_027791375.1. Lineage (NCBI taxonomy): Eukaryota > Metazoa > Chordata > Aves > Piciformes > Indicatoridae > Indicator > Indicator indicator. The sequence goes on from NC_072033.1 coordinate 4,635,445, forward strand.
GAAACAAATGACAGCTCCCCTTTCTGCCTTGTGCTCTTGCAGAAGTTTGTTAGACAAGCAGTAGGTGACCGGAACACATTAGTGAGCAGGGAATAATCATTAATTACAGATTAATTGCACTCCCCAAGAGCAGCCAGTCGCTGATGGGATGGGTGACTCGGTTCTTCAAGTTGTCACTTCATACAAAACACACAAAAAGATGTACTGAGTGTTGCAGAATTCACTTCAGAATTGATCTACCAATGCGATATGCAGACAGAAAGATGAATCTCTCAAGAGATTTCTAGACAAAGGGCCTTGAGTCAGGCAGATGGAGGAAGGATGGGATTGGCTCTAACACACAGAAGGGTGCAAAGCAGGCCAAGGAAGGTTCTGAACTTCTTTAGACTTCCAGTAGAAACTCAATCCCCAGCAAATGTAAGCTGCTCTTCAAAATACTTACTGAAATATATATTGACTATATACACTAAAGGAAGATATACTTTCTCCTTCTTTTTCATATATATTAACAAAAACAAACAAAAAAATTCTCTCTCTTTGTCTTCCCTGTCCTTCCTCTCTGGTTTCATTGCATACATTTTATTTCAGAGGAAATGGGCTGTTAAGATGAATGTCTTTGGGGAGGGAGTGCTTCTATTACCCCTAAATTTTATATGCCAATTAGGAGCACATCTACAATATGAAGAGAGGAGAGAGAGCTACTAGACTGGAAGACCAGAACTGCTTTTGGATCAATAGATGAGCTGACATTGAGGCTTGAGGACTGATAGAAGTAGTGGAAAGGATAGACATATTTGGCAGATTTCTGAAGACATTCAATAGAGACACCGAGATGGAGCTGATAAATCAATAGCTCTTTGGGCAGATTAGATTGATATTTTAAATGTATATGGAACTGTCCTAGCCAGGAAGCCTGAACAACACTGAAGGAACAGATAAGCATGGAAACATTAATTCATATTCTGTATCATTTTAGTGTAGTTCTTAAAGGAACTGGTTGAAGCATGGAGCTGAGAGGTTGGATCAGAGTTAAGCTTGATTTGTGCTGTTGCTCTGGAATTCCTCAGGCTGGTGTGGGTTAAGTTAGCAATAATGAAGAAATTTTTGCTGTAGTGAAAAACTACTGCACACAGAACTTGCCAGCAGCAGGACAACACTGGGATCATGGTGCAATACTATTTGGGGTGGACTGGGTGGGCCCAGTCCCACCATGAATATTCTCTCCATGTGGATGCTTTCAGGAGCATAAGGATGTAAAGGAAGGCATTATGGCAGCCCTTCAAACTGTGCCACCAACAAGGCTTAGAATTGAAATTATGCCTCCATGAGGACAAGGGCAGGTTTGGCAGTTATTTCAATGGGAGCATAACTGTCCCTTTGTACATGAGGCTTTGTGCTACTTTTGATGATATGGGCTGTTTCTTCATGCTACCTCATACAGTTATATCAGCTGTCAGAGATGAGAGACAAAAGCAATACAAAGTGGTTTCAATCATCCTGCAGTTCTTGGGGTGATTTGCACCTTTTGCTGTGTACTGCTCAACGTTCAGCTCTCCTATGATGTGCCTCTGTCTTCCCTAAAAGCCTATTAGAAGTTCAACTTGAAAGTTTCTGGGTTTTTTTTTGTGAGCCATGTTGTTGTTGTGTTCACCAGATGTTGTGAAGTTTAATTAAAGTAGAGGTTGTACTAATGGAATTTCCTAGAAGTTTGCAACTGAATTATTATGGATGGAAAACTTTGGCTATTTAATATATATTTCCATAGAGGCATGAGGGGAGGCATGTGCTGAATAAAGGAAACCTGTAATGATGAGAGGTGAAAGGATGTCCTTGGTTTGCCTTCCCTTATGTTGGACTTAGTGGAAAATGGATCAGCCTAAAGCTAGATCAGCCATTCAGCCTAAAGCTGGGTCAGGCATTCAGCCTAAAGCTAGATCAGCCCTTGAGCCTCAAGCTGGGTCAGCCCTTGAGCCTCAAGCTGGGTCAGCCCTTGAGCCTCAAGCTGGGTCAGCCCTAGAGCCTAAAGCTGGATCAGCCGTTGAGCCTAAAGCTAGATCAGCTGTTGAGCCTAAAGCTGGGTCAGGCATTCAGCCTAAAGCTAGATCAGCTGTTGAGCCTAAAGCTGGGTCAGGCATTCAGCCTAAAGCTAGATCAGCCATTGAGCCTAAAGCTGGATCAGCCTTTGACCCTAAAGCTAGATCAGCCATTGTGCCTAAAGCTAGATCAGCCGTTGAGCCTCAAGCTGGGTCAGCCCTTGAGCCTCAAGCTGGGTCAGCCCTTGAGCCTCAAGCTGGGTCAGCCCTTGAGCCTCAAGCTGGGTCAGCCGTTGAGCCTCAAGCTGGGTCAGCCGTTGAGCCTCAAGCTGGGTCAGCCCTTGAGCCTCAAGCTGGGTCAGCCCTTGAGCCTCAAGCTGGGTCAGCCCTTGAGCCTCAAGCTGGGTCAGCCCTAGAGCCTAAAGCTGGATCAGCCGTTGAGCCTAAAGCTAGATCAGCTGTTGAGCCTAAAGCTGGGTCAGGCATTCAGCCTAAAGCTAGATCAGCTGTTGAGCCTAAAGCTGGGTCAGGCATTCAGCCTAAAGCTAGATCAGCTGTTGAGCCTAAAGCTGGGTCAGGCATTCAGCCTAAAGCTAGATCAGCTGTTGAGCCTAAAGCTGGGTCAGGCATTCAGCCTAAAGCTAGATCAGCCATTGAGCCTAAAGCTGGATCAGCCTTTGACCCTAAAGCTAGATCAGCCATTGTGCCTAAAGCTAGATCAGCCGTTGAGCCTCAAGCTGGGTCAGCCCTTGAGCCTCAAGCTGGGTCAGCCCTTGAGCCTCAAGCTGGGTCAGCCCTTGAGCCTCAAGCTGGGTCAGCCCTTGAGCCTCAAGCTGGGTCAGCCCTTGAGCCTCAAGCTGGGTCAGCCCTTGAGCCTCAAGCTGGGTCAGCCCTTGAGCCTCAAGCTGGGTCAGCCCTTGAGCCTCAAGCTGGGTCAGCCCTTGAGCCTCAAGCTGGGTCAGCCCTTGAGCCTCAAGCTGGGTCAGCCCTTGAGCCTCAAGCTGGGTCAGCCCTTCAGCCTCAAGCTGGGTCAGCTGTTCGTTCACCCAGATTCCACAGCCAAAGTGCTGTGGCTGGTAGCGTTTCCCTTTCCAGGATTCACTGGCCTGGCCTGACTTGTTGGACAAGCATCTGTTACATGCTGAAATATTTATTTATTTTTTTAAAACAAAATATTTAAAGAATAAAAAGAAGATTGCTAAGAGGAAACCAATTCCATGACAGCTAGGTTAGAGTGATCTTAACTGCAAATACCACTTTATTATATTTGCATGTAAACAGATGCCAGACAACTGTGTCAGATGAGGAGAACGTTTCAAAGTCATTTGCTTTCTGGAAAATAGAACAGCTCAGCAGGACTTGGAAGGCTCCTAACTTGAGATGTATTATGTTCAGTGCTGATAAAATTGGTCCTTGAAAGTTTATAACCCCCCAAAGTTACCCTGAAGGATGGCTGACTCTTTGCAAGGCCTCTTGCTGATTAGTCTTAGATTGTAGTATGGTGTAATTAAGAGGAATGGGGAAAATGAGGCCTGGCAACAGTGTAGGGCTACAAAAAGTACTTATGAGGCTGACAGAACGGATTTCCTTACATGAGAAATCAATGCATTGGTAAAGAAACAGGAATATCAGTTTCTCCACTGGTTATTTGTGGTTGGACACTTGATCTTCCTTCTCATGACACAAATACTTGCCTCTACTTACATATACCCTGATTGCTCAAATCATGATCATATACGCAGGGCTTAGCACCAATTGATTACATGCTGAACTTATTCTCCAGGCACCTCTGAAACTGGTGAGGCCATCCAGGCTGTGCTGGCTCTGCTTTTGCTGGGTTATAGGCACTCCCTTTGCAGCTGGAAGAGGGTCTGGTCTTGTGCTCATGGACATCTGGGTGGAGGCTGGAATGGCTCTTACCTGTAAACTAGATGACTTTCAGTGCTATGTAGTGTGTGTTCTTTGGAATGCCAATGGCTGGAGCAAAAGACCTCCAGCTCACACCCAAAACAGAAAGCTCTGAGAGGAAGTCTTGGGCTAGACCAGAATGTTTTCAGACCAGAATATTCATATGTGCAAAATAGTTCTTTTCCTAGTGATCCTATCATTCCCAAGTGTGAAATACGATCTAATGACTGACTTCAGTCTTCTTGAAAATTGCAAAAAGTATCTAACAGTTAGTGGCAACAGTGAACCAAGCACAGAGAAGTTGGCAACCAGACCCACTCAAATTCAGAAAAACATTTTAACATTACTAAATGTAAGGAAGTCTGGGCCCAAAATCCTAGAATGTCTTAACCAAAGCAATTTGCATCATTTTTGGCAGAGATGTAGCCAGGGAATACTTTAAATGTATGTTGAATCATCATTTATATGGATTTCTTTTTATCTTAACCAAGCCATTGAATTTCATTTTGAAATTAGTTCAGTATGTCAATAATTACTCAATTTTAATCCAAATTTCATTTTCATTTCCCCTTTGTCTAGGAAGACATGTAGGTGTGCTAGTAATATGTGTGCATCCATGCATGTTCATTTGGATGCACCTAACTGCATGGGTTTGACCTCAGATTTGGAAGACCAATGTTTTGTTCTTGATAGTCCTCCCACTACATGGATTTGCAAAAGTTCTTGCCTTCTGGATCCCCTCTTTACCTCTCTCTTGCTTACAGGGGTTGTAGCTTTGGGGGGAAAGTTTACTTTGCTTTGTTTTTTCTGTGCAGTTTTGCAGTGTATCCCATGGCACCATGGTGATGGCAGTGGTGTCTTCTGGCACTATCAAAATCCAGTTCAAACTATAGAGTTCAAAATAATACCTGTATGTCAGGCAGACTAAATACAAGCTGTGTGTAATGTTCCCTTGGCTTTGCATTTGACCATCTCCTCTGCAGTTTCACCACCAAAGCCAAGGTTTACTTGATGAAGATGAACGGTCAGATGCACTGTACACCAAAGCTGTCTGGACCCTGAACATCACACCCTTCTGCATCCACTTCTCCTCACTCCTGTCCAGCAGACATGGCTATCCATCACCCGGCCCAACAGTGACGGGCAACTGGGTGCCAGCATTGTTCCGCCTCAGCTCTGTTGCTGTTTCAGACAACAGATGGGCACGTTTGTCAAAACTCCCTGCAAACCTCTATTAATTGGCAAGTGTGCTTCTTGCCCCCGTGTCTGGTGGCTATTGATGTCAGCTCTTCCCCAGGGAGACCATAGCCAAGAGGAAGCAAAACAGCTTCCCAAGAGCTCAGCAGCTGCACCCTGTCAGCCTGCTGAAAAGCAATCTTCCCTTTACAAAGGGCTAAAACCCCAGTGCTACTGTATAGACATTACAGGCTCACCCTCACCGAGCAATGTGTTTGTGTATCTCATGGCTGCCACATACAGGACCTTACCCATCCATCACTATCATCACTTTTTAGAGGAGGAGTGAAAAAAAGCAGCCACAGATGCTCCAAATGGCTCACTGAAAGGAAGGAGCAGCAGACTTTGTGTTTGACACAGCATGCTGGAGGTTCCTGTGCTGGGCAGCAACTCTCTCTGCACATGGGCAGGGTGAGGTGCCTCTGGGGCATAGTGCCTTTGATTAAAATTGGCATTTCTGAATCTCCTGCTGGCCCCAAGGCAGCCTGGGGAAATGAGAGTGTGACAGCACTGGTACAGAAGCCTGTCGCTCTATTTCCAGCCTGTTCCAGTGTGGATGCAACCCTTGCCAAAAGTAGTTCCCCCAGTAACCCTTAGAGCCAAACACCCTTTTGTCCTGGAACCTTTGCATTAAATAAATGAAAATAGAACAAGAAAAATGTTTTGCTGATTAAACCACAAATTATGTGGCAAATATCCTCTGCCTGTCTGCAGAAAATGTTGGCTTCTGACTGATACCACTCTAACCAACTGCAACCACAGGCTGTGCTGGAGCCCCTGAGACCAGACTGAATCCTCCCTGGGACACCATTGTCCTACACCACCGCATCCCCTCCTGGCCTTCCTTTCTCTAGGCAGACATGAAGCAGGTTTAGCTGCAAGATTGGGTCTTATTGGAAATGTAAAATTAATATCTAATAGCAGAGCAATTTAACAGAGCAGTTCCAAATGTCTGAAAGCAGATTTCTATCAGCACATTGATTAGTTGCTGGCGATTTGCAGAATCTTGTACTCCTGATGAGCCCTGGCCAGATGAGCTGTATTTGATGATATTACTCCTGCTGAATTTTGCACCAATTTCTCTTTATTACTCCCATTTCCTCTCCAAGAAGATCTATAGTTATGAGGAGCTTGAGGTGTGTGGCCTTGGCCATCTGAGATCTCTAGCAGATCTAACATGTTATCTAAGAAATTCAGATTTAAGGGGGACGAAGAAGAGGCATGTAGAAGAGGGAGGGACATGGCACACATTTGTTTGGTTTTTCTTGTGGGATCCCAGCTTCATGAAGGCAGAGACAAACTTAAAAGTAGAGGGTAATTAGTGATGTCAGCAAAATGAAAGCTGAAAATATCAGTGTTAGACAGACTCTCTGGACCCCTCAAATTATTTCCTCTGTGCATGGGAGTAGTGGAGTGAAAACAGGAGGCATACTGATAGTTCAAGTTATTCTGTGCAAAGATCAGAGCATAGCTTTGGAAAAAGAGAGAATTTCAGAAGGACAGTAGGATCTGCTGAGAAAGCAGGGAAAGACAATTTGACTTAGGCTAATTCTAGTCAGGAGTGAGGACTGAAATAGCACAGGAAAATGCAGTCCAGCCTTCAGATACAGGAAAAGATTTGGGCTCCTCTGTGGCTGGAGCCTCCTCTAGTCTACATTGAAGTGTGCTGCTTTGTTTGAACTGCCTAGACTGTGGATTTGAAACTTGATAAAGCTTTTCTTGTGCAAACCAGTTGAATTCAGCCTCAGACTAAATCAAGGTTCTTACGGGTGTTTTTATCCTCTGGGAGCAACTGAATAATCTAATTTCAAATAGAAGAGTAAGCTTTCAGGCTTTAGCAGCACTTAGATCAGCACCTAAACCCACTTTGAAGCACAAGTACCCTGCCACCTCATGGAGAGTAGCTATGTCACACAGTTCTAGAACACAGCCAAAGACTGAGGCTGGGCATTAGGAAAAGCTTCTTCCCCAAAAGGGCTGCCAAGCCCTGAAACAGGCTATCCAGGGAGATGGTCAAGTCCCCATCCCTGGGGGAGTTTCAAAGCTATGTATATGTGATGCTGAGAGACATGGTTTAGTAGTGACCTGGCAATACTGAGTTATGGGTTGAACTTGGTGAGGTGAAAGGTCTTTTCCCATCAAAGCAATTCTGTGATTCTGTGATGTACAGGAATCTTGAGGCAGTGGGTAAAGCAAGAAGGGAGAATGAAAAATCTCAGGTATTGCTGGGTAGCCTCTGCTGATGTAATCATAAGTGTATGTTGGAGGGTGAGGGCAAAACCCTTCATTTTCCAAAGACTGTATTTTTTAGGCTCCTAAGGCTGCTCCCTCAGGCTTGATGTGAATGCAGACACCTGAACTTCCTATGAGCTGAAATGTGCAAGACTGTTTGCTGGGTTAAATCACATGGCAGGAATGGCTACCTGGCTCTCTAGGCTTTGTGGTGGGTGGCTTTAACCCTGCATTGCAGCTGGGCAAGTACCTTCAAGCAGTCCTTTGAGCACCATGGTTCCTGCTGTGTGGTACCATTGTGTTTCCCTCCCTGACTCAGCTGCTCAGCAGATCAGAGTTCAGCTGCATCTGACATGTGGGGTGACAGAGCAGGAAAAAGAGTATAATGTGGCTCTGTGAATCCATGAAATGGTGGTACCTCTGTGGAGACCAATGATCTCCAGATGTCAAACACAGCTCTGAAAAAATCTTATCTTCTGTGACTTTAGAATTCAGACCATAATTCTTCATTCAAGTCCCCTTCTCTTCCCCCTACTCTCTCCTTAGACCTTCATGTGTAGTGTGCTGAAACATTGGACCAAGCTGCATGGAGCAGATTGTAATTTTGTATTTGGATGCCTAATGTAATGGGATCCTTCATTCCCAGGGGTGTCTCTGGGGAAAAGAAATAATTACAGTAAGTAACCCATGCTTTCGAATACAATGACTTTGATTTTGGATTGTACTTAACTTGTTCTTAGTCTTTCTCATCAATACCCTTAGCATTTCAGATCAATAATCTATCACTCAGCTGCTGGGCAAAACCTGGATAAGACAGGAAAAAAAAAAAAGATCTGGAAGTTGACACAATTTTCACTATGAACTTCTTTGACCTTTGGAAAAGAGATTCATAACTTCTCTAAAAAATATTTTCCATTTTTATGCAGTTCACTTCCTGGTTCTGCCTGGGAACAAGGAGCAGGAAGCAACATAAATCTTGTGAAAACACCAGTTCTGGCAAGTTTCCTAGCCCAGGAATCATCTGAATGAGTTTCATGTAAGTAGCCAAGTTCATGTGTTTCTCCAAGCCATTTGCAAACTCCAAATCCCATGAAGCCAACTCATTGCTTGGTCTAGGCAGCCTGAAGTCTGCCCTTTCCTGCTCAACTTTCTTTCACATGTTAAGCACAGTTCTGTCTTTTTTTGGTTGGTTGGTTGGTTGGGTTTTTTTTTTATTTTGGGGTTTGTTTGTTTGGTTTTGTTGTTGTTGGGGTTTTTTGTTGTTTTGGTTTGGGGTTTTTTTGTTTGTTTTTGTTTGGGTTTGGCTTGGGTTGGTTTTTTTTTTTATTAATTTGGTGCTGTTGTGACTTTGAAACTTATCGCCAAGTATAATATAAGTAGGTGTTGTGCTACCTTCCTTCACACTACTTTGCTACTACTATCCTAATCCTGTCTGGTGATCATGGGATCACAGGATGTTAGGGGTTGGAAGGGACCTCCAAAGATCATGGAGTCCAATCCCTCTGTCAGAGCAAGACCATAGAGTCCAGCACTGGTCACACAGGAACACGTCCTGATGGGTCTAGAAATTCTCCAGAGAGGGAGACTCCACAACTTTCCTGGGCAGCCTCTTCCAGTGCTCTGTGAGCCTCACAATGAAGTTCCTTCTCATGCTGAGGTAGAACCTCCTGTGCTGTAGTTTATATTCATTGCCCCTTGTCCTATCCCAGGGTGCAACTGAGAAGAACCTGTCCCTTCCCTCTTGACCCCCAGCCCTCAGATATTTATATACATTTATTAAATCCCCTCTCCCTCTCCCTCTCCCTCTCCCTCTCCCTCTCCCTCTCCCTCTCCCTCTCCCTCTCCCTCTCCCTCTCCCTCTCCCTCTCCCTCTCCCTCTCCCTCTCCCTCTCCCTCTCCCTCTCCCTCTCCCTCTCCCTCTCCCTCTCCCTCTCCCTCTCCCTCTCCCTCTCCGTCTCCCCTCACAGGATATGTGCTCCAGTCCCTTCATCATCCTCATAGCACTCTGTTGGACTCTCTCCAGCAGATCCGTGTCCCTCTTGAACTGTGGAGCCCAAAACTGGATGCAGTATTCCAGATGAGGTCTGACTAGGGCAGAGTAAAGGGAGAGGAGAACCTCCCTCGATCTGCTGGACACACTTCCCTGAGTACTGTTAGCCTTCTTGGCCACAAGGGCACATTGCTGTCCCATGGATAACTTGTTGCTGATACTTTGTGCTGCTCAGAGGCTGAACTATTCCTGAGCGGAGTTTACCAGGCACACCAAAACACCATCAAACCACTGCATAGCTTTCCTAGGCTTATCTCGAAGCTAACAAGTTGTTCCCCATGCAACAGTGAAAAGCAGCTTTGAACTCCACAGAAGGAAGCAGCTTGTGGAAAATGATTCAGGAGCAGATTTTCAAATGCATTCCCTTCTCACTGAAAGGTGACAGAAGGCTCTGTGATAAGCTCAGTAAGGAAAGACAGCATGGAGGCAACCAGGGAAGATGTTGCTCAGGGCTGTGTGCACAGTTGCTGTCCCCGGATATCTGCTCAGTAATGCTGGTATTCTCTCGGGCATTAGGTCTGTTTTAGTCCAGGAGAAATACGGTGTTTGATGAGGGCAGCACAGCAGGGGCTGACAAAAGGGTCTACTGGCTGTCACACCTTGACTTGTTGAGCGCTAACACAGCCCCGGGGATCACAAAGCTGTCATTACAAAGCATTAGCATGAGAAAAGGAGCACTCCTCATGTTTTGGCATGTCACACCCAAGTGACAGGGAGCACAAATACAGTCAGGCACACAGAATAGTGCAAGTCAACGTTGGCTTTGACAATGTTGGGCACCAAGACTGTCACTCCTTTGACACAGCCCCTCCTTTCCCCTACCCACGCTGCCATTCGCAACAGCAGCTCGCCCACCGCTTTTCTTTCTGCACAATGTGTCAATAATTACTTGTCAGGCCTCTGCTTCCAGACCTGGGACGGGGAATAAATGCTTATTATGCCTGCAAAATGTTGCACGCTTTACCATAAATCTTGTGGTACAAATGCAGACAATAGGGGCTGTTGACAGAGAGGCAAACACTCACATTAACATGTAAAGTCATGCTGCTGAAAGTGGAGTTTGACAAACTAACTTGCAGCAAAGGAGTTTGTTGACCTTTTCGTTGCCTTCCTGGCAACTGGACTGGGCTTGTGTACATTAAAAACACAGATGAATGGGAGATGAAAAGAGATACTAAACATCTTCCTGTTAAAGCTGTTGGAATCAGGATCCTCTACAACTGAGAGCACTTCAGAAATGGCATGATGGGATGTCATCCTTCAAATACACAGGAGCTAAGCGTGTTCAGAAGCTGAAGTTGATTGTATTTGACTTCAGCAACCCATAAACTTCTGCCTATGCCTGTTTACCCAGGAAAGGCTCTAACTGAAATGTCATTTTAGACTGGCAGCTATTCATGGCTTGCCCCTGCAAATTGCATCTCTTCAACTACTTTACCTCTTTGACTTTCAGATTGTTTCTTGCAAGGAATGGGAGGTTTGGTTTTGATGTACTAGAATAAATTGTACAGAAGGTATTTATGTCAAAGTTGCAAGTGTCATAAACTGAGCTCAGAAGAAGAATGTTGCAAAGCAACCTTACAGAAGTTACATTAGGGCTTGAATTTAAATACCTAACTGAAGACTTAGAACTGACATTTACTAAGCACACATCTGTGCCAATTCAGAGGAAAAGGTGAATTTCTCCAAGGCATGGTTCTACCTGTAGGGAATCTGAACTACTACTACTAACATTTCATTGGTTTCTATTTCTGTGATTTCTGGTGGGTTTCTTTCTTTCTCTATTTAATCTTTGAAACATTCTTGTTTAGTGCTGCTGGACTCTCTCCAGCATGCTATGACTTAAAGTCTTCCCAGAGCCCAGAAACTAATGTTTTCTGATGGATAGGTTCCTTGTATGGCCTGGGAATAAAGTACAAGGAGAGGTGTAGCAGGAGTAGCACATATACAGCCTTGATGAAATGACTTCTGTGCAATCTGTTTATGTATGTACCTGAGGTGGAGCTCCCAGTATTTCCCATCCACCTTTTTAGTGCTCTCCTCTTCCAGGAAAAGGTCTAAAAAGCTGAATTCCCAAATAAATAAATCAGGCTTTTTCTATTTGAGCTCTGCAGAACCTCAGAGAGATGAAGGCTGTAATGGGAACCTACAGCACAAAGAATCTGGCTGCATTTGAGAGTCTCTTTTTGCTTTAGAAAAGAAAAGACTAACAAAGTCTATTCTACTAGAAAGCAGGTCTTTCAAAACACTTGTAAAGAATGTTGTGGATTGTAATGAATACTTGGTATTGTAATGTTTATGGCTTCCCCCCCCCCCCCCCCTTTAATCCAGTGCACAGGAGTCACTTTAGTCTTCAAAACAATCAATGAGGTATAAAAGCTAGTAAATCCAGCTGTGCTACTTCATAACCTTGTTTATAGAGTATTATTCTAAATTAAAGCATGCCTGTGTTCCATGAATCCACACAAGTGATGCTAGGGTATCTCACCCTCCTCTCTAATAGTAAATATTGCAAACTCCTTATCTGTATTCCAGTAAACTCTCTTTTTTCTTTTTGTCCCCACTCTGCCCAGTCTCAAACTTTATGGAAAACTCAGAAAAACTTTGAGAGGCACAGCTTAATGAGGAGCACTGGCACTTGGCCTGGAAGATAAAACTAAGCCCATCTCTTATATAAGTAGTCACACAGGTTTTTCTCAAAAACAAGTGGGCAGGAATTTAGTCTCCCATGGAAGAAGTTCCAACTGAATGGTCTCCAGTTCTTGGGCTCTGCAAATATTAGATCCCTGCCAGAGGTATTAAGATACTGAAAATTTAAACTGGGAGGCTTTCATTGTCTACCTTTATTCCATGTGGCTACTTCCAAAATTAATCTGGTACCATTAAGAAAATGAGAAGAAAACAAAGAGCTAGTCACTTTGGTTTCTTTCACTTTTTTTTTTTCTTTTTAATTATTCTACTGTTTCTGACTTTAGAGTTGATTGCAGGTTTGTTTGCTGTAACAGAAAACCTATGCTTACAGCTCTGCAAGCAGAGCCCATGCTGCAGTACTGACGTCTGCTAACAGAGACATGATGGGCAGAGATGGGCTGGGTTGTACTTTTTGGCCAACTGAGCCATTCCAACAAGAGTGACTGGTGTAAGAGGATTTATACTGACAAAGCTTCCAGATTGTAGTTTTGTCACTGCTTATATGACATGACCTTTTCCACCCAAAACAAACATAGTACAAAAGTCTAAATAGTTGCCTAACAGCCACTGTCTCCTAAACACAGGCTCCTGAGATTTTCATGTGAATCTGTGGGTGGAAACCAAGCACAGGACTGGTGTTGGTAAGTCTCTGTGTATAGTGGTGGCCTTTGTTTATGGCCCCATTAAAAATCTTGAAACTATTGTACTTCTGAGTTGAACCTTGGCTGTCTCTTTACATACAAGTCTCCTGAGGTCCCCAGTATGCAGCTTGCAAGGGTCTCTGGTGAAACCTAGGAGCTAATCCTCCCTTTGCTTAACCCTAAACATTAACAGAAGAGGGACAACAGAAGGGCAAATTTGTCTCTGGAGGTAATATGACCTAAGGTCCATATGTAGCTCCTCAGAAAAATGCTCTGCTGGTCATGGTGTTCAAACTCTGTTTTTAAAGTAGTCATCCATCTTGACTTGAGTTTAGCTTTTTTAATTTCTGAAGAGTACAGAATTGAAGGTGTGTATCATTTTTGCCTTAAAAATTGCAGCTGCTGAAGTCAAGGGTTCCATGTTTGAACCATTGAGAGATGCCTTTCTTTTCCTAGGTCCTCTCAGCAGAGCTATAAAATGTCACCTTGTCATTAGACCTCACCTGCCAATTTTGAGGCTGATATTCCTTGATGGAAGATACTGAGATGCACTGAAATAAAGTTTCTGGTTAGAATCCTAGTAACAAATTTTTATCTGTGGAGAGACTGGCACTTCATTTTTGACATATTGAAGTGAAATTCTTCATCAGGATACTCAATGGTGTGGAAGTAGTTTTCCTCTAAAACCTATCAGTAGCTGTTGTTGGCTCCTAGGCATCAGAGACACAAGGAGCTACTTTGACTGAGGACAGTGATCTGGGCATAACTGGATTGTTTAATGGCTGTCCAGAAGTTTGATTTGCACTGACTTGTTCAACTCTTCTGCTACCCCAACTTCACTGTGACAGGTTGCTCATTTGAAATTTCAGATCCATGTCTTGAGTGGAGTCTATAGGTACCACCAAAATGAGGAATCTGGTTGAGATACTTTGGAAGGTGCCCCTGGGCAATAGTCATCTTATAGCAATGTGTGCAAGTATCTCTGTACTTCAGGAAAACACTTCAGGATGTGAGGGTCAGGCATCCATTGCCTATACCAATGGAGTCTGGAGTTGGCCTTGTGTGCTCTCAGCAACAGACCCCGAAGCTTCTCTATGACTTAAAGCAGTCATTGACAAAGTACAAGATGTAGAGACAAAAAAACCCTCTGCCTATTTTTCATAAGCATTGCCATGAGTCAGCTGCACATGACTATGTCCCTTCAAGGTTACATCTGCAGGAGAAGACAACAAGTAGAACAGTCTGCTGGGCTGAGCACGAGAGCACACTTTCAGCAGATTCCCTGCCCTTATCTTGGGTTGTTTATGACTCCTCTGGGAGGATTATGACCTCCTTTCTCCTTTCCACTGAGGGTGGATTTTGTTTTGAGAACATCCTTTTTCTAAAGAAGCCTCATAGCCAGTTGGAGTCAATTTTATAAACCTTACTTCTCAAAAATATGGTACCAGCAAACATTTGTTTTTAAATTACAATGGTGACAAATCCAATAACTATGGAGTGTGTTAACTGTCTGCTGCTGCAGTTTTATGTATTTTGCTGTTTATTTTCTGAATTTATTTGTCTGAATCTGATCTAACCACTGAGAAACTGGAAACCTCAAGTTTAAGTGGAGACTACTATAAACTACAGTTTTCCAAGCTCTTGTACTGACATACTATTGCTGCAGGGCAAATGTATGTGTGGTTACTTCAGATTATAGTTCTGGCCTCCTAACTATTGAGGGCAAAATATATAGTTTTAACTGGTTTGTGCATACCAAACCAAATTCTTATGATTTCTATTAGAAGTGGAAGCTATATTCTTTTCTGGATTAAAAGTTATCTGTCATTGCTTTCTCCCTGCAAAATAATCTTTCCAACAGAATGCTTTTTATCTCAGCCTCTTCCCAGCATCTCTCTTTCAAGAGGTTCTTAAATTTTATTACAGCTTCTTAGACACTGTGATAATGAAATGGGATACAGAAGCATCTTCCTCTAACATGGTTTCTTTCTTTCTTTCTTCTTTTTTTTTTTTAGTAAGACTGGCCTTCTGAGCTCTCTGACATCTGAAATGCACCTTCCATCTGAAGGGCAACTTCCTTCATTCCCTTTGACACCATTTTCCAGTGGCAGGTGATTATTTTACAAGTCTCATCCTCAGCCTTTGAATTTACAGTCATTTGGTGATGTGGGCTTGAATTTTTTTTCTGAGTGGAAAAGATCCTAAGCCCATGTCTTCTAACTAGTGGGTAAGTGTTTCTACCTCTAGACATACAAAAAGATGCTGTTGCTGTTACTGCCATGTCCTCCCCATGCCCTGGTTTTCACTGAGGGGAGCTGAGGGGATCTGTCGGTGTCACTTTGCACTAAAGACCATTCTGTTGATGACTGATTAAGAATGCTCAGGAAGCAATTACTGCAAAGGACTTCTGGTGCTGGTACCTAGAGCTACCTCTAGGTCCTCTAGTCCTGAACAAGCCAGGTAGGATCAGTCAGTTGAAAAATGTAAATGGATAGATATAACTGTATGGATTGCTCTTGCAGCTAAATGCCTGAATCCTATTGCAGGTGAAATAAATACTGACTCTTCAGTTTTTCTTTCTTTCTTGGATAACCAGTTCAGTAGGTTAGGAGATTAAAAATACATGTGATAGGTCCCAATTTTAATGAGACTTTTGACAATTTGCCTTGTGGGTGAAGGGGAGCAATTTTGATCAAGGTGAAGTGAGCGCAAAATAGGTATGTGGTTAGTGGCAAGGAGATGGAGACAGACATGAAATTAAGGACTGAAAAAAGTGTGATGTCAGGCTTGGAGGACAGTATCTAAGGAGTAGTTTTGTAGCTGACTGTGCTTGTATCACATATGGTCAACGTTGTTATTGGTATCTTGGGCTACGTATTTAAAAGATGAAATATGAGATTAGCAGAGAAGAGTAAGCTGGGAAGGGCTGCAGGTGTCCTTTAGCATGATACTGGAATTCAAAACTTTCTGATAAATAGAAGAAATATTTAAGACTAAGACAGTGAAACTCAGTAAAGCCAAATGGGAAGTGTCACACTGAGAGAAGAGAAACATGTGATTACCTGGCAAGTCAGTGTAACTGCAAGAAAGACGTGGAATTTGTAAATATTTTCAGACTAAAGTGTGGTATGTGCTTGCAAAAAAAGACATCTTCTTCTGGTACGTAGTTGGAAGAGTACCAACTGTGGAGCTTAGGAGACAGTTACTTTTGCTGCTTGTAAGAAGTTCTTATAAAGAAAATACTGACATTTGTCTCTGTGTCAGAGGGAGTAAGTAAAAAAGTAATTGGATTCAATTACTGCAAAGTTGCAAGTTGATTTATGTATGATATTAGGGAAAGAATAAATGATGAAAGTTATGAAGCACTGAAAGATGTGTTAAAGGAGGCTTAGAATTTCCTTCACTGTACGTTTTTAGGAACAAATTAGATTGAAATCAATCAGGAGCGGTCTTGAAATATTTATCCAATTGTTGTGTAAGGGGAAGAACTTGCTGACCTTTTGAGTCTTCCCTTTCTATGATAATCTGTCTCAAAAAATCAATTCCTGCTATTTTGCCTACAAGAAATTCAGCTTCTAAATTTCTCATGTGTGTAGAGCTTGTTTTGTGACTATTTTCACAGAACCCCAGAAGGATGGGGGTTGGAAGGGACCTCTGGAGATGATCTTGTCCAACCCCCATGCTAAAGCAGGGTCACCCAGAGCAGGTTGCCCAGGATTGACTTAATATGGGGTTCAAATCTCTTCAGAGAAGTAGATTCCACAGCCTCTCTGGGAGGCTTGCTCTAATGCTCTGCCACCTTCACAGGAAAGAAGTTTTTTTCACTTTGTTTTTCTCTCTTACATCTTTTGTTTGATTTTGTCTCACACTTGTGGATGTGTGTTGGTTTTAAGATGTGCACAGAGCTGGATGAGGAATGATGTTTTCCTGTATTGAAAATACTCTGTTTCCTAAAACATTATCTAGTTTTGAAGAAAGAAAATTATTTTTTTTTTCAAAAGAAACTCCATAAAATTTGGGAAGGGTCCATATAAAATATGAATTCTTATCTATTTGGCATGTTTTGATGCCTATCAGAATAACACATGGAGAGACAGATGTGAAATTAAGGGGGGGGGGGTGGGGAAATACTAATGTAAACTGCTAATGTTGTTATGAGAAGGGTAGGTTGATGTCATTGGCTCTGAACAAAGGCAAGAGAACTGCTGGTTACCACAGTGCTAATAAGTGCTTGGACGACAGACGTAAGTGTGAGAGCTGGGGTTTGCGCACACAGCTGGCGTGGAGCGGAGCAGAGAACCACTTCAGGCCATGTTGCTCCTCGTGCCAGTGCCCACGCTTTTGATGTGGCTGCCACATGTGCAAGGCCTTGCCAGGACCAAATTAGGCAAACGTTTCATTAGAAAGAAAATTGTCAACCACTACTTTTACATGCTTCCAAGAACGAATCCTTCCCTCCGGCCCGCCCCCACTCCACATAGTCTTGTTTGCTGGAAGAAAGCTTCCTGAGTAGAAACCTGAGTGTATGAACAACTAGAATTGAGCAGACACAGAACCAGCCACCTTGACAGCAGCACTGATAGCAAGGCTAGGACTTAGAAGCATAGAATCATCAGGGTTGGAAGGGACCTCAAGGATCACCCAGTTCCAACCCCCCTTCCATGCGCAGGGACACCTCACACTAGATCAGGTTGCTCAGAGTCCCGTCCAGCCTGGCCTTAAAAACATTCAGGGATGGAACTTCTTTTGGCTCCAGGGATAGTTCTGAGTGCTCATTTGTTGGAATGATAGACAGTTGTCTTGGTGTCTTCATTAACATTGTCAGACCTCAGGTTAGCTATAGAGATGACAGCAGGAAGGGAAAATAAATCAGTTAATGAAGCTGTGTGAGTCATTGCTGGGTATCCATGTTAGAATAATGCTTTCTCAGCCTCCTAGCAGGATACATGACCTCATATGCCCACAGGAGACTATCTGTTGGATTTGTTCCACTTTGTGTAATTTTGAAATTCATGAAGTTCATTGGAAGGATTAATTATGTATAAGGCATGTGTCTGCATGTTCTTTTCATCTGTGAATGTTGCCCTGCATGCAGTTATTAGGGGCCTGATTGGACTGAGCATTTTGACAAGAATTCAGTGACAAAAGGGGCCCATTAGTCTTTGAAGTCATGGGCCAAGGAAGAGGAATGCAAGTAACATCAGTAATGACCTCATTTAACTTGTGACAGGGTACAAGATAGTCATGAAAGGTCACTGTAATATAACCATGTTTTACTCTATGTGCTGCACCACTCACATTTCAGCCAGTCTGTATGGCAGTTTTAATGAATGCTGAACTCCTCTTATCTTCAAATACAGGAAGGATGGACAGAAGACCACAACAAAAACTGGGAAGATTCTTCCCTCTCTCATATGCTTAAAACCAAATTAGCAAAGAGCTAGGAAACAATGAAAGTCTTTTTTTATCTACTATGAGGTTTTCATGGAAAATTTGTTGTTTTACTAACCTAACAGTCTTGTTAAAAGAAAAAAAAAAAAAACCTAGCTTCCATAGGAAATGTCTTTTCATCATAGATACAAAGCAAAAGTTTTCTCCTTTCAGTCAAAACTGAAAAGCTGTAGGGGCAAATGGTATATTCAAGATCGCCAGGGAAAACAAAATATAGTCTGCATAAGTAGAGCATTTCTGTGAACCTCTAATGCAATTATCCAGCTAGTTTTATAAGCAGCAGGCAAAGATTATTCAGTGGTCAGCTTTGGAAATCCATCTCCTTTCTCCATAGCAGTTACACCAAAAGTAACGAAACTTTTGGGAAAGAAAAGAAAATAAGCAAAACAAAACCAACTGTATTGCCTGTTTCCTGCTCTTTCCTTATATTTTGCTCTCTTCTGACCCTCCACACTTTTAGATTTTGGAACAGACTTATATCAAAGTACCATAAACCAGAAATTCTTCTCGTATTGTCCTGGTGGGAGAAAGAAATTGCTGGAAATCTTTCCGAAAAAAAACCCTGCACTTAGAGGTGGGAACTTTCCATAGAGTCCTTGGAGATTTGAGTATTTTACAAAGGGCTTGAAAATTTTTCTGTGACTAGGGTGGATCAGCTTTCATGTATTGACACTGTAGGCAGTTTTCATTAGATGACCATAGTCTGTCTTTCTCTCTTCTGCTTTACTTCTTAGCTGTGTCTTTCCAGCAGTCAACTTTGATGGTTTCAGCAGTTTCCCCCTTAGGTTTGCAGACATCTCCATTTAGAGTGAGTTGCCATCCATATGAACAGACTTCTGTTCCATCAGATTTTTTTGGAATAAATAATATTTTGCTGTCCACACACTAAAGAATGATACTTTCTTTGTTTAGCCCTTTTTGGGAATGTTTTAAACAGATTCAGCCCACAAGGGCTCTAGATTGTACCATCAGCTTATTTCCCTCCTGTCCCAAATGGGCTTTGTTTGTGTGTCAAACAGCAAGCCATCTAACAGCCAGTGTTGCATGAACAGTCAGTTATGTGTGGACCTGTGTAGAGAGGGTGGGAAATCTACATCTTGTGGACCTGGGATTCATCAGAATTGAGAAAGCTCCATATTGCATCTCAGAAGTAAAGTAGCTAAGAAATATGTAAACACTCCCATTACTCACATCTGGGACCTGTGAAGCAGGAGGTCTGGATGATGTAAAGTTGTATTTACACCTCATGCACAGCAGACAAAGGTATTTGGAAATCCACATTGCTGTTCTGAATTCTTCACAGTATTTAGTATTATGTCAGTGCCAACAACAGTAACCACCACGTGCTCAGTGTTCTCCATCGATCAGATCAACACCCTGTAGAGTTTCCATGCAGTGGTGGGTTAAGCTTTGTGGATTCTGCTTTGGGAGGCATTAGTTGGAGGGTAAAACACAACACAGAGTTTTCAGGCTGATTCCTTCTTCTGGTACCAAACAGTCTTCATCGTGACTTTTCGAAGGGATGTTTCCCATCCCCAGTTGTAGTATTGCTCAATGTTTTACCAGTTTTAATTCCACAGGTCTGCTTGAGTATCCAAGCAGTAGACTCTTATTTCACAACAGCTGGATGTTTGAAAACACTGAAGTGTGTAGAAATACTGTTATACTCATTTAAATGTCCCACAGTCAAGCCTCACAGTTGTTTTCTTGCAACACGTGTCTCTTACTGGAAGTAAAACAAGTGGGGCTAGTGGAAAACATGTGACTCTATCTGGTATTTACATCCCCTTCCCACCCTCGCCAGCCAACGCAGTTTGAACATGAAAGTCACTGGAGAACAGCAGCCTATAAATATTCAGAGAAATCCAGGCAGGGCAAAACCGTTGCAAAAACCTTTGCCTAACAGTTCAGAGAGCCGGAGAGTTCGGACTAACCACTGCTGGCCAGGGACACAGGCTGAAGCCAAACAAAGGCTGATTGTAATTTTGTGGTTGGACATGAATGTTTTGCACAACACTGATTGAGGCCACTTTGAAAACTGGGCCAGGATTGTAAAATAACCTATTTACTGCACTGTGCATTGTGTTTGAAAACACAATGAAGCCTTGTAGATTCTAACTGGGGTTGGTAGAGACCTTATAGCTGAAAAAAAAATCCCCCCAAAACAACCAACAGAACAACTCTTCTGTCTAGGAGGAGCTTTGAGGGACCTTGCTTATTTTGTTAGTTGCCTTCAATTAGGTGAGGTACAGTGAAAAAAAACATGAATTGGGTATTTTACACTTCTAAATCCAGTTTTCATATTGATTTTTCTCTTTGAACTTTGGCCAGTCACTTAACCCTTTGGCCCTTTGATTTCTTACCCAAAGAACTGGCATGACTGACTCAGCTTGGTGTGATGACTAATGAATTAATGTTAATGAATTAATAATTGTGGAGCCTGTGGTACATGAAAAGCCTTATGTCAGTGGTGAATGACACTGGAGACTCATGAGCCTCTACAGCATTGTCTATGTACAATGAAGTCATCTTCCACTGATTTACTTGAGAGTCTCAGTGGAACCCAAGCTTGAGCCTGGGGACTGAATTTGTGACCCATGGCACTGGCAGCCTGATGACCCTCTGCCTGAAGCAGAATGCTAGGTACTGTAGTTTTCAAAGTAGGTGTTGCAAGATGCAGATTGGCTCCTTCTAAGCTTTGCACAAGAGTGTACGTGCCTGAAATCCCTTGATCTTTGTGGAGCTCCCTCAGAGCCTGTCTATAAGCAGCATGGTCAGAGAGCCAGATGCACCTGAAACAAGATGAAAATTATTACCCTGCCTGGAGCAATCTGAGGAAACTCAGGAATCCCAAGGATAGTTCCTAGTCTAGCTAAGGGAGTGGTTGAGCAAAGGACTATCCCTGCTTCTCATGAGAGAAAACTATAACCTGCCTGTCCAGGCTCCTTCCAGTGCAGCTGGTAGCTTGACTACCTGAAGTTGTTGATCAATCTTTTCATTAGTTTATTTTGTTATTTCCATCCTTTCTGTTATGTCTTGCATAGTAGACTTGGCTGTCCTGGAAATACGAGTGGTTTGAGATCTGAAAGAAATGTTGCCTGTAGAGGTGGAGACTGGCCCTTCTCATCACACTACCAAGACCCGGCTGCTTGTGGCAAGCTGAGGAACCACCTTTCAGTAGTCATCATGTATCAGTCTCCTTTATTCCTTTCCCAGTCATTTTGGGGTTTGAGAGAAAACCTAATTAAAATACTTGCCTTGTTAGGAAAAAAAAACACCACACAACAAAAACCCACCAACAGATCTTGACTAAATTCTGATAGCAAAGGCAAAAAATGGGTGGTGGGGGGGAGGAATAGAGAGGTATTGTAGATAAATTACTGTAACAAATTTGCTTTCAGACCTAACTTTGGATTCTTTCTCACCTATTTGGAACCTAACTGCTACAAATCTACTCTGCATGATCTGCCTCCATATATTTATATGTTGTCTTCCACACAGAACAAGCCATGATAGAAATCTCTCATTTAATTAAAATTGATTTTAAAATTCCCTTGATCAATAATGAGTTAAAATTCATTCCAGCAATGATGGGAAGAGCAAACCTTCTGAGAAAAGTTTTCAGGCCAGTGGTTTTGGCTTTAGAGACTGGGTCTTGCCTGAAATTATCCCTTTCTTGGCTCCAGGCTCTGTGGTGCTTGGCACATTATGGTTTACCCTATAGCCCAGCCTGTCAACCACCCATATGAAAAACTGAGACATCCAGACTAAAGGTCTCTTTCTTTTTCTGCCATGCTCTAAACATCTAACTCCTTGTAACATCTCTTGGCATCAGGCTGGCAGTACTTACTGGGGTTCAGAATGAAATTTTTGTTTTGTGAAAAACAACCCAGTATTTCTTCCTTGTTTCCTACACTACAGCCTACCTAAACTTTTGAGGGCTCATACCAATGGCAACAAAGATAAGTTACTAGTAGAGTGGTAGATACTTCCCATCTGAGTGTAAAAGTCCCTCTGCATTAAAGTTTTATTCCCCTGCAGAAGAAAGACTAAAGCAAACATATGTAATAGAATAGAACATGGCTTATGTAACCTTTCCTAACAGAAATTTGAGGCATTAGTAAAGATTGGCTTCAAATGACAGTAATATTCTGTTGTTCACGTCCCAGGGTGCTTCCTAATTAATTGTTTCAAGGCTTCCCTGAGAGTTACTCTACCAAAAGTGCTATGATCAAGGAAGATGAAAAGGCTGGAGTACTCACTTGGTGCTGCTTCTCTCCTGGGAGTTACTCATTTAGTCTTGTACCAGTGGTGAGAAATTTGTTCCTGGTCAGGCAGCTGGATCACCCTGCCTGACATTGACCTGAAATAACAAATTACCACAGAGGATTTTTGATAGCAGGATTGGGGCTGTCATTAACTCAGGATTGGAGTGAATGCAGAAGGTAGCACCAGTGTTGTATAAATAAATTTATATATATGAAAAATAAAAGTCAACAATGTATTTAATGTATGAATAACAACCATCTCTGTATTTTCACATAGAGTGAAACTGGGGTGCTGTAAAGAGTGTGTGGAATAGAGATCACAGAAAACTGAGCCAAGCAGATTGTCCAGTAGTGTCAAACAGGAAGGAAAAGAAATATTAGGTGGAGTAGAAAGGTCTGGCATGATCTCGAATCAGATGGGTACTTGCTTGCATTTTAGTCCCCAGTTAGGGGAAAGTGATTTATTGAATTTCTAATTTGTATTTTGTGTTGAAAACATTGGGAGAAGGTTTGCTGTCTTTTATAGAAGGGAAGAAATCCAAAAGATGCCATAACAAGGAATTATTTTTGGAAGCAAACAGGCACACCTGTAGGCATTCCCCAGCACTTGGAAAAAGATGTGCAGTGAAATCATCTCTCGGTTTAAATTAGCTCCATGTCATTATAAGTACCAAATTAGTAAATGTGACAGTGGGACTTTCTTTGTCATTTAAAGGAGAATTTAGACACCTTCATGTTAGTAGGAGAGGTAACAATTTCTTAAAAAATTTTAAGATTTCAGGTCTTAAGCAAAAGGCAACAAAAAGATCCTTAAAAAGGTATTTAACTTCCAAGTCTGTTTGGAGCCTGCCCTTCAGCTATGACAAGTCATGATCCCGTCCCTGTTACAGTGGCACTTGCATGTAGAGGTCTGGAGGAGACCCTGCAGTCATTCCCTGCCTGAGTTGTGCAGTAGACAGCAGTGATTACAGTGGCTGTGTGACAGATGAGTAACGTAAGCCTGCGAGATCCTCAGGCTCATGGTGCTGCCCCGAGCTGATGACAGCACCAGGAATAGTCTGCGAGTCTCCCAACTTCCCTGCTCTCACCTCTAGACAGCACTGCTCTGCGAGAAAAAATAATTCCTTTGGCAATTTTTTTTTTCCTACCTACATTATCACATTTTCACGGAGCCACTGAAGTAGCCAAAGCAACTCATTTTACTTTACAACAAGAATCATTTCTCATATCTCTGCTTGACAATAGAATTAGGTGCTTGATGCTTGTTCGCTCACATGCGTTATAATTAGGGACTTGTTGGATGCTTGCTGCACCCCAGTTTCTTTACAGCATCTTAGATTCATTGCAGGAAAATTCCATTCTCTTCCCCAGATGGGACTTTAGGCTGTCTTAACTCCAGGTACCCCACATTTCAATGGGCTTTTTTTGTGCTCTGTGATGACTGGAAGTTCCCATTTCTCCTTTCCCTGCCTCTCTCTGCTCCCAAACAGCTGGACAATATTACAGGTAATGAGTTCTGAGTGATGATCTTTTGTTTTCCTTAGCCCTGGAAGTAGGAAGAGTTGACTCTGATAGAACCTGTAGGGTCAAACACAATAGCTTTCTTAAATTTGCTTGTTGATATATTAAAAACAAACAAACAAAGCATTAAGTGTCTGAATCTTTCTTCTCAAATGGTTCTTTCTGTAGGGACATATTCTGACTGGGCACTGTAAGCACCAAGTTGTATTTCCTGTGGGAAGATGGCTATTTTCAGAATGATAAGAAAGAATTTACTAGGATTTTTGGTATTTTCTTTCCCCTCTCCTGATATGCTATTCCACAGTGGAGCATAAGGCTATTAGGTCCTTGCTAATATGTGGTTCCAGTGACTGTGCAAAGAAATGTTGAAATGTTAATATAGTCATCAAGAGTTTCCATGCTGCCTCAGCTCTTTGAATCGATTTCAGAGGGTTCTGATCAGAGGAACACTTCCTTGCTTGGAGTTTTTAATCTGCTCTATTTTCTGTGAAGGCATTTTGGAGACTCTACCTTCCTTCCTAAAGGCATAGTTGGTGGAACATTTGCCAAATTAAATAACCTCCCTCCTCACCAAAGCACCAGCTACTTGTTTCTCTGCTGATCCATTCTTTCAGGTGTGCCTTTACAGTTGTTTCTCATTGCCACCAAAGAACTGGCTGCATAAAGCTGAGGAGATTTAAAGGCAGGTGGACAAATGCAGTTGCCTGCATTGTCATTTTGGCCAGAATGAGTATGCTAATACACAGGTATTAAAACAAAAGCTTTCATGTATTTCAGGATGAAGAGTGGCTGGTGCCTGGATTTCCAAACAATGTGAAGAGCAAGATCTCTCACCAGCCTGATGCCACCTTCTCTTGCCACAATAGGAATTCCACTTCAGAGGAGAGAAACTTACTGTGAGCAACCACCACCACTTCCTGGGTGAGCAATTTTGCCCTGTTTACTTTGTCACAGTTTTATTACCTGACATAATTACAGTTTCCTAGGCAAGTTCATGAAAAGATATGTGCTTTGCTATAATACAACCAGTAGTATGTATCATCTTAGCTATCTAGAACCAGTGGTTATTTCCTACATCTAACTGTATTTTGACTGGAGATGAGAGTGGTCATTGCTTCCCAGAAGAAAGCTTAACCCTGCACAAGGCTATACTGAAGGAAATTTAGGGATTATCATCTTGTTTTCTGAAGTAATTGTCTGTTATATGGAAAATTCAGGTTCCAAGAAGTCCACAAAATTGGCCAGAGAGATTCCATCATTTCCAATCAACAAATAGTTGGTTTAGATGAAAGCCCTTCTTGTCTGTGTCTTGTGACTTCTGCTTCAGCTTCAGTGCTTGTGAACTATGTATTTCTAGATCTGAAACAGGCACCAAAGTCTTGGCAAATTATTTTATTTGGTTCTTCTGATGTGATGTATTCACTGTGCTGGAAGATGGCTTACATAGCTTACCTGGTTCAAAGTCAGAAAGCTTTGATGATGGTTTGAGAAAGCTGAGAGAAAGGAAAACCAGCAAAAGCTGCTGCTGCTGTATCTGGTTTTCCAGTACATCCTTTCCAGTGATATTATTGGATCCCCGGGACACACCTTGAGTTCTGTTACTCTCTGGAGGTTCCTTGTGGTTGCTTTTTGTCTCTTCCTCTCAGGACCCTTTTGACCATCTGTGGCTTGTGGAGAATATAAAAGCTCCTTCCTGTGTCCAAGATCAATAGCTTTAAAAACAGAGCACAAGAAGCCGCTAATCATCTTTTCCACCAGGCATGATTAATTTCTGAAGTGCTTCAGCAAGCTCCCTTTGAAGTTCTATTTCCATTCTTTTTTCCCTTTTTTTTTTTTTTTTAAGCTAATGTCCAAAGCTCAGAGGCCCACATCACACCCACATGTGTCCTGCAATAGGCTGGACCTGGCCATGACTCCTCCAGAGTCTGTGCTGTTTGGATGTGGGTGGGCCACAGAACTTTTTGGAAAGCTCTCCCAGATCCTGGAAATAAGATTTCAAAAGCCAGTTGAGATGTGTCCCAAAGCACCCTGGCTTCAGTGGAAAGCAGTGCTGCTTTCCTGTCTGAATCTTGGATTAAGAAAAGAAGGAAAAAGGAGGGGGAGAAAAAAAATAAACCCAAACAGCCACTCTACAAACTTAAATTGAATGTGGTTCAATTCCTCAGTTCCACTCCAACTCAGTAAGAGTGACTGAGAGAAGCTACATCCCCACAACCACCTCCTCTTTCTGTGAGTAAATAAAGTGTTCTAGCAGTGCTGGGGCTGGGCCAGTGGAAATATATTTTTTAGATTTTTTTTTTATTAATAATATTTTAATGTTCCTAAATCATCCACAAATCCACCTGGTTTCTCTTCCTGCCTCTGTGGCACTCCCCGGCAACACCGCAGGCTGCTATCGCTACAGCATCGCTTGCAGAAGGAGGGATTACACGTTAAGGTGTGTGAACTGCTTCCCTGGAATTCTGAAACTGCACAAATTCCACACTGTTGTCTTCTCAATGAACCAAAGAATGTTTGTACTGCAAAATGGATGGTGGTGGTATTGGCTCGCTCTGAAACGAACGTGCCAGCACATCAGTGTGGATATGTGCATGAGCCTCAACACTGCTTCCAGTTGCATTTGGCCAGAACTGTCTAACATCTCTTTGGCAGTCAAAGATGTGCACTTGTCTACAAGCCATCAATAGCTGAGTTGTAATTGATTGCAGCTTGCAGGTACAAATAAATGCCTGCATACATTTCCTTCTTTGCACAGATACATTTCTAATGATCAGACTCTGAAATTGTGATGCGTGTGTACAGCAAAAATACATGTGCATACCCTTGTAAGGCTGCCACTGAGTGCTAGGTAAGGAAGGCATCCATCATCTGTTGCCAGGAGATCCCTGTTTGAAAACAGTACCTGGCCATCATTTAGTTTTAATAAACTGGATTTGTTTATTTTTTGTTCATGTACATCTCAGCCATAACCACTTCTGGCTGTTACAGAAGTGCTAAGGCTCTACAAGAAAGTCTGTTTTCTTGCAGCAATAGCTAGGATGGAACTGAAATGTAATGAGGAAGCTTGAGCTGGCAAAGTTTCATACCCAAATGGATTGGCTGATGAATTTCTGGGCATCTGTGCTGAATATGAAGCACCTGCTCGTGTAAGGTATGCTGTGTAAAGGTTGGATGGTGGCCCAATTGGAAAGGAAGAATTCCCACATTTAAACAAAAATACCTGTGGCAGGCCCTGCAGTGAGCAGAGAACTGTGTGGCTCTGAAGTGCACAGGGATAATGGGGAGGGGAAGAAAGTCTCTGCAGCAGGAAAAGAGACGCACACAATGAATGAAAAATGTTCTGTAGAGATTACAGCAAATTGCCACTGTGCAAAACAGAGAGAATCACAGAATGTCAGGGGCTGGAAAAGACCTTGAAAGATCATCTAGTCCAACCCCCCCTGAAAGAGCAGAAGTGGTTCCCTGTATGGTCCTGGAGGTGTGAAATGCATTTTATGCTGTCTCTTGAGGGTGACCCACTTATAGAGCAGTTGAACAAAGACAGTAGACTTTAGTGAGGCTAAAACTAAAGACAGCTGTAGAGATTTTCATAAAAGACAACATCTCAGGAAATAAGCCTGTTAGGAGATCCAGGCCTTGCTTTTAGCTAGCACTGGATGCAGCTTCTCCTGATCTTACTGTTTGTCAAACTGAGTATAAAAATTTTGCCCTTTTTAATCCGTTCCCCCTTGTTTCTCTCTCATCCATCACACATAAGCAGACTGTTTCTGTTGTAACTTCTCACACCGTTTTTCATCTCCCAGGTTTATGGATCAAGCTGTAGCTTCAGTGAAGTTAGTAAGAGTTGAGTTTCTTCACACCCACAGAAATTATTGTTGGTGGTGCATTGTACACTCATGTTTCACTGAAGCTGTAGCCATTGTATTAAGCTGCTTTTTCTCCCTGAATGGTTTTTAAATGGTTGGCAAGAGAGGATTTTGCCTGACCTAGTTGGGGATGTCCCTGTTTACTGCAGAAAGGTTGGGCTAGATGACCTCTAGAGGTCCCTTCCAACTTAGTGCATTCTGTGAGTCGATGAAATCTCAGACTGCCACCGCCGCCCCCCCACCTCCCAATTAATGTTGCTATTGAACATTTTGGATGGAAAATAATGCTAAACCAATTGCTTTGAAAAACTCTGAATGTAAAAGGGAAGAGCTTTTCCCTATGGTTGGTTGGTGGCGTTTTTTTTTGTGCCTGGGAATGCTATTTCGGCTGCATGTGTAAAATGGAGGGGGCTTTCCCCCTCCCTAAACGATCTATTTCCTTCTTGTGGACAAGCAGCTTGACAAAAAAGAAAGGAGATAAAGAGAAGGCTACCTCACATAAGGGGTGGATGATGGAGTGCTAAAACTGGCATGTGCACAGGTCTGTCTTTTATTGGTGGCTGGCTGCAGCACGTTCTCCCAAACACTCATGAAACTTAGAAAGCACAGGAAGATCCGTTTCTTTCTTTTCCCCCTCCTTTTGAAACCTTAAGGTGTTGACTGGTGGCTCACTGCTGCACTTAGTCTGTTACCACCCATTCACACCTCTGCTTGTCTACTGTCCCCACCTCCTCTCACACTTCTCTAGCTGTAATGATGTGTTGCAGAAATAAATTGTGTTGCACAATGAATGTGGAGAAAGAACAAGAGGGTATTTAAAAGCTGAGAAATAGGAGAACTAGTGTGGAAAGGGAAGTGCTTTTGGCACATTGAGCTGGTAGTGTATTATAATTCAGGCTAGATGGCTGCTGCTCTGGAGTGATTATAACCCTCATTTGAATGCTGGAAGTTGCATTTAACAGGAAGGGTTTGGAAAGCTCTAGGCTTGGGGTGCTGCTGGAGAGTTTGGGAGATGAAAGTGTTGCTTCTCTCCTTTGCTCTAGGATCTGTGTGGGAAAAAAAAAAGTTTTTATTTTTTTTGGCTTGGTGTTCTTTTTATCTTCTTCCCACTTGAAGAAAGTCATGGGCAGGTACAGCTGAAACATGAATCCTTAAAAATCCTACTTAGCACCCTGGATATCTTACTTTATTTTCCTTGCTGTGAAGGAGGAGTCTTTCAGCGACAGAGAAATGATTTGCAATAAACACATGGCATTCCAGCCATGCAATAGTAACACCTTCCTCTAATTCCACATCTCTTTGGGCAGACTGTGTGCCTTGACCACTCTTTGAACAAGCTGAGGTTGTTCTCTGCATTCACAACACGGCTGGACACAGGGCAGCTTTTGCATTCCGTGTGCAAACCTCCTGTGCTCGCTCCTCGGAAGCTGGATCTGGGAGAGATGGCACAAAACTTGATTATTTTCTTTCCCATTTTGTTAAATTTCAGCGAGCTCACAATTTGAACTGATGGCTTGCCCTTAAAGAGCTGGTTGTGCTTGACAAGCGTGTGGCAGTACTTCATTAATTACGAGCAGCCCTTCCCAGTGCAACCTCCGTTAGGTAGAATATTTGTGCAGCGCACGTAATTATCTCTCTGTCGTTCTCTCTCTTGTATTGATTCATGTGGAAAATATGATTAAAACATGAACATCTACAAATGATTCAGAATAACAAGAGAGGAAAGGCCATTGTTTTTTCGCACCGACTATACTAGATTACTATAATTACAGCTGAAAGCTTGGACGTTTCTGTGTCCCCCACCAGACTATACGCTGGCTCACAGCTTCACCTACCCTTTTGAAGCTGAGATGTTTAAATGGACTATCCTCTTAAGGATGTTTCTTTGACCCACTCAGAACCTTTACCTTGGCACTTGTACATGTAATCTCTGGCATCAGGTCATGCGAAGCGGGGGTAGGGATAGGAAAAGAAACACCAACCCTTCAGACATCTGTTGTGGTGTTTCGGCCAAGAGTGGGAGGGAAGGCTGTGCCAGTTCGGCAGCCGCTCCTGCAGATTGCAGTCGGCTTGCTTTTGATGCCAGCGTTAATAATGTGGGCTTCCCACTGAGGGGGTGGCACTGCCAGCTTCCTAATTAGAATCCACTAAAAGCAGCAAAAGGTGAAGTGGTCATTTCTTTCCACCCCCCACATCTTCATCTCTTTTCCCAGTAGGTTTGTTGAGCCTCATTTTTGTTGTGGCCGCTTAGCCCAGTGGAGAAGAGTGGGGCAGGGTCCAGTGAGCTATTGCCTTGATCTGAAATTAAACAACTGGAAATTTTGATCTGTTGAACCCCTCAGGAAGGCCTGATTCACTGTGGTGTGTGTGGAGATGACAGAACTAATTTCACACTTCATCCATTGTGCGCAGTGGGTTCACTTCTTGCTTGCTCTTGCAGCTGGTGCAGACTCATAAGACAGGACATCATTTTCCTCTTCTGTTTTGATAGGGACTGCATTGGAAGAGCTTAGTTCAGAGGACAAGAACGTGTTACATATGTCCTGTTGGCAGTTCTTCCTTCATCTTAGGAGGCTGTAAATACTATTCCAGAGGTTTTGTTTGCGCCTGAATAGCTTCAGGCCACTTTTTAGCCAATTCTGGATCAGCTGGCCTATTTGGAGATCCTTGAAAAAGGTTCTGGCAACTCAGGCTGAGAAATAATGGCATTGTAGGATTGTTGGCATGAAATGTGGCTGCTACGGGTATACGTGCCCATGTCTGCTGGGAGAACAAGCCTGGAAGCAGGCAGGACACAGAGGCACAGCTTGGAGAGACCAGACCTGATCAGCACAAGCCAGCCTCAGTGTGCTGCAGCCATCCTTCTCCAAATAGCTGGTGGCGCTTCCCAGGAACAATGCTTTAAAGGCAAGGTTACAGAGCTTGAGAGAAGGTGGAATGACAATTTTTAGGATAAGTTTTGAGGTTTTCGTTCTTCTCTCTCCACTCCTTCCCCCCTTCTCCCCCCCGCCCCGCATTTACAGTTCTTCTGTTCACTTTTCTTAAGAGCCCTTGTAAAAGCTTATTGTAGATGTGTTTCTCTCTGGTTACCTGCAGAAGGAATGGGATTAGTTGTATGAAAAAGCAAGCAAAACCCTGTGAAACTTGTGCCAGAGAGCTGCAGACCTGAGGCTGAAGTGACTGTCACCAAAGCCCTCGTTGAGGAATGTGCAGCACTTTTTTTCTTTACATGTGAAAGCTGAATGCCCTGTTTCATGTAAGGTTTTGAGTTGCAGACCTGGAACTCAGGCTGCACAAAGTTGCTTATGAATCAAAACTGAAGAAAAGGGTCCCATGAACCCTTGCCAGATGAAAATTCTGACTTTTCCTTGGCTTCACCTTTAATTTGCTGTTAGAAAACCTGTGATCAAGTTTTAGTCTGTGAGCCAGAAGCAGCCAACTAATCAGCAGCCTTTGTCATCACCTGATGAAATGAAATCCTTCATACTCTCCTGTCTTTTGATCAGTAATGCAATATGATGCATATTCCAGTACTCAGAAATGCTGCACAATGAATCTTCTGTCAGAAGCATTTTAACACAACTGCAAAGCTCACTGCAAATATTACTTGTTCAGCTGACCTCTGTGGTGGAAGGGACGTTCTCTTTCTTGATGTCCATGAAATACCATGAGCAAATAAACACTTTCTTGCTAGCAGGCTATTTTGGTTCCTTTCTGTTTACATCCTATAAACAAAATAATACCAACTCGTTTTTTGGCTGTCTGCTAACAAGGACCTCATATCTGTAATAAATGTTTTGGAAAACTCTGTTAACATATGTATGGATATAAATGAGAAAGAGCTGAGGAGCTGGAAAAAAAAAAAATCAGGTTCTAGACAGGATGAGAGAGAAAGGGGGAAAATGAGTTTTTCTGAGAGGCAGCAAATATCTATCTCTTGTCTGGTGATAGGGTATCCATGTAATGTCTCTGAAATGGCCACAGTTAAAGTTCATGCTACATTAGGAAAGCAAAGTGGTTTACATTGGAACTTAATAGAAGTCAATTGTGTTTGAAACATCTGATGCAGAAATAAAACACCTTATGTTTTATGGGAGCGAGGAGCTGCATTTTTGGCACTTGTTCTTCTTTCTAAACACGTGTGCATTCT
Organism: Indicator indicator; assembly: GCF_027791375.1. Taxonomy (NCBI): domain Eukaryota; kingdom Metazoa; phylum Chordata; class Aves; order Piciformes; family Indicatoridae; genus Indicator; species Indicator indicator. The sequence goes on from NC_072033.1 coordinate 4,667,492, forward strand.
CTAGCAGTTTGAGATAATCCAGGTCTGGCTCCTGCCCAGTTGCTGCTCCTAACCAGAATTATGAGAGACACTGCACTCTTGCACTCCTAGACACACACAGACACACACACACACAGACACACACACCCCCTTCCCAACCACACATTACCTTGCATAAGAATTAGCTGGCATCTTTCACAAATGTGCCTTCTAGAGAACATGATTAGCAATAGCTATTTCTTCCTTCATCTACATGATCTTTTCTTTATTTGGGAAGAGCTTGGGGTTTTCTCCCTGTCTGTTGCTGGTACTTAATGTTTTCTTGCTGCATACTTCAAACTTCTGAAGTTCACATCAGAGTACAACGTTTAGGGCTGCTCTTGCTTTGATTCATCGACCATGACAACCAGGAAATGCAGTTTCCCTGACAAAACCACTCTGTTTTATGGATAGATATGGTTATGAATTGATCCTCCAATTGAACTAAGTTTTCCTGTGGACATCTTCCAACTTCTGTTGCTGCTTCCACTCAATTACTTGCTCATTTCCTTGCGTCTCTGCCTGACAGGCACAGATCTTTCCAGTTTTGCATTCACTGAGATGTGAACCTCTGCTCTTTGCTGCAGCAGATGTATGGAAGTGTTCACACCTCTGCAGCGCTGGGAGATCTGAATACAGGGAGCCTGTTTATGGAATGTAATCTGTAATTTACAAATATTAATGCATTTCTGTACCTTCTTCCTTCTGAGGATCTGCAAGGCAATTTTAATTAGCTACTGCAATATCCTGCTCAGTAGATTGGTTAGGATTTGAGTTTCAAGACAAGATTAATGTTTTGTTGCTACAATGTTTTATGACAAGTCTACAAGAGAACAGAAAATCATAACCAGAACTCCAATTCCAGTGCTCTCAGTATTGCTTCATATTTTCTCCCTTTGAATTTCAGAGTGTCTTCCCTAGGAGCAAGTAGCAAACTTTATCCAACACGCACACATTTTAAGTTCAAACTAAGTTCCTCAATAATTTTAATGGTTGGCGTTTTTTCCCTCTCTAAACTTAGGTAAGGTAACGTGTGTGAAAATTTGTAAGGCTCCTGTTAACAGTCAAAAAAAGGCAAGAGAACGTGAGCTTATGAACCATAGGTAAGATTATACACATTTAGCCAAAGCCTTTTATTTATTTTTTTTTTAAGATGAATCTATCTTTTGATGGAAAATTAATCTGAAGTATGTTTAATAAATTAGTTTTAGGTTTTGTTGTTATTGTTTACTAACAGAAGGTGAATACTTTTCATTGGGACACTCTAAGTTTTGTACAGCTGACAGAGGTTAAACCCAGTGATGTTTCCTATGATTTCAGTGTATTTAGTTAGATGTTAAGGATAGAATTAGGATAAACTCTTTCAAATTCACATATTCTACATTAATGATGTGAATTTCTGACTTTGCTTCCCAATTAGTGGTGTGTTATTGGAAAGGAGGGTTTGTCTAGAGAATGGATCTGTGCAAGAAATGATGACCAGGTTGCTCTATTTTATATGTCAGTATATTAAAATATATTCTAGCAGCTATTTCTAATAAATAGGAATTGGTCAGCTTTGCAGTATTTTATCCTCTGTAATTTTCACAAGTAGGAGAGCAATGTGCTTTCTGAAACAGTTTGAAGTGTGTGGAAAACCTTATTCCAAAGGGGACTGTGATAAGGCAGTGAACTTTTCATGTCAAAATTAACTCTGCTCTAGCGTTACCTTTCCTAGGGGATTAATTTCCACAGCACTGAAGCTGTAAGTCACCTTCTGTTACCAAGCTTTGTTTTTGTTGGCTCTCTTGGAGTGATTTTCTTTTATTTATTTATTTATTTATTTATTTATTTATTTGTTTGTTTGTTTGTTTGTTTGTTTGTTTAGCTTTTGGGAGGCTTTGGTGAGCACGTGAAGGCAATCTGGTTATAGCTGTGTGTGAGAGTGTGGGGAGGTGAACCTGTCTGTGAAGAGGGATGGGCATTGTTCTGCATGCTCGAGTACTACCTTGTACACTAAGGTATTTGTCATGAGTAAGGAAACAGACTCTGCTCCACAAAGAATTAAGTGCTGTGTACAGAGCTGGAAAGGTGCTCAAGTACAGCTGAGTGTAGAGTGTAGATCTGTATGAGTCCTCTCTTCAAGATTCAGCAATCTATCATGAGACGTTTCTTCCTCATTTCATCTATACTACTCCAGCCTGTAAGCAACTGTTGGATGGAGGAGTTTTTTATGTAGCATATAAAAAATGTTTCAGTCTGAGAATTTCACCTTTTCCTCTTCTATCTTTATTTGTCCATATTTTTCTGTATTTTTTTTTCTGAGAACAACTCCAAAATAAACAAGGAAATGAAATGGTAATAACAACTCAACTATATTAATGCAAATTTAAAGCTATGTGAATACTCAGCATAAGGCAGGAAACATGTTTTCTCACATCAGCATTAATATTGTCATTAAAAAAATGATGGTATGGCTAAAGGTCACTCTTACCTGGATTTTTCTCAGTATTTTTCCTAAAGCCACAGTTCTTGGCACTCTAGAATAAGGTGAATATCTGGTCCTTCTGGGTGGAAAAGGAAATGTAAGAACTTGAGCAAATTAGTGATTTAAAACTTAAAAAGAAGATTTGTGACTATTAGTTTAAAGTGGATTTTTTTTTTTTTAAATAGCTTTGTAAACCTTAGTCCTGAGTCCTGATTTTTTTAATTCCCCAATTTGACAGCCCTGGAGTAATTTGAAGTGGAAAGCTTTTAAGTAGGGAAGACTGAGACAGTGAGTTCTGCCATGGTGTACTCTCTGTAAGTTGGCTCAGAGAAAAATGAAATTTACTTTTGTCCTGTCCCAAAAGCCAGAGACATTCACTGGGCAGACTGGGCTCTCAGTGCAGTCACTAGGAGAGGAGTCCATCCTTCCCCTGCACTCCTTGGACATATGGCCAGCTTCTGTGTCATTCCAGGGCCCGTCTCCCCAGGGTCTGCTGGTTGGGGGCGGTGAGGAGATGTGCTGGCCCTGCAGCTGGCCAGCATCAGTGCTGCTGTCAGCAGCATCTACTAGCCTGCAGCACTGTTCCTGTGCACTGGAAAAGCCAAGTCCCAGCAGGGCTCCCTGGCCCAATCTGTTGAAGACAGTAAGTCTCCCTGAGCAGGGAGCTTTTGTCTTTGCTCCCCTTGATCACACTGACACAACAGATAATTGCAAATGCATTCCATGTATGAAGTCCATGGAATTCACACAGCAATGTAGATGTTTGTGTTTCCTGGTGCTTTCAAGTTCTCTGCATTGGCTCTGCGTTCATCTAGGACAGTCTGTCTCTTCCCTTCATCACTGCAATTGCAGCAGGGCAGGAAATCCTCACTTCTGGGCCCAGCCATCACTGTTCTCCTTCCTCTTGTAGCCCCACACTTGAGCAATCCTGTTCCTTGATTGCTATCTAAATTGTCCTTATCATATGCCAGACACTGAAAGAGCTGCAAGGCATCATTTCCTGCAGGGCAGTGCCAGGCACATAACATATGCTAGACATCTACAGGCAGATGGGGTTGGTTAGGGCCAGTGAAGCATGAAAAAACGGGGGCTTTGGTAGGAAGAGGCTGAAGAACTCCACTAACTGGTTGCATGCCATATCCCAAGCAATGTTAACAGCTCATTAACATTCCCTGCAGGGCTGGCAGGTCAGCACAGGAGGTCAAAAAAATTAAGAACTATTTTCTGAAGGAAACAGGAGGCAAAGAGGGTTAGGTACATACTGCTGGTGTAGAACACAATGTAAGGATTGGTCTGAGAGAAGGCGAAGGGGAATGCTGCTTCTCAGTCTCTGCCTGCTTAACTAGGACCAGCCATCTGTCCATTTTCTACCTGGGATTCTCCCCATGCTGAGCTGAAACTTGCTTTATTATTCAAAAGCAAACTTGCCCAATGGCACAAGATGTTGGGAGGCAGCTGATTCGTGACCTAGCCAAAGACATCGGGAGGAGAGAGGGAGGTTTTCCTTTGAACCAGGCTCTGTCAGCATATGGTAGGCCTTGTACTTCAGGACGTGATCCATATGCTGCTCCTCAGTGCCCATATGCTTTCTATACTTTCCATATTTATTTATTTTAATCAGGATCGAGTCTGTGATCTTGATTTTCCTTTTGCTGCTGGCTGTAATTACGTTTGGTTGTGCTACTGGAGGTAAGGCAACGAGGTTAAAAATGAACACCAGAGCGTTCAGTTGTGTCCTTTTAACATTGCCTTGTCCTGTGCATTCTGGGGACAGACTTGTGTCCCAGGTTAGCCATCTGTAATGCTCTTAGTTTGCATTTCTTCTTCTTGGTGCAGCTCAGAAGTGGAGTTTCACTGACTCAGGGTCAGAAGAGCGACCAGCTCCAGCAATGGAGTTCCACAAACATTAACTGATAGTCACTGTTTCTTGCAGGGTTAGAGGCTATAAATCAGTGTATTCTGATTTCACTGGAAAAAGCAATGGAATTGAGAAAGCAGCTCCAGTCTCTGTCTCCAGCCAACGTGGCAGAATTTGGCCTAAGCTAGTCCAGATTTATAGGCACATGGAAGCACCATCAGCCACTCTCATTATCTCCCTTACTAACACAGGGATATTTTGGCTTCAGTCAGGCAGCATTTTCCAGTCTCACCAGCTGAGCCCTTCCTGTCACACAGGCTACATGGTGGTGACAAACAAGGCTCCTTAGGTCCCAAACTAGCCCACCCCTGCCTTGCTGACATGAGCATGAAGGTGTCACTGTGGCCAGAGAGTACTGGCCTGCCCTAAACCTTTGATAGTCTTAAAGGTCTTTTCCAACTGAAACAATTCTATAATTCTAAGAAAAGCAACATTAAGAAGTGTGACCAGCAGGTTAAGGAAGATCCTCGTTCCCCTCCAGTCTGCCCTAGTGAAGCCACATCTGGAGTATTTGGTCCAGTTCTGGGCCCCCCAGTTCAAGAGAGACAGAGAACTACTGGAGAGAGTCCAGCAGAGGCTCCAAAGATGCTGAGGGGACTGGAGCATCTCTGTGAGGAGGAAAGGCTGAGAGCCCTGGGGCTGTTTTGCCTGGAGAGGCTGATCAGTAGCTAAAAGGTGGGGTGCAAGAGAACAGGGCTGGACTCTTTTCAGCAATACCTGGTGACAGGACAAGGGGCAACAGGCAGAAACTAGAACATAGGAATTTCCATCTGAAGATGAGGAAAAAGTTCCTTGATGTGACAGTGCTGGACCCCTGGAGCAGGCTGCCCAGAGAGGTTGTGGGGCCAGCTTCTTTGGAAAGATTCCAAACCCAGGGCAACTTACTCTAAGTGGTTGGACTCTGAGATCTCCATGAGTCCCTTCCAGCCCCAACTCTTCTGTGATTCTGTAACACCTACTGAGCACAGGGCTTTCCTGACCCATCTCTAGCACAGCCAGTCCATCCCCATCTACAGAAAATCTACCATGTGCCAAAACAAACATGAGAGCATGGTTTGAAGACAGTTACTTGTCACATGTTTAATTCTTCAGCCTGCTTTGCTTTACTTTTGTTTCCTACTGCTTGCTAGAGGGCCACAGCTGAAAACAGAAAGCCATTTCTCACAGCCAGAGGGCTTTATGGCCCAATTACTTAAACCAGGTACTTTTTTCTCATGAACCTGCTAAAGAATTAATAGTGAAACCCTAATGGGTTTTGGTTTTGGTTTTTTGTTTGTTTGGGTTTTTTTCCACATTTTTATCTTTATAAAAAATAACTCCTGATAAAAGAATTGCTCTTTGATTTTGTGATGTTGGGAGGGAAGTATTCAGGTTTTGGTGACTTCTTTTTCTGTAGGAAAGAATGCAGAATACCATGGGTCTAACATTAATGAACTCATACTCTTTTGAGGAGTCACACAAGTAATTAAATATATATTCCTCACCTTTTTTGGTGTTCCAATAGGGTATTTCCTGCATGAAGTGAAAACACCTGTCTGTTATTGGGGAATGCTCAAATCCTTTATCACTGTGTAGTAATTCACATTAAGATTATTTGGAATTTGGCTGTTTTGTATGAGCAAAAATGATGTCCTGGCTTCTTAAAGGCTTTTTCATTACCATGTTTTGCCAGCATAAAATTCTTAGAAGCTGAGAAGATTGTTGGATGTCAAGGACCCAGGGCAAAACACGGGCTTTCTTGCAAGAACCATCATCTCAGATCTGCATTTAAATCTTGTGCTGAATTTTTTTTCAGGTAAGAAAAAGCAATATTGTAGTTCATATGTGTTCTTACTGGACATCTGAAAGTGTCAAAGTACTGCATGGAAATCTGTTGTTTCTGATCTGAAGAGGAAGCAAGGGATTATAAACTTGGCAGGAGAGCCTGCTTCTGTGAGAATTTGGAGATCCTTTTCCAGAATGAAGTTTTGGAAAGAAAACTCTTCAGGAGATTGCTGCTGAAGGCCTTTTGGTTTAAAATAGAAAAAAAAAAAAATCAAAGATATTTGCCAGGGAGGTATAACATGGTCCTCACAGGAGATGGGGGCCATGCAGCATTGAGCTCCAGGTCTTGTGAGGCATTGCAGTGTTTGAAGGAGATGCACTTCAGTATTGAATGGAATCTAAACTGGTTTTAATGAGATATTAAAATGCTTTGTATTAGCAAGAATAAAACATGTTCTACTTTCTCCAGTAAAAAATTTATTACAACTTTCTACTCTACCCTTTCCCCTTGGCAAATATTTTTTTTATTTTCATCTCAATTGGGAAGGAAAAGGAAATGAAGAAGTGCTGGAGTTTCCCTAGCACATGGATTCTAGTGCTTAATGAAATCCATTTAGGGAAGATGGCCTTTGATCAGAAATTGAAGGAAAGGAACTAAATTTCAGAACCTTCTAAGGTTGAGTCATTTCTCTACATTAGATCTTACATTATCACATTAATATAGGGTCTCATTAATTCATCTTAACACTTTTCTGAGACGTAGAATAGAAATCAAATCTTTTAGATTATTACAGTGTCATTCTCTGGGCAGTCTTTCCTTTGTGCTCTAAGCAGCTGGGGAATATGGGGAATACGGCAACCTCACTTGGGTTTTCCAACATGGGGAGACAAGCTCTGCTTTCTTAACCTCTGCAAGCCTCAGGTTGCTGTCAAATTAATTGCTGATAATGATGGTAATCATTGCTCTACTGAGGCTTTAATGTCAAGCTTCTTTATAACTCTGGAAAGAGCATGGTTGTCTTGCAACATAGTCTGAAAAAATCCCTTTGTAATTCTCTTGAAGAAGCCATAGAGAGTGCCCATGTGTGTTGTGGCAAGGCTTGGGTGGGATTTTCCAAACGTAAATAGACAACAGAGAGCAAAATCAGTCCTGACTGAATTTGAAGAACCCATGTGAGACAGAGTGTGTCCTTGACACAAAGGAGAAATAAGCAAGAATATTTACTTGAATGTGTTGCTTGCATGCTGAGCAAACTGTGTTCTTGGCCAGGAGTACTTTGGCACTCTGGGTAAGCAGAGAGCAGAGCAACACCTGCATTGTACAGATTGAGGGAAATCCATCTTCCTCATCTACCCTGGAGTGCTGAAACTGGGTAAGAAGAGGGGAAGATGTGAAACTGGACTGCATCTCTCTGTATTTTCTCTGTATTCTCCTAGTGAATTTTCAGTGCATCTGTCATTATCTCTTCTCTCACCATGTAAATGATGAGGACCAAACCGATCTGAAAATGCCTCCTTCGTGTTACAGCGGTGAGCTTTGATTCACACTTCCTTTAATTCACTGCTGTGAAAAATGGGCTGGCATCCTACTGTGAATTTAAACACTCCCAACCCAGGAATAAATGGATCCCAGGGCTCATTTATCTTTCAGCTATTAATTAATAATGGTTAATTGTAGTTATGAACTGCAGCATTCCAGTCTCCAGCATCCATACATTTTATTTAATATATTCTGATTAAGGTGGAGTCAGCGAGTTGGAGAATAATTAAAACAGCTCCTCGCCATCAGCTTCTTACAAACTTTCATCTTCCTCATGAATTCAGAGGATATTTGCATCTGTCTGTTTAGAGGGGGAGTTGTTTGGGACTGAAATGTAGCAAACCTTATGATAAGACCTGGTAGATCACTGTACTCATTTGCCTGCCCCTGAAGTTACAACCTAGCCTTTGACTACTTTCTCTAGCAGTGTACTGGATGGTATTGCACAACTTCAGTCTTTGTTCTGGGGTCAGAGGATGGGAACGATTCTTACTTTCTCAATTCTTGCTTTCACCTCTCCAGTATGCAAGGAAATATTTGATAACATGAGTAGGGAAATCCCTGTCTGTGTGACTACAGCTGGAGACAATTCCATGAGTGGCTACTTCTGTCTTGACTTCCTAAAACCTGTTGCTAGCCCAGAAAGGATGGGTCATAGAGCAGGACTAGTAGGGTAGTTTGGATCAGTGGACAGCATTTTCTTCATTTGCAGTTCACATTTCCTTTTCCTGGAAACATGTAAAAAATTTTTTTCTGTGCTTTATTGAGATTTCATTTATGGGTGTTGTAATAAGTACATTTTAAGCTGATAGAAATGCACAAATGCCATATGTTTGAATGTGTGTTAGGGAGCTTTGGTTTTGAAGCTAACCCCTCAAGTTTTACTCTGAGTGTAGATCTATGTTTGAGTCACTTTTCATACCTCTAAGTGAAGTGAGGGTCCTGAGGGCTGGCAGGTGTTGGGGCACATAGACTGCAAGATTTAAGGGTTGTTTCCTGAGGGACTTCCTCCTGAAAGCAACTATTGTTTGTTTAAGAGTAAGCCATACTCTGCTCCCAGTGGCATCCTGAAGCATGCTTGCAACACAGAAAAAATGATGACTCTGAAGTTGATTTGATGATAAAGCTTCCCCCCACCCCTCATAAATGCTTGTGGCTGAGCTCTGGCAGAGAGATGTCCTGTTGGAAACTGAACTTGGTTCATCTGTGCTCTGATGGGAACCCTGTGTTCAAGATAAACATGCTAGTGCTCTTTGAAGTTGTTTGCTCATCAAAAGCACAGTGACTTTGTAATATGCTTGATAGTCCCATGAGATGCAGTTCAATTTATGGTATAAAAGCTTGGCAAGAGGGAAGGCAGTTTGAAAAAAAAAAAAAAAGAAAAAATAAATAAAGCCCCTCAAAAAAAACCAAGAAACCCCCTTACACTGCTGGGAAGGTGGCAATATTGTCCTCTGAGTCCATCCTCTGTTTCTTTTCGTGGCATTAATAGATTTCACTTGTACTTTTCCTCAGTTTATATGAAAATTTTTCCTCCAATACTTTTCAAAGTCTTTTGAGGTAGGTTACAAGTAAAATCTTTTAGGATTTTAAACTAGGCCAAGGACTATAGTCAGTTAAGAAAATGGTAGTTACTTCTTCTGTGATCTTTGACTGACATTGCTGTAGAAGTGAAAATCCCCCTGTAGCAACAATCATTCCCTTCTTCTTTCTCTGCATCTCACAGGATGGACGCTACTGGTGTAGCCTTTGATGGTAGTTTTTAGATGGTTTCAATTTCCTTCTAGGCTTGGAAATGTCCTGACACACAAATTCTAAGCTAGCTGAAACACACATCATAATTAGATTATCAGCAGACATCATAGAAAGATGACAGGATGGGAATAACTGTGCTTCCTAGAGAAGACATCATCTGTCTTTGCATGTGCTGAGATACATGCACAAGTATTAATGACTGAAGGGATTTGAAATGAGTTTTTATCAAGCTCATATGGTCCATGGCAGTTTTGTGGAGAGAGGAGCATGTGTTCCAGTCCAATGGCTCCCAAAGTTCTGGAGCTGAACTTTACCTGGGAAAATCATGCCTATCCTTTGCCCTTCTTCATCTGATGGACCCAACACAGATCCCACTAAGCCTGGGTTTTGGCAGCACAACGTGCTTCACCTGCAGTATGTTTGGTCTCACAACTTGGGGTTCACTCCACTGGCTCATAACTGCTCAAGTGGTTTTTTTGATTCAAACTCACCAGAAGCCTTCTAAGGACCTTCTCTTGGGAGCTGTGGTATCTGAACCGCCAGGACATCATTTTATGAGGCTTACAATCAAGCATCCCAACTTAATGCAGTTGGAGTTCTGGCAAGCTTTGCTAGTGGTGAACTGCAGTTTAGACCTCTTTGTTGTCTTTCCTCCCCAGTCATAATTTGAATAAACAAAGAAGTTTGATGTATAAACCATAGCAATGAACTGCTCACTCTAAAACACAGACTTGTAAGTTCTGTGCAGACGTAATCACATAATCTCCAAGCATGACAAATTGTGAGTAGCCACAATTTATAATAACAAATGTGCCATACACATAAATATGCATATATATATATATATATATATATATATATATATATATACATTCTTCACTGGAGGGTAAAAAATGCATTCTGAGCAGTCAGAGCTCAACTGGGGGAAGTTTGTCATGACTTGCTGAATGCTCAAAGGAAATAGGAAAGGAACATGACTTATTTTTCTTATGGTGTGCTTGCTTTTTCTCTGAGAGAAGTGTTATATTCCCTGTATGTCTGTCTAGTCTGCATTAATGGTAATTGATACAGCCAGAGAAGTACTGCTAAATTAAATATAATTTTGAGCTTCTGCCTTGCCTCCTGAGAATCTTGAAGTAATTTGCTTTTAGTAAAGAATTAAAGAAGGATGCCAGTGTTAGGGAAATGGCCATCATTGTAACGAGGAGAATTTTTTTAGAAGGCGAGACATCTAAATCATAGAAAAGCTAAGCTCAGGATTTTCAAAGCACTTTAAGCACATCATTTTTGTGGTTGCTTGCTTTGAGATTGCTTAATGTAGTCATCTAAAATTCAAGGCTCCTAAAATCACGCCATGGAATCGCTCCATCACTACATGGATTTTGCCCAAGATCACAGTGGGAGTCTGTAGTAACACTGGACCCAGAACCTACATGCTGATTCTGACCTTGCTTAAGCCAGCCTTAAATCTTCTACAGTTATTACTGTCAGTAGATTTACTTTTGATACAATGTTACTGTCACTTAGATTAAAATTCAGATTTCCAGACTCTTCATCCTGTGCTTTAGCTCAGCAGAAAATAATTCTTTCTCCATATGCTATTTTTTGGATGAGCTTTAAAATCAGATGCTTATCTCAGCCTCTTCTTTTGGCAAAAGTGAACTGGAAATCCCAGCTGGAGTTTTCTATTCTGGTTGTGTCAGAAGTGTCTCAGTTGCAGCTTTCTTTACAGGGTTTTGGTGCTGCTCGTTCTGCTCTCATTCACAATACCAAGAAGTACAAAAGGAAATTTACATTCTAGTGGTTTAGACTTAAGAAAAATATTCTGCTTGCTTGGTTTAGCCATGGCTGAAAACATTTAGATTTTTAAACAGTGCTGCCTAGCTGGAGACAAGATCACCAATGATTTCCTGGAGATTTAACATTTACACAATACCAAAGGTAGAATTTTAATGTCTGATGCAGCTCATAACTTCACACCCAATCATTTGGCAATCATCATAGGGCATTGTGCATAAAACTGGTCCTTCTCATTCTATCTTTATTTCTCTGAATACACTGGTAGTGGTGATGTGAGGAGGTAAACTCCAGCTGCACATAGGTTTCAGGTTTTACCTGCTTGTTCATAGAGCTGTCCCATTTGAAACAGATTTGACTTACTGCTTGCCTAGCCATGACCTTCTCAGTTACTGACATGGTCTTAATCATGATTTGAAATACCATGTAATCTCTCAAGAACTCCTCCTTGTTCCTATGCAATACAAGTGCTCAAATTTCTTCTGTGACTGCGATTCAGGACAAGGGAGTTGAAAGGGTGTGTGACTTTTGCAAGCAATCTTCACTGCAGATTTAAGTGAAGGTAATACTTTAGGTTCTTTCAGAGTCAGGTCTTCATATCTTGAACAAAGACATTCTGACTCTTGCTTTCTCCTCAGGTGTTTATGTTGACATATAACTGGCTATGAGAACAACCATGTGTGTTCTGGCTTGCTTCATGGGTGTGTGTACCTGGCCTGGCCAGGGGCTAGTATCTCAGCTTGTTTTACATTGTGGGAGCTGGCTCTGGAAAATCAGAGTTGGTGGGGAAAAAAGGTTCACTGAAAAGAGCAAATACATGTTTCCTATCTGATGTCCATATAGACTGGATTTGGACAGAGCATCTCCTGAGGTGTGTACCATATGTAAGCACTCTTCAAAGGGTTGTTGAGTGGATGAGCAGCAGATTTTCTTCCTTTTCTTTGTTCAGTATTTCTGAATTTTATACATTGATGTTTCAGTCTTGAGTATTTCTATTTGCATGTGGCATCAACCAAACATTTGATTCTGTGCTACCAACAAAAATCAGGATTCATCTGTCAATCTAGACAGAGTTAAATCAGGAGGCAATGAGGAAAAAGATTGCTTACAGCTGAGCAGGTTATGAAATACACAGCTATGAGGGGATGGAGGTTTGTTAGGACCCTTTTATCAAGCTCTCCACAGCCTTGGTTGGAGGAGTTCTCCTATCTTCCTCTGCTGCTAGGGAGGGCAGGTGTGGCAGCATATGGCCTCTTGTTCTGTCATCTCTGAGGGATCAGCAGAAGAACCAGAGGAATCCTCAGAAGCTGAATCATGTGTTTTGATGGGCTGACTAGTCCTGCATCTTTGACTTTGCAGGTTTCCTAGAAAAGGTGGTGTCAGCAGAACTCAGCTAGCAGTGGTTCTTGCTATTGTGATTGCTATGACTCACAAGCTTGCAGGGTGGATTTGAAGCTTTTTCAGAACAAAAAATAAAAGAAGGTTAAGACTCTGACCTAAGAAAAGAGGAAATATCCTCAAGTTGCACCAGAGGACGTTTAGATTGGATATCAGAAGAAAATTCTTCACTGAAAGTTATTAAATACTGGCATAGGCTCCCCAAGGAAGTGGTTAAATCCCCATCCCTGGAGGTGTTTAAAAGATGGAGAGATGTGGTGCTGAGGGACATGATTGGGCACCAGACTTGGAAGAGGTAGATAAGTTGGGCTTGATGATATTAAAAGTCTTGTCCACCCAAAATGGTTCTGTGATTCTACTCTATGATTGTGGAAATTAGGATTCTACTCATGTTACCAATACCTTAATTTGTTGTTCTGAAACTTCAGCTTTTTAAATAGCTTCTCATGGACTAAGGAGCAATCCTCATTTGTGGTCCTCTAGCACCTGCCATGAGGTGTGCCATCCACACCTGGCTGTGGTGGGAGGCTTCAGGACTGTTGAGAGGTTCTGATGCTACTCATGTAGTAAAAACAAGGTGGGATATTCACAGTACTGCATTGTCACTGGCTGCCCTGTCTTGCCTTCCTCTTCCTCCCCAGTTCATTTAGCTGATCCCTTCCCTCTTAAATTACTCCCTCCTGTTCAATAGCTTTCACAACCTGTTTGCAATCACCCGCAGTCCCTGTGGTTGTGTATTCTTTTCTGGGGAATGTATTAGACTGTTTATTTAGGCTGAAAGCTGCTAAGGAAAGGTTTGCAACTGTGTTTTCATGCTGTCTAGCACAAACAGAGCCTGACCATTGTTTATTTCAAAATGCACTGAAATAAAAACAATTGATGTTGCATGCATTAATCAGAAGAAGTTCCAGCACAGTTGTAACTAAATCCCTTTATAGAGTTGTTGCTCCTCAAGACTCTGTGAATGGGCCAGAGAAAGGCAGACATGACCCACAGCAGCCTCAGCACATGGTGCAGTAATTGCAGCTCTGAAGAGCCCATTTCACCTGCTTTCTGCTCCCTGCTCTTTTCCCTCTCTGTCTCCACTTACAGCTTAGACTCAAGGCTCCAATCGAGCGAGCACCCAAATTCCTAGAGGTACCATTTTGCAGCAATCTGAGCCTAATTGTTTCTAGATTGAATATTTTCATGGGATATCAAGTCTCAGTGCTCCTGGAATTAGCATGCTCAGTGAAGGATTGAAGATGCTTATCGGGCCCGACAGCTTTAGTGTCAGCGGGAGCATCGGCAGCGCCGCGGAACTTCGCGGGGCCGGCGACGATATTTATTTATGCGGAATGGAGACATATGGCCAGAATCATCCGCTCCCTTTCCTCAGTAATTAAAACATCTGGGAGCACAAAAGGGCTGTAAGAAATTAAAAAAAAAAAAAAAAGAAAAGAAAAAAACAAGAAAAAACTACCTTCCTCTCTCTGCTAAATAAAACAGGAGCACGGTGGCTTTCCATAATTGCCGAGGCTTTCCTTTGCCGCGGTGCTGGGGTCTCAGGAGGACCGACACACTCTTAATGTTTTTTTGAATGCGTGGTGGTCAGTAGGAACGCAGCAGAAGTGAGCAGCACGCTGCTCAAACTTTTTACCAACACTCTGTCTTAACTTTATTTTCCAAAGGATGGATTTCAATGCTCCTGAGAGGAATTGGGGATTATTTAAAGAGTAGCAAAAGCATACTGAAGTCATCAGCTGGTTTACAGACCGTGATTACACTGTGATAGCTTTCTCTGTCTGGAGGATTCTGTAGATATATCTTTGATAAACACTGTTTCACCGAGAGCTTTGAGGTTCAAATTCAGACCAGGGCAGTATGATGACAGCTGTTATCATATGATGGATATTCAGTACAGTGTGTGAAGTGTGTTTAATACAGTTTTCTGCAATTTTCAGAGATTAGATGTCCCAAACACAAAGCCATCACCAAATGAAGTAATTTTCTAACTCCTTAGCCCTTGCAAAATCCCCAGCTGAGCTGTAGGCTCTCAGCCTTGCAGGGTTAGACTTTAGAAGAGGGATTATTCTTGATATACAACACTTTTATATCCTAAAACCTGTCACAAAGTTGGTGAGGGGGTCTGGAGCACAAGCCCTATGAGGAGAGGCTGAGGGAGGTGGGGGTGTTTAGCCTGGAAAAGAGGAGGCTCAGAGGAGACCTCATTGCTCTCTACAACTGCCTGAGTGGTGGTTGTAGCCATGTGGGAGGCAGTCTCTTCTCCCAGGCAACCAGTGACAGAACAAGAGGACACAATCTCAAGCTGTGTAGGGGGAAGTTTAGGCTTGACCTTAGAAAGAAGTTCTTCCCAGAAAGAGAAATTGCCCATTGGAATATGCTGCCCTGGGAGGTGGTGGGGTCTATGTCCCTGGAGATGTTTAAGAAAACATGGTTGAGTCACTTAGTGCCATGGTCTAGTTGATTAGTGAGGGTTAAGTGATTGGTTGGACTTGATGATCTTGGAGGTCTCTTCCAACCTGGTTGATTCTGTGATTTGCAGAGAGGAGCAGCCATTTTGGGAGCTGCTGTTGTTTTACTACACACAGAACTCACACTGTGCTGCTTTGTAGAGACTTAATTTATGTCTGTCTGTTTTGTGGTTTTTTTTGTTTTTGTTTTTTTTTTTTTTTTTTTTTGAGGTTGAGTAAAATCATGATTTGAATGGTGGTCTTCAAGTACCTAAATAACGTCCCATCCATATTCTGCTGGCAGCAATGAATTCACAATCATGCCAGTCTTCCAAGGGGAGAATGGGAAACTGAGGCAAAGAGATGGAACAGGATTTGCCCACAAACATGCACAAATTCTATGGGTAACTTGGAAATTGAATTGAGCACCTCTGAGGTCTCTCCTGTGACAACTCTTTGTGTTTTGGAACCACAGTGAGCAGTCCACAGTGCTCCTGCTAGGGGGTTGCAATGATTTTTTATGATGTTCAAATCTGTCTAAGTGAAAACCTGGCACTGGAAATGTCTAGCTAGCCCAAAGATTCAATTAAACCCAGCTGAGTTCTAGATGTACTTCCTAATTAAAGTATTTGACATCCACGCAGGCATAAATATTTATGCTTGGTAGAACCTATCCCAAAAGGCAAAACAAATTACCCTGACAACACAGAAAATGTGACTGCTTTCCATGCGATGGCTCTATTATCTGCACTAATAGCTTAAGTTTCAGCAGGTGTCATTCTCACAAACTGTGGAAGTAGCTGACAGATGTGTTTGGGAGGAGGCTGACACTGGGGGGGGGGGGGGAAGGTGCAGGTTTTTACTAGGAATGGAACAAGAATTCCACAAGCAGCACCTTAGGCCCAGTTCTCCCCTCACTTTCTGAGGCTTAAATATCTAGGCCATACTCTTGAAGACTCTGAGGTCCTTTTGCACTGCCTGTATGTGACAAGGACCATGACACTGCCCCCAGATGTGGAAACAAACCGTTTTTACCTTAGGAATTGCATGTGAGTGCTTCTTTGGTGGCTTCCATGTTGCTGCTTCTCATGCTGTGGCCAATACCCCCAGCCAGATGCGTGTTCTGCTTCTATGTTTCCTGGCTTCCTAACAAACCCAGAAACCATCCAGACCCTAATAAATTCCAGTGTTATCAACCTATAATTCCTGCAACCCCACAGTCTAGTAGAGACAAGCACTTAGCAACATATTTCAGGGCTGTGTTTTGCTGCTTGCTTTGGAAGATGTATTTACTGGCACGAGTGGAGTTCTTCTTAATTTATAGCATTAGTTAATTTGCCCTGGAGACTCAGGATCCTAAACTGGCCTAATTCTGTGGTTTAGGCCCTATCAAATGGCATAATGAGGGTGGCCATAATTTAGCATTCTTCTGGCTGGTGTAAACAAGGGATTTTGGATTCACAAAGACCTCAGTGTTCAAACAGAAAAAAAGCAACTCTCAGAAGGATTTGAAACCAAGACGTATACAAAATGAGATGTTTCTGCTTTGTTTATCAGCCTTCATTTAACCCCTAATCTTTTTTCCCCCCTGTGCTTTACTGTTTAAAATGGGATTAAAAACCCAAGCCCAAAGCTGGAGACATCTCAGAGAACAGAAAACACTTGCATTTATCTTATTTATTTAGCAACAGACATCTATTTTTAAAGGAGTCAATACTCACTCGCGTCCCTGCCTCCAAGCAGCAAGCACACCGGTCATAAATAGTGCAACACATTTGGTGCCAGGTGAGCATCTACATATTTTTTCCATTTATCTCTCTTTGTGCTGGTGATTTTCCAAGGTCCCAGAAACCCAACTGTCCTCCCATCCTCCGCCTCCCTTCTGCAGTCATTTATGGAGCTGCCACCCCTTCATCCCACCCACCTTGGCTGCTCCCTACGTGAATATCCTGATCTCTGGTCCACGTAAGAGCACATGAGTGTAGCAGGTTTGGAGCAAGGCCATGGAGAGTTGTGAGACAGGGACACTCTTCAGGGGAAGCTTTAGCTGTCTGCTTTTCCACCAGGCGGATCTCCTTTTGAAAGAACACAGTGCGTAGACCCCTGTGGAGATGTTTATCAGCGTGCAAATGGTAGGATGGAGGAACCCACACGGGGTTACCACAGACAGCATTTATGGGACTTGTTCCTTGGGAGAGGAGCCCGTATTTACACTCCATGGCTGTGTAGCTGGTTAGTGTTAACATTGCTTCTGTAAGCATAGGGGGAATTGTAGTAAATCTTCCAAGAATGGAGAGCTAGTTTCATCTTGTTTGACACATTGTTTCCTGATAAGAGCTGCTGGGAAAATACTTCAGTTTTCTTGTCAGACTAAGCTTGCTGAGTTGCCAGGAGAGACTCTGAATCCACAAGGTCCTGTATTGAAGGAATTTAAACAGCCAGGCTGTGGAGGGAGTAAACACTGAACAGCAAAATGGGTGGACACCAGGGACAGCTTTCTGAAATGTGGAGAAATGTGAAAAATGTGTGGAAATGTCCCTTTGGCTCTCCCTGAGAGAGAAAGACAAAGCTTTCCATTTTCTGTCTGATTCCTGCTTGCTGGCTGTTGCTGGCTCTCCCCAGATGTACCCCAGCTACAGTACACAGGTGAAGCTCAGGGGCTGAGGTGGTTGATGTTGGCTGAAATGTGCAGTAGCCAGAACTATGTGTATGGGACTGGTTCATGTGGGAAAAATGGAGAGTCAAGTTGACTCAAATGACACTGTGTAAAGGCCAAAATGAAAAAAGACACAAACCCACTATAAGGATGTTCTTTTGTTTGCCTGAAAGTGTTTGTGTTCATTGCAGCTTTGTCCTGCTGCAGACCTGTTCCTTACATTTTAGTTGCAGTTGGTGTTTCCATGCATCCCAGATTGTCTCATAATCCCACAGCTGCTTCTTGAATCACAGTCTGTATTGCAAAGAACGTTTTGAAAGCATGTGTGTGTGTGGGTACTAGCAAACATGAAGTCCTCTATTCTGAAATCCCAAAGCCTGTATAATACTTGAGCTCTTTTTGTGTGCATGAAGTCAAACCTCAGTCTAGTTTTTGATGGAAAACCTGCACTAAATTTTTATGTCAACTTCTGTCACAAACCACAGGCTGTGCACAGGCTCGACGTGACTTGATTCCTACTTTTTGCCTGAAGTTCTTTCAGATGCTGAAATTCAAGGGTTGCACGCTTCAAATAAAATAAACCAGACTTCCCATGAACCACAGTGAACCCAAGCCACTTATTTTCAGCCAAGCTCACACTGAGTTGTGTTCAGCCCTGAACTTCACTGATTCCAGCTGAGGTAGAACGTTTGCTGTAAAACTGTTGTGGATGTTTATTTTTGGCATCTCTGAAAATCCAGCCATGTGCAGAGGTGTCTAGTGAGGGTTTATTTGCCACCTGAACTGAAAAGTATTTCTTGTATATCTAATGTGAAAAAAAAAAAAAGTTAAACAGGAATGCAAAGAGGGGCAACTTTGTGCCATTCTGAAGTAAAAAAGATCTCTATGCACCTTTTGGCTCTCTCTGAATGTTTCAGTCTGAGTTTCTACTTGACAGGAAGGAGAGGCACTTGTAGAAGAGCACATTTGTGACAGACACACACAGTGACAAACTTTTAAAAAATACATGTCTCTAATTTTCTGAGCAGCTGTTTAAAACTAGATACATGTCAAAAATTACCACAGTGATGTCAGCTCAGCCTTTTGCATTTTTCACTGCCTGTCCCTGGGCAAATTCTGATCCATTGCCCTGCACAGTCAGAGATGCCTTCTCTCTACAAATGAAAGTAGTTAAACAAAATGGGAGCTTGAATAAAAACATTTATAAATTAGCTATGAAGTTCTGTAAACATGTTTGCTATCTTTATTTTTCCCCCTTTCTTTTTAGATTTAATTGCAGCTCTAAATGTTTAATTTGGAGATTTCAGCAGCAACCATAGTGAAGGACTCTGATGGGGCTACAGCAGCACAGTCTCCTGTCTGTCAAATGGACAGTGCTCCCAGAAAGAGCAACCCAGATTCCCCAAAAGACATCTTTGTCAAATTGATGATGAGCTTGGCTGGCGTCTTAGAAAGATCTTGAGATGACAAGATTAACCCTCAAATACCCTGGGAGGCAAAGAGCATGCCATTTGAAAAGAGGGGCACAGGCAGGACTTGGTGGATGGAAAAAGCTGCGAGGCTCAGCTAAATGCAAGTCTCCCATCACAAATGGTACGTTCAAAACTGGTGGAGGGGATGCAATTAGTTCTGTGGACTCACAGTGTTTTGTTTTTTTTTTTTTGTTGTTGTTGGGAGGTATTGGGGTTTTAGGATGTATTTGCTATGTAAATAACCACTGTGGAACGTTTCATAGAAGTTACAAACTGTGCAACATTTTTCAGGCAATATGCTGGTTCGTCAGGAGCATCTCCTTGCTTTTGTCCTAACTGGAGCAATCCTTTATAGCAGGCGCTTGGTGCTACTGGGATGTTATCAGACCAGATGAGCCATCTTAAAAATTCAGTGGTAGGTCCTTGATGTTTCCCTGGAGGAAAAAAATAAATAAATATGGAAGACAGAGAATTGCCCTAATAGCAAAGGCTGTGTTTGAGTCTGTGTGTTAACTGCTGCTACTGTAGCATCAACAACATCACTCCTGGAATGGAAAGAGCTGGTTCCTCCACTGGTGTGTACTGGTGTGTCTCTGCTGTAGTCAGTGGAGCAAGATTTATTTACACCAGAGGAAGAGCTGACCTTCATGAATTGTAAACAGTCCTTGACAGAAATATGTACCTGTGGCCTTGTCAGCTCTCGAAGGTTTTGTCACTGTTGGTCTAGTGGTAAATGTATTGGCAAACTTCCTCTAGCAAAGGCAGCAAAATTTTGTCCTTCCTGGCCTTGTATTTCAGCATCTGCTTTTGCAGTAAGAAACTGTGGCAGTTTAGGCTGGGTGCCCCCTGCCACTGCTGCATGAGATACACCTCTGGTGTCCCGGGTGCCCACCCAATAGGGGTGGACACAGGAAATGGCATATTTCTACCCATAAATCCTGCGCCCTATAAAGCCATCTGCAGAGTCATTCTCTTCCTCTTTCTTTCCTCTCTGCCCCAGTGGGAGATGTCCTCTCTTATCGGGTAACGGTCGGGGAGTATCCAAGGCCTCTTGGGCCTGTCTAGGCCTAATGCCAGGAGGAGAATGGAGGGGGGGCAGTCTCAGACCTGGCCAGCCTGGGACTTGCCTTAGCAGTGGGAGGGGGAAGAAGGAGCCCTGAGGGTTTGGGTATACCCTCAGGTGGGAGAAGGGAAGAACTGGGAAGCTTTGGGAATTATGTAACAGGCTCTGTACGCTTTGGGATGTTCTTTTCCACTATGCTGTGTAGTTTGTAGTTTTCTGTAGTTTCACCAGTCGCTTTTCCATTTAAACTTTCCATCACTCTCCAATCCGTTTGCGTGTGTCATTCTTTTGTCCCTTTCGGGGCAAGAGATGTTCTGGCTGGCCTCAAACCAGCACAGAAACCTAAAGGGCCATCTGACCACATGTGAAGGTTGCTCTTAGGAACGTGTCTGTGGCATAGTAGTGCTGGTTAGAAGTTGCTTGTTGCTGAAGTTGTGAGTGGCTGTTTTCTTAGCAAACCTGCGCATTGTATTTGATGTAATGTGTGTAAGGAAACTGGCTGTCTCAGTGAATCCAGCCTTACTCTCAGGGCATGCATGTTTCTAAAGCCATGAAAAAAAATTGCATTCTGGTCAGAAATAGCTAATTTCTCTCTCTCTTTTAAACCTATCTTCAGATCTGATAAAGATTCAGACTGAGGTAAGGATTTTGGGGTTTCTCTCATGAAATTCATAAGTCTCAGTCTAAAAATTGCCTTTTGAACCCAAATGTAAAGTGTGTACAAGTCTAACATTGCAGGTGGAGTTATGAGAGCATCAGACCCTGCATCCCCATCTCTTGGGAATTAACTGAAGCTTGTTCAAAATCTGATAAGGGGTCAAAATAGTAGATGAACACTGAGGGTGTTTTATTCCTAAAAATGAGCACTAAATTGTCTAGAAATAGCCAATGAAAATGGAAAAAGTATTTAATATCTATTTGGTGGAAGCTGATGGACCTCAAGGTACTTTATTAACAATTAAGGAATATGGCTCCTACACAGTGTTGTGATTGATATGAGTGTCTCCCTCTACAGATGTGAAATACTAATGGAGGCTTCAACAGAGAGTTAGGACTCTCCTGGGGTTTGCTTCAGACTGCTGAGAAGCAGAAGGTAGCAGTAAGTTGCAAGGGCTATTGCATTTTCTCACTTGCTCTATATCCTTATTTAAGAGACAAGAGTTTTATTGAAGAGAATTGAGAGGTAATGGACTCCAAAAGTATTAGCTTTTATGAAAAAAAATGCATTTGGTAAAATCTGAGGACATCTGAAGGCCAGGTGGGAATTTCTAAAAGTTTAATTTGGAGATGCAGCTTGAGATCAGGCTTTAACAGAACTTTAAGCTGTAAGCTGAGATGGTAAATGCAGCTGTAGAGCTGGGAATGGCTCTGTGCAGCCTTCAGAGAGTCCTTCTTACAGAGTGGATGATGCCCAGGAGAATCATGGCCATGACTGAGATCCAGGGGATGAATAGCAGCCATTTAAGATAAATGCTTCCTATCAGTTTGCTCACTGGGATCATAAATATCAGTGACCAGCTTATTAGCCTTTGGTCTGACTCTGTGTGAGGACATCCCCCACCTTTGGTTTCATCTGCCATTAATATCTCAAAGTTCTAAACTGGCACAGACCACAGTGGTTTACAGCAAGCAAATTAGATCAATTAATTTCCAAAGCAAACCTAATGGGCATTTTAGTAGAGGATTTAATGTCTCATTTAGTCTCTGTAGTGATCTTGTTAAATGCCAATTAAGTATCTAAATATTTCTTACAACCTTAATGAATTACAGTAGAATAAGTAATAAGCGATCACTAACTTTTGCTAACATGCTGAAGTCTGCTGTTAACTTTAGGAAGTGGAAGTTTCATTTTTCTAACACACTTGTTTGTGCCAGCAAAGAAAAAATACTTATAAGAACTGGATCCTGTTAAAGGAGCATCATATATGGCAGAATATGGACTGGTTTTGTCCAGTAGGACAATATCAACAAGGAAAAGTTGAGATTGCCCTTAATCTTATATATCTGAATAAGGTTTTTTTTAACTCATTTTTGCTCCTAAATTGTGCAAACACTTTTGTTCCTTCCAATTAGTTGATGATATGATTACAACTTTTTCACCTGCTGTTGCCCAGCTAAACTGACCATTTGGCCCCATGTTTCATCAAACTGTTGGAAACAGTCATGTGGGGCTGGAGAGTGCAGTACCACAAATCTCATTTTCCAGGTGTTCTTGGTTCCACAGAATCACAGAATGTTAGGCACCTCAAAAGATCATTGTGTCCTCCAAGAACATCTCTGATTCTTTCAGTAATTTTATTTGTGTTTGCAGTGAACCACAACAGAATATATATGAGCATACAGGCACAAATAAAATGCTTGCAGGTGATTTCCCCTTCCCTCTTTCTATTTGGGCTTCATCCTTTCTGTCTCTTATTTGTGAAACATATGCAAACATTGAGGAGGTGATTTTTAATCATTCCTTTCTGTTACCTTCAAAGAGGAAGAAATCTTCTTGCAGGCACTGGGACAGGCTGCCTAGAGAGGTGATGGAGTCACCATCCTTGGGAGTGTTCAAGAAACATATGGACATGGCACTTTGGGACAAGGTTTAATGGCTATGGTGGTGCTGAGTCAGTGGCTGGACTCCATGACCTTAGAGTTCTTTTGAACCAAGATGATTCTCTGGTTCTATGGACTCTATGTTAAGATAATAGGTGCATAAAACTGCAGAATCATTCAAACAGGGTCAGGTGGGGTGATGCAAAGGACAGGATTTTCACATGCCTATGAATGACCCATGGAATAAAACGTCACTGCAGTTTCCACACTAACATGTTGTTGTGGTATTTTGGACCATTACAAATTGGGTACCTTTGCAGGGAAAGATCTTTCATTCTTCTGAAGCTAGCCCAGGTTTTGGTCCCAGTGATGAAGTGAATACGAGTAAATTAACTCTTCACAATGCACTCCTTAAAGTTTAAGACCCCACCCCTTCCCACTCCTGCAGTGATTTGGTACCCCACAGCTACCATGCAAGAACAGCCTCAGTTTTCTGCAGGATGGTGTGTTGCAGTTGGAACTGGGTTTCTTAAGAGTGCTCCAGCACCTGAACTCAGTGGGTGAGTTTCCCAGGCTGTGTTGAGCTGTCGGAGTGATGGAGCTGTGCCAGACACTGAGCTTTCTTTTGGGCATGCCTGCAGATTGATGTTCCTGTCTGAGTGCTGTTACAAAAACTGATTTATAAGGTTTTTTTCCTGTTCTGTTTTCTGACTTATTTTTAAGCAGTGTCTCCTATGCTGTATGGGTTTATTAAGATGAGTGACCAGCAGGCCAAGGGAGGTCCTCCTACCCCTATACTCTGTCCTAGTGAGGTCACATATGGAGTAGTGAGTCCCATTCTGAGCTACTCAGTTCCCGACAGACAAGGAACTTCTGCAGAGAGTCCACAAATATGCTGAGGGCATTGGAGCCTCTCTGAGGAGAAAGGCTGAGAGACCTAGGGGGGTTAACCTGGAAAAGAGCAGCCCAAGAAGGGACCTTCTCAATGTTGGTCAACAGCTAAAGGGCAGGGAGCAAGAGTATGGGGCCAGACTCTTGTCACTGGTGCCCAGTGACAGGGTAACAGGCAATGGGCACAAACCAGAAGATAAGAATTTCCACCTAAATATGAGGACAAACTTCTTTGTTGTGAGGATGCTGGAACACAAGAGCCAGCTATGCAGAGAGGCTGTGGAGTCTCTTTCTCTGCACAGATTCCAAACCCACCTGGGCATTGTGATCCTGGGCAACCTGCTGTGGGTGACCCTAGAGATCCCTTCCAACCTCACCACTCTGTGATTCTGCATTAAAGAGAACATAGAGGTATTTCAGAATCCTCTCTTTCCTCCCCCCCCCCCCCTCCATATTTATGTCAGCAATGAGTTTATTCTTAAAAGAAAGGAGGAAAATAGAAAAAGCAGTACACAAGCACTCAAACTGTGCAGTTCCCTAAGTGCTTTTTTCCAATTTATGAAACAAACAACACAAAAAAAATATCCTCCCAAGTTAAACTAATATGAAACAGCCCCAGCATTTGAACTTGTCGCACGAAGCTGGTTTAAATTTTAATGTGAGCTCTGGAGTAGATTTGTGTAAGGCAAGGTAAAGCAAGTCCCATGAAATATTGATTCTGTACATTTTCTTATGAATTTTTATACTCCAATTTAGTAAATTTTTCATCTTGCCTGCACTTAGAGGTTGCCTATAAAGTCGTTACTACCAATTGTATTAACTGTTGTAAATAAATCATCTTGGTTTGGGCTATTTGTATGAACATGGGCCGTCAGGACCTGGGTTTGTTTGAGCTGTGGCATCTTATGGCCTTAGTCTGAAAGGGCTAAAAAGGGGTTATCAAAATTTAAAACCTGTCATGGCATTGTGGCAGGGATGCAAAACCCATGAGCATCTGTCAGAGGCAGGCATCTTCCTTTTCTTTTCCCACCTGGGTCAGATAAAGCAGCATGGAGGACTCTCCAACAGAAAAGTTCCTTGTTCTTTCATGTCAGAAGCAAGTGGGGAGGGGGGTGTGCGTGGCATTACAGGCATTACACCCTGCAGCTGTTATAGAATGGTTTGGGTTGGAAGGGATCTTTCTAACATCACCAAGTCCAACCTTCCTCCACTCAACAGAGGCATCTTTAACTAGAACAGGTTGCTCAGAGCCATATCCAACCTGACCTGGGAAATTTCCAAGGACAGAGCTCTCTGGGAAAAGTGGGCCAGTGTCTCACTACTCTAATATACCTGCAGATCAATCTAACAGAAAATGTAAATAAAAACTATAAAGGTTTGCACAGTACTGGGTGCAGCCCGACATTGCCACCTGAAAGGGAACGTTGGAACACCTGATTTAAGGGAGATCCCTAAGTAAAGATTTTTACATTTGGCAGGTTCAGCATCTAAATCCCAGTCCTCTCTATACCTAAAGCTGAAATTAATATCCTCTGTCAAACCTAGCTTAGATGTTCACACTGCCTCCTCATCTCCAATTATAACATATTAAGTGGGTAGGCAGGCAAGATTCTGTGCTGCTGTCTCCATCAGACACAGTGAAATGTAGATTTTTCTGATGGCTTTCTTTTTAAAAGTATTTAAAAATTACTTTAGAAGTGTTACATAACATTGAGCTGAATAAGCTTAAGGAGACCCTTAATTAGCAAGTGGTTTGGACTAGATGATCCCTACAGGTCCCTTCCAACCCTCACCATACCGGGATTCTGTATTGAAGAGAATAAAAAGGTATTTTAAGAATCTCTCTATTTTTCTCTTTCTTATCACTCTCCTCCCAATTTATGTCAGCAATTAATTTATTCTCTGAGGTACACCATTGGTACCTTTGGCTGCTTAACTGTGCTTAACAGCAGAAGAAAGACTCAAGGTGTTTAAACCTTTAATTAATCTTGAATTAATTTCAAGGGGATTTTTTCTTCTTCCTTTTTTTTTGGGGGGGGGGGGGGGGGGGGACTCGGGGCAGGGTGTTTCAATTTATTTGTCTTTAATTCCCATTTTCTCTTAAGACTGACTCAGGAAGTTCCAGCAACATACTCTTATGTTAAGGTTGGTCAAGTCTGATTGCTGGGCATTGTTAATGTTGTGTAGCTCTTTGGGTCATAAATGGCAGCAATTATTAGAGGAGGAACTGACTTGAAGGAAGTTTTTGCATGATTTTCTACCTTGTAGTCTTGAGTGATGCTTAATTAAGTCCTTAAAGCTAGAGTCCGTGCTCCGGTGTTGTTCTGAAGATGGATGACATAAATGTGGCTTACTGTGGTTGACGTCTAAACAAAAACAGATGGTTTTTCCAGATTCCAGTTAATGGTAATTAAACTCCAGTTTATTATTTTATTCAGAATAAATCTCCATTACATTTCTGGTTTTGTAAATATCCTGAAACAATGCCTTTTTGAGACACCATCAGGAATATTTGGGCCATTTTGAAACTAGCCTTATGGTAACTTGACAACAAAGCATACCAGGTGCCCTTTCCCTAATTCTCTGAGGTCTGTGTGTAGTTTCCAAATAATTTTTTAGTTCACCTACCCATAAATAAAGACCATACGTTTATTTTCATTATATCCCTAAGCATAACTTTGCTTCAGAAAATGGTCCTGCTAACAAAACAATTCTTTAAGCATTTGGAGATGGCAGCAAGACCATTCATAACCCGATGGAAATTCACTCATCACGTTTGAATAACACTCTGGCTTCATCTCTCCTACCCAGGGTTACTCCTGCTCACAAACCAGCTTCACTCTGTTGTTGTGTGGCTTGTAGGTTCGTTAGATGCATTAAAAGCTCTTCTCTGAATTGAGAATAGCAAAAACGTGCAAAGGAAAACGCCAGTATTTTTCAAAAGGAGTGGCGCTTGGTTAGCTAAATGACTTTTTGTGACCATCACCTCGTGTGCAGCTGGCTCTGCCCCGCCTCGCTGGAGCTGACCTTTCAGCTGTCTGTGTGTTTTAAGTGTTTGTGTAAACAGCAAAGGCTCCCGTTAATTACAGAGCCTTCCTCCCATTCAGCAAAGCCATGTCCGGCCGTCTCTGATCGCAAACGCGATAGGAGAAGCCGCTGGGAGACAGGAAGGAGCTCGCCGAAAGGGAAAACGGCTGGAGGGAGGGTGGGAGACACGCGGGAGTGTGCCCGGAGAGAAGGAAAAGTGAAACGGAGCCGGGCGTGCAAGCAGCATCTAGCCCTGGGACCTCAGGAAGTGGTGACAGGGATATGTGTAATCACGGAGCTGGATTCAAGAACTGGACCAGGCTGCCAGGAGAGCCTGGGGAGTCTCCTGCTCTGGAGACTTTCAAAACCCACCTGGACACGTTGCTGTGTGTCTTGCCTTAGGTGAACCTACTTTAGTAGTGTGTTGGACTAGATGATCTCCAAAGGTCCCTTCCGACCCCTGCCATTCTGGAGGAACCGACCACAGCCTCCCCATTCACCTGTGTGGCTGAGGAGAGAGAAAGAAATCAGGAATAAAATTACAGCTGGGAAGAAGGGAAGGGTGGGTCAAAGATGTTTTAAAATTTGGTTTTATTTTTTGTTCTACTCTGATTTGATTGGTAATCAATTAAACTAATTTCGTCAAGCTGAGTCTGTTTTGCTCATGATGGTAACTGGTGAGTGATTTCCCTGTCTTTCTGTTGTATTTTCTCTCCCTCGCTCAGCTGAGGAGGGGGAGTGGGCATCTGGCATCCAGCTATGTTCAAACCATCACATTTGGTCAAAATAGAGCTGGATATACCTGACTCAATTCTTTTCACACTCTACTCCCTCTGACAGACTTTCTTTGAGCATATTTTGCTAACCAGCCATTTGTTACTTGAAGATCCTGCTTATCAAGCTGCCTGAAGACAACTTTTGTGAGTAAGTCTCAGTGATGCCAAGGACACAAACATTGTGATTCTGGGGTTCTCTGGTTGGTTGGAGCTTACCAGATTTATATCACCAACAGGTTTGTCCCTAACAGTTCTCACTCAATATCAGGGTTTGTGTTGTGTTGCCCAGTCTGCGCTGTGGGATGGCCAATTGATAGGCTAAGGATTGATCCAGATATTTTATTTCAGCTCACAGCCACTTACTGAAACTTGGTGTAGTTAAACTCAACAAGCCTCCCAACACAGCATCACTGATGGGTCCTGCGTTACTGTTGCTGAGCTGCTGAGGAGATACCTGGACCTCTTCAGGCACAGGCTTTGAATCCTGCCACTCCTGTACCCTGCACAATGTAGCTCTTTAGCTTCATGGTGTTACTTGGAGGGAGCAGGGCTTGTTTTGAGGTGCCTTTTCTCAAGGGACACCTTTTTTTTTTTTATGTTAAAAAGAGCATCACAATGGAAAGAAAGGGAGGTTGATAGTAAACCTTCATGGTATCAAACACTGCAACAGCCTGCCCAGGGAGGTGGCTGAGTCCTGCTCCATGAAGGTGTTTAAAAGATGCATAGATGTGGTGATGAAGAACATGGTTTTTAGCATCAGATGTGGTAGAGGTAGATAACGGTTGGGCTCAATGAGCTTAAAGGACTTGTCCAAGCAAAACAGTTCTATGATTCTACTCTGTTTTTGTTTCCTTGATTGTGGAAATTAGGGCTCTACTCGTGTTCCCAATACCTTAATTTGTTGTCCTGGAACTTCAGCTCTTAAAATAGCTTCTCATGTGCTTGAGAAGCATTCTCATCTGTGGTCCTCCAGCACTGGCTATGAGGCCCATCCACTCTTGGCTATGGTGGGAGGCATCTGCACTTCCTCATGTACAGTATCAGAACTGAAAATAAAAATTAATCACAGATGAAAAGCACACCAAAACCCCTCTTAGTTTTTCCTTTGTGTATTTATTTTAAAAACCCTGGTTAGTGTTGGCTGTTGTAGATTTCCGTGCTACTCAGCTTCATCATAGGTGCCACACTGGGAGGATGGTGATGGTGTTTTTCTGGTTTGGGGTAGATGGCAGCCCTGTCTGGAGCCAGAGCATTTGGAGAATCTCACGTGTGCCTCTCCCTCTACAAAACTGCTGATTTATTTGTTTTCAAAGATGTGGGCAAAATCCTGCTGTGTGATTGGAGCTGATAAAGTGTAACTTCATCAGTTACATGTGAAAGCCTTTTGAGGGCAGCTAGAAACCAATATTACATTGAGCTTGGACATTTTTGCCTTAGCATATATGGCAAAGGCCACATGTTCGGGGTTTTAAAAGTCATTTGGTCATAATAGTGTTCTTAACCTATGATCTTTCTTTTAAATATCTTCTTAATGTATCACTTCCAGATACTGTGTGCAAACAACTACGATGTAGGCACAGGAAATTAATCTGCAAGTAGAGTATCGGAGAAGGGAAGATAGTTGAAAGCAGGAGGAAAAACACGCACATGTTCAGCTGAATGTTTTACAAATTGGATATAAAGTGTTGTCCTTTGGGCTGTGATATCACCTGATGTCAGAGCACAAAATCACTCTCATCAGATGAAACTGAGTAGTCTCTGTGCTCATGTAGGGTCCTAGGGTCCTGTTCTTCAGATAGCTAACTAGGTTTTCCAATGCTTAGCTGTGGTTGAGTGCTGTTAATATTAGTATTGTGGTGTTTTTATCATCTGGGGAAGTAAAAGCTTAGAGAACTGCATGTTTTGATAGAAAAAGGTTTAATTTTTAAATGTACTTTCCTTAATTTTGCAGGTGAGGTACAAATGAATGCATGGATAGCTAATGGCTGCTTTGTGTGTCAAAGGGAAATAATGAATATATCCATATATAACCTCACTGAAGCTTCAGCTTTGGCATGTACCTGCTTACGTGCTGAGTGTCTTTAACTCCTCGTAACTCACTCTGAAGAGACTTGAATGTCAGGTGCTAGAAAGTTCAGCAGAGAGCAAGGTCAGACCCAGAGACCCAATGTTTTCAGAGAGAGGAGCAAATTAAGTTCACCCTTCAACCCTCTGCTCAGAGAATCTGCCACTCCTCTGAACCTGTTTTAGTCGTAGTCCCTTGAAGTCTGCCAAACAGAAAGCAGAAACATTTCAGTATCTATTTCTCCTGGAAGCAGGCAGTGTCAAGAAATGCAATTTTGTTAGATGACCACATTAGCCTTGAACTTTTCAGACAAATCTAAATGAAGAGGAAGAGTTTATGCTGGCTTCCAGAAACTGATGGGAGCCCTGTGGGGCGTAGGTTCAGATTTTTAAATGTTCACATCAAATCAGATAATGGTGTCCACCCCCTCACAAGCTCAACGGGTGGAGAAGAACATACCAATAAGCACATGCAATCCTTCAGAGTTCATTATACAGCAAGTGTGTTTCAAAGGACCTTGAGAGCATGTTTCCAAGGGAGGGGTGAGGTCGATGCTTGGATGGGAGAAGCCAATTGAAATCAATGGGAATTGATTTAGAGTCCGGGGGCACTGTGTTAAAATCTCCAGTCTAAGGATATAGCTTCATGAATATTAACAGGAGCGGGATCGATACGCAGCTGATTTTCAGATGTGCAGCTGGCTCCTTTTCGTCTGTAGATTAAAGAAATGGCAAATCTTTCTTTAGATAAGACTGAGAATCCAAAAAAAAAAAAAAAAAAAAAGACTTGTGCCTTTAGATCCCATTCTCCAGGATGGTTTGATAAGGTTTGTGATATTTCCCTACTTTTAAAGTTGCGTTTATCTCTGGTTTCTGTTTCAAGGATTTCATCTAAATAATAACGTGAAGCAGATTGCTTTTGGGGCACTGAGGTTGCTCTTTCACACCCTTACGAAGCCCAGGTTTTGGGGCTGTCAGCCCTCCTTGCCTCCCACCTGCCAGCAGAGGCTGCCCCTCTCTTAGGGAAGGGAACAGCTTCGTTCTCGCTTATCTTGTGCTTCCCAGAAAGTCAGAGTGCTGCAAACTTGCTCTGTGGTTTAATCTCTGACAGGCCTGCCTGCAGATGTGTAATCTGCCAGTATGAAAGCCCAAATAACTGACACTTGTCTGCTTGGAAGAGCTCTTCGAGGTTCAGAGGCAAACCCCCATGCTGCTGCTGCTCTGTGTGCAATACAGCAGCACAGCTTTTGCAGTCCCAGATGCTGCCTGAGTTGTGAAAGTGAAATCAGGCTTGAAAATGTTCTCCTGTAACAAAGGATGGATGTTATTTGAAACATCCTGAACGGGTGTGTTTGTTTGTTTTGAAAGTACAGGTCAGCATCCAGACTTGGCAGCTTGTCCTGACTTCCTCAAGGAGCTGAACAAATGCCCCAGGTCCAACGAACCCACTAAACTCTGGGAACATTTTGGGCTCCTCTTTAAAGCACACAAAGATTTCCATGTTCAGGCTGCCTAAAAACAAAGGATTGTGTCCTGACTTTTTTATTTGGAAAAAAAAAAATCCCACAACAGAAGAAACAAACAAATGAAACCCAAACAAACCAGGCAAACAGACAAAAAATAATCAACCCCCCCCCTAAGAACCCCTCAAACAAATAAACAAAAACAACCAAAAAATACCCAAACACAAAAAACTTTCTGTAAAGAGAAGGGTTTTGATTTTGCTCTAACAAAGTTGGGTTTGTTGCAATTTCTTTGTTCTCAGGAGTGTCATCCCTGAGACAGCCTGTCTGAGCTGAGCAGAGCTCATGGGGCAGCACCAGCTTCTGTGCAGCATCAGCACTCCTTGTTCCTCAGGCACTGCCAGGACTCTGTGAGTTCAGCAGCAGATTCAGAGATATTTCCAGCGGGATTTTGGACTCCCAGTGTGAACAAGCCAGTTTTTGAGAATTGTGAGATAAGAGTGGGAAAATCCCCTTTCTATTCAGAGTAATTTGGGGGAATTCCAGTGTTTTGTTGGTGATCCTGTGTTAAGTCAGAGGTAGCTTCTGTCAGCTCTGGCTGCAAACCTGCTGTGCAGCCTGGATTGTTTTATAAGGAGTGATCATTTGTCTACTTGTGCTACCAGAAGACATGCCCAGCTTGTGCTGCTCTTTGTGCTAAAACTAGACAAACACAAGCCATGGTCTGTGGCATTTACAGCTTTCAAAATAATCTAGGATGGCCTAAATTTTACCTTGCCAGGTGATCATGGAAGACTGGATGTTTTAGTTTTATTCATTTATTTAGGCATCAGCCTGAAAGTGCCACAATTTAAAGCTGTGATAACTAAACTGTATGGCTGCTTAGGGAGTTTTGAACATCCTTCTGTAATGTGATGAAGATGTTTTACATACATGTTGCACAGTGCTTCTGAGGTTGTCATGTCTCAGGTGGACCTCTAAATAGTGGAACTGAAGCACCCAAGGGTTTTACCCAAGCTCTCTGAAGTTAATGGGAGGTAACAGCCAGTGAGTTATTCTAGTAGTTTAAATTTGGCCTGAATCAGGTTTCTAAAGACATTACAAAATACTTACAGAAAGCTGAGTATGTCTTAGGACTTGCAGATTTAGTGCTATTCCCTGTGGTAACTTAGGTAGTATCTGTCAAGCAATGTATCAGATGATTGTTGAAAATATGCTTGCTTTATTCCAGTTTTATCACTATGACTAGTGATAAAAATGTACACAAATACAAAAGACATGCACATTATCTCTGGCATCAGATACCAGAGTAAGTTACTGGAGTTCAGCAGTTCACCATAGAGTCTGTGCGTGCTAAGGGTGGTCTGATGCACTTCAAGTCTGCTGGTGCTCAGCCTGCAGAAGAGAAAGCTCTGGGGAGATCTGATTGTGGCCTTTCAGTACTTAAAGGGGCCTATGAGAAAGATGGGGTAGATTTTTTTTAGCATGGCCTGTTGTGACAGGACAAGGGGTGACAGGTTTAAACTAGAAGAGGGAGATTTAGACTAGATAGGAGAAAGAAATGTTTTATACTGAGGGTAGTGAGACACTGGCTCAGGCTGCCCAGAGAACCATTCCAGGTAAGGTTGGTCTGGGCTCTGAGCAGCCTGCTCTAGGTGCATATGTCCCTGCTGACTGCAGGGGGGAATTGGGCTAGATGACCTTGAAAGGTCCTTTCCAACCCAAAGCATTCAATGTCTTCCTCAAGCCAAGGTTGCTGTCTCCTCATGCTACTGAACAGTTCCTAGTTCATCTAAATCAGATTTTATTCCAAAACTGAGAAGGTTACCCCTGTGCTTGTGCCTCTAGATGCATCAATGCCTTTTCATGTTGTGCTTGTTACCCATTTAAGGGAGTGCTGGTCTGAGGACAATTTGCTAGTATTGATTATTCACTGAATTCTGCCCAGAAAAAAAAAAAAGCTTCAAAAATTAAGAACAACACAAAACCCACCAATTCCTGTAAGTTTTTCAAGGCCCACATAGCAGTGCTGCAGTGGGTTCCAGAACAGCATTTGAAAAATAAAAATGGGATGGAGAAAGGCAATGGGAACAATATGATACAAAATGGGATAAGCTTTGAGACTTTGTCTTTCTATACATTATTCATTGCAGCTAGTGAAAGGCAACTTGGCTCCTCTGGTGTTTTTGACAGCCAATTGGAAATGGTGAAAATGTTTGTAACTTCTATTGTGTTTTTTTCTAATTAGACAAGGCAAATAGTTTGTGGAGAGCAAGGATGGAATTAATCATGGGCTCTTGCTCATCACAGCTGTGCTCTGAATGCCTGACAGAGCCACTTTATGGCACATAATTCAACATATAGAATAAATGTATGACAAAGGACAAAGTTTTGCAAGCATTTTCAGTGGTGATCATGGTTTTTTGCAATCCTGAGGATAAGTGATTACAATTAAACTGTGTGGGAACTGAGAGATGCTTTGGAAAGTGAAATCCTCACTGGCATTTTCAAAGAGGAGATCTGAATCTGGATTGCAGCTTTTTATGCAATTTAGATATAATTTTCATGTCTAATTTGGTGGCTGTATAAGCATATTGAGTGTTTTTTTGCAGGCAGTTGGTTACCTAAGCATCCAACTATCTCTTTGGGTTTAGAAGCGTAGAAATCAGGAGGTTCTGAGGGTACTTTTCAAGCCATGTGATTGAAATCTTCCCATATGTCAATCCTAAGACTAGAAGCTGTATCTATATTCTATGTCAAGAGTATGTAGGTTGTTTTGAATGATCTGATGTCAGTAGCAGTTGCACTGAATGTTTTTTATTCACTTCAAAATGTGTATTACTATTAGCTTTTTAAAGAAGTATTGAGTGGTTTATTTATTGCTCTTTGAAGTGCTCTAAAGTACTTCTACTGTACTACTTATATTTTAAAAGCCTTCTCCCAATTTTGCTTTAGTAGAAGCATCCACACTTGAGCATGACCTTATCCTTTGAATTGAAAAACACTAGTTTAGGGTTACAGGTTGCAGCTCAAAGTGGCTTCTCAGTCTTTTACCTGAGTCCCACCTCAGAAGTGATCTGCAATGTCACTGGCAAATGGGTGTTTATTTGCCTGATACTTGTTCATTCTGAATAACCGACCTGAAAGTCAGTCAGAAAGCTACTGGCATCCTGAGCTGCATCAAAAGAAGTATGGCCAGCAGATTGAGAGAGGTGATTCTGCCACTCTGCTCCAGTGAGACCTCACATGGTGTACTGTAGACAGCTCTTGGGCACTCAACACAAGAAAGACATGGACCTGAAGGAGTGGGTCCAGAGGAGGGCCATGGAGATGATCAGAGAGAGGGCTGGAGCACCTTTACTGTGAGGACAGGCCAGGAGAGTTGTACAGCCTGGAGAAGAGGAGGCTCCAGGGAGACCTTATAGTGGCCTTTACAGCACCACAGGAGAGGGTGGGGAGGGACTGTTTACAAGGGCATGCAGCACTAGGACAAGGGACAACAATTTTAAACTAGAGAAGGGTAGATTTAGGTTGGACATGAGGAGAAATTTCTTTACTATGAGGGTGGAGGAACCAGGACCAGGTTGCTGAGGAAGTAGTGGAGGCCCCATCCCTGGAGACATTCAAGGTTGAGCTTGGTGCAACCTGATCTAGTTAGAGATCAGGGAGGTTGGACTAGATGACCTTTAAAGGTGCCTTCCAACCCAATGCATTCTATGCAGTGCAAATCCTGTCTAGGTGGGTGAATCCCAGCCACTTGCAAGTTCAGGTAGTTGTGTCTACACTTTAAAGGTCTGTTTTAAATCACTGAGCCATGCTGCTGACGGACATAACCATGAATGTAAATGTTAGCTTGTGAAATGCCTGGTGTAAAAGGAAGGGTGTAATTCTCTATTACATCATTATTATACTGCAGTGATGCCTGTAATATCCACACTGATGTGAAAGCTGAATTGAATGGGAATGGGGCTCATTTGGCTCTCAGTGTCAGAACAAAATGTTCACAGATTTCCATTTCATTTCATTGTGCTCGTATACAGCATGCTAAAACACCTGACTTGTAAACTCCTCTGCCAATTGGGGTTCAAAACTCTGAGACCATTGCAACTACAAGGATTAGAAATTCAGAGAGATTAGGTAAACGTCCGAATACGTAGAGGAAGACAAACCTGCTCTTGTCACATCTTTCCCACTTGTCCCATATCATGCATGTTGTAGATGTTGGACCTGATAAATGTTTGGCTATTGGTTTTTAAAGCAGTGGCTAGTTTCTTACTAGGAGACAGATCTCAAACATGGTTGTGTTTTTCAGTGCCTGTCATCACACTCTTTAGCAGAATTTAGGAGATCCTCGTAATAATAGATCGTTGAAAACAAACCCACTGCTCCTGACTGGTATTTGATAGCATATTCAGTACAGCTAATCAAAGTTTTCCTGGGTTCAGAAATGCCAAAGCAGCACATTTTGTAGTCTTCAATAATAAATTAAAAAAAAAAAAAGAAGTAAAATCAGCTTATGGAAGTAGAGAACATCTGCATCTAAACCACA
Source organism: Indicator indicator (assembly GCF_027791375.1). Taxonomy (NCBI): domain Eukaryota; kingdom Metazoa; phylum Chordata; class Aves; order Piciformes; family Indicatoridae; genus Indicator; species Indicator indicator. The sequence goes on from NC_072033.1 coordinate 4,703,104, forward strand.
CCAATTAGCTAGAAGACACAAGTGATGCTAACACTCTCAATCTATTTTTGGTCACTGTCTACGTGATCAGGAAAAAAACACAGACTGCTGTGGCTTCGCTTAACTCTTCTCACTCCCATTTTTAAGTATTTCTGCCTATGTTCAGTGGTGGCCTTGGTAGTGTTAGGTTAGTGGTTGGGCTTGATCTTGAAGGTCTTTTCCAGCCTAAATAATTCTATCATTTTCTTCTGTTCAGTTGTGAGCAAAGCATGCCTGTGAAGACTTAGAAACATGGCCTAAAGAGCTGAGGAAGTAGGTGATAATTGGTAATTTATTGGATATATTTACTCAGTATTCTGTAGGTTATTGAGTGTAACACACTTCACTTTCCCATATAGAATCATTGAGTGTAACACACTTCACTTTCCCATATAGAATCATTGGGCTGGAAGGTACCCGAGAAGGTTGCCTTGTCCAACACTCTTTCAGTGAGCAGGGGCATACAGAAAGGCTAGGAAAAGATCTATAAATGGACATAAATCATGTTTGTATATCTAAAGCTTGGATTTTCACATCTGCTGCTTTTATTTGGTTTTCTGACTTCTATCATCTTACTCAATGCTGTCTGCAGTGACAATAAGCCAAAAGAAAATGTAAATTTAAATTTCAAAATCATTTGAAGTCTTCTGCAGTGGAAAAAAAAAATAGCTTTTGAGGTCAGTTTCTTAATGCAGTTCCATCCCTTGGGAGCAGTTACATATCTTTGGATTACTTGATACATGTTTACACATCTCAATGACTTCTTGATTCAGAAGTGACTTCTACAGACAGCCTTTTTTATGTGGGTTTCTTTATTTTTAGCAACTTTGCTATAAGAGAATTGTCTTTTTTTTTTTTTTTTTCCCAAAATCATTTGTTGAGAAGTCTGTTAGAACATCCTTCAGACTATGGAAATGCCTGAATTTGTAATGCATTCTAATCCTTTAGTCGTCCAGTCTGTGTATCTAAATATTTCACAACCACCAAAGAATAGCAGAAGGTGCAGCTTTAAAATAACCAAGTAGATTTTGCTTTCTGCATAACAAGGCAGAGTGAACATCACAGCACATAACAGACAATCTCATTGATACTGGTCTTAAAAAAACACATCAGTTAGAAATAGAGTTGAGTTCAATATAAATATAACCAGTAGTAGCAATTCAGTTACTTGCTGTTAACGTGAAGTGTGTTGGAAGTTGTTCAAGACTTACCTTGAGCACTTGTGTGACTTCTCAGCCATGTGCAGAACATAAGGAGTATCTCAGCTATACTTGTTCTTTTTCTCCCTTCCAGAGCATGTGGTACATAGCACAACCTTTGAAATGGACACCAATGGCCATTCACAGAATCCCAGACTGGTGGGATTCGAAAGGGACCTCTGTAGAGCACCCAGTCCAACCCCCTGTGCTAAAGCAGGGTCACCTAGAGCAGGTTGCCCAGGATCACAATGCCCAGGTGAGTTTGGAATCTCTTCAGTAATGGAGACTCCATAACCTCTCTGGACAGCCTGCTCCAGGGTTTCAGCACCCTCGCAGCAAAGAATTTTCTCCTCATGCTCAGATGGAACCTCTTGGGTTCCAGTTTGTGCCTGTTGTCCCTTATCCTGTCATTGGACACCACTGAAAAGAGTCTGGCCCCATACTCATGACCCCTGCCCTTTAGATATTGATAAGTATTGATAAGATCCACCCCTTTGAGGTGAAGATGAATATTTCCATGGATTCTGTTGCATTTCAGACAAAGTCATTAGCAGTGGTGGAGGCTCTGCAGCTGCTTGCTAAGTTGCAGTTAGAAGCCATATCTAAATGACTTTGAAGGTGATTTACAAATATTTTAATCATGTTTTATGCTGAATTTTTAGGTTCTGTCAGGTAAAACCAACTGAAGTCAATTACTGTTATTTGAAGTGGGGAAATGGAAAAAAAAAATGTGTTGCAGGTACAGCAATAAAATGAAATCCTAATTATTCATGGAAAAACTGGCAACAAAAGAGGGCACCAGTCCTCCACAGATCCTGGGTGTGGTATATTCCTAGATTTCCCTCTCGGTAAGTGTGGAGCACTGATAATGGAATGATTATCTTTTTGGGGTGGAGTGAAATCTGTGTTTACTCATATTTGCAATTTCAGTGGAATCCTTCCAATGCTATTTATGAGACCTTGAATAGGCTCAGAGATAAGGAGCAGGAAAGCTCACTGCAGAACAGCAGTAGCCTCTATTTTAATCCTCCAGACCAGCTGTGTTGAAGACAGCTGCAGTCTTGTTGCTGCAATGGTCTAATAGTTGTGACCTTTTAAAGGGACCATGAAGTTATGTGAAACTGCACAGACTAAAGCAACACACACTGTCAAGTTGTTTTTTCCTACACTGAGTGGGGTGGGTTTGCACCATGCTGGATTTGCAGAGACCTCCATATGACTTTCCCAGGCTCCATTTGAGGGTGCACTGAAGTGAATGAGAAGATGCCTTCAGGGCTAAATCATGGTGACTTGGCATGAGTGGTGACTAGGGTACAGGTCTTGTTGGAAGAAGCTGAGGGAACTGAAGTTGTTCAGTCTGGAGAGAAAGGAGGCTGAGGGGAGACCTCATTGTTCTCTACAACTCTCTGACAGGAGGGTGGAATGAGGTGGGTGTCAGCCTCTTCTCCCATGTAACAAGTGACAGGACAGGAGGAAATGGCCTCAAGCTGCACCAGGAGAGGTATAGGTTAGACATCAGGAATAAGCTCTTCCTCACAAGGGTTAAGACCTGGCCCAGGCTGCCCAGGGCAGTGGGGGAATCCCCATCCCTGGAGGGATTTGAAGGCTGTGTAGATGTGGTAGTGGGGGGCATGGTTTAGTGGAGACATGGAAGTGAGGGGTAAATGGTTGAACTTGATGATGATAAAGGTCTTAGCCAATCAACATGATTCTGTGATGCTGTGACTTGGCTGAGTCTGAGGCCTTGTTCAGGAAACTCATGGGTATTTTGGTCTGTGCTGGTGAGCAGGAGCTCTCATATTACTTCAAAATTTTGTAATTTTGGTCAGCAAAAGCTACAGCTCATGACTCGTCCCAATCAGTGGAGGAAATAAAGAATTAGGGAAAAAATGTCCACCTTTTTTTCTTGAGGATGGTTCAAAGTTCATGGATATTTTGGTCTTTATATTTTGTGTATGTTGGCTGTTTATCTTCTCTTGGGAAAGCAGATGGATAAGTTTGTGCAGCACTGGAAAATGTTATTGCATCATGTGTGGCTTGATTAAACCTAGGATAGCTGAAATATAGGGAACTAGTACCTCTGGCATCAGTCTCCAGAGGGCTCAGGTAGACCTGTCATAGTCACACTGATATCCCTGCCCCATAGTTAGAGCCAAAATCTTGAAACATTCAAATTCTGGTGTGAACTGGACATCCTGGAAAATAAGCAGTGGGAGTGTAGCTAGTGCCACTGCTCAAATGGCCATGGAATGAAGTCCTTCCTTTATATTGAGTATAATCTTGTCCCAGCAATTTCTTAGTTTCTTCATTTGAACTTTGACTTCAGTGGGAGTGTATTTTCTAAAGGCAATTAATAGGTAACCCAACAAGAAGAGGAAATGATCCCATACATATTAGTTACTCCAGCTGCAAATACAAATGCAAGGGAAAAAAAAATCTCGGTGCTTTTTTATGTTGTTGTTTTGAAATGGCATTATTTAGATTCCAGGCCATTTCAGCATTCTGAATTTAAGAAATGTGCTTGATGTTTATCCTATAACTTTCTGTGTTTCTCATTCTGGTGCCTTTGGTGACCAGTAGACAATTTATATTAGATTCAGTGTGTGGGGATAATTGAAATCAAACCAGTGATGTGGCTTAAGCACCAGTGGAAACACTGAACTCCTCTGGCTTAAATTCTGAATTTAGGTCTGGCATAACTAGATACCAAATGCTTCATTAGAGCTGATCTCTCTCACATACCTATCAGAACTTCTTTCAAAATATAAAACAGCCTGAGGCTTTCTCCATGTAAAAAGTGGATCCTGCCTTTCCCAGATTTGAAGGGCTGATTCCAGAGAGGTTTGCCAGTGTTTGGTTCCTCTTAAATGGTTGCTGTTTCTCTACAATTCCCTGAAGTGTGTGATGGTTTATTCGATTTCATTAACATTTGGAAAGGATTTGAGGAGTTGCATGGTTTGGTCACTACAGTAAAACGATAATAATGCTCTTGGGAGCTGCTGAATGTGGAAATTGCATGTGAGAAACTGTGTGTCCATCCTTGGAGGCTGTAACAGCCTTTCTCTATGGTGTGCTATAAAGTTTTAACTGCTCTAATCAGCGAGGGCCATCACTACCACTCATGTCAGAGGAATGGCTCTCTTATATGATAACATCTGAAGGCTGTTCCCATTGATGGCCATGCCTATATATCATTTCCTAGGCATGTCCAAACTCCTCAAGTCCAAACTTGTTGCATATTGAAATAATTTGGAGGGCAAGCCACCACGAGAGGAGGACTGGCTGGGGTCTGGCCCTGAGTAAGAGAAGCTTGTGTTCATGTTGCCTCTTTCCTCAAGCACCTCTGCATCACAGGCACAGTTATAAAGCCTGTTTTTTTTTTTTTTTGTTTTTTGTTTTGTTTTTTTTTACCAGGCTCTCTCTTTTACCAGGTAACTATTGTCAGAGCAGATGAGTTACCTTCCTTTCTTTCTTAAAAGAAATTTCCTTAATGGGAAGGCAGCAGGGAAATGGAGGCAGCTGAGCTATACTAATCCACTTGCTGGCAACGACAGCCCACACTCAGTGTTGCTCTTCATTGAGTGCTTTAATCCCCAGTCCATGTGAGCTAACTGATAAGTGTTGATATGACTCCTGTATTTCAGCAGCATGTTACTAAGGTGTTTGTGGAGTCTTGTGAGTTGCTTCAGTGGATTTGGCAGGGATATGAAAGGACTTGTGGGATGTGGCACAGTTAAATGGATATTTCTTGGTATTTTATATAGGCTTTTGCAAGACTTCAGAAGAGGTTGCAATGATTCCTATGTCATAACTTGCTGCCAATGGCTTGCCCCAGAGACCTTGCAATGTTATTTGCAGCCATGGGAAATTCAAGTTGAAAGAGGTTGCTATCACAGCAACCCAGGTTTGACAGCAAGAATAAAATAGCATGTGGTCTGCAGCATGCTCCTTGCTCAGTATCACTGCCTGTGCAGCAGCAATAGGGCAGGAGCAGTGTTGTTGGAGTACTGAAGTAGTCTCTCTCATTTTTTTGAACTTGGGCTTGAGGGTGTGATGTGTGTGATGTGAACGCTGCTGTGCGTGTGTCACACAGTATTTTGGGCTGATAATACAGGGCTTTATCTCAAATCTCTGGAAACTGCTTGCTTTGAAGTCTGAAATGTTGTGCATGATGTAGCCATTTCTCAGGAGCAGGGCTGGCTGCCCTGCTCTAAAATTAAAAATAAAAAACCCCTTGGGTTTTACTTTTTCTTTGCTTTTAGAAACAAGCTAGTTGTGAATGAGGCATGGCAAAACTTCTCAGCATACTGTCACTGAGAATTCAAGCTGCAGTCTACATCTCCCCCCTCTTCTCTCAACCCTTCTCTCCCCACCTCCTCTCCCTGCACCATACATGTGTTTCATCTTAGCCATGGATGTAAAGCTGTCTATCCCTTATTTTGCATCCTTCCAGTATTATTATAATCAGACCAGTTTATTAAGAATTAATGCCCCTCCGTGAACTGAGGATAATGGAATGGCCACATTTCCTCTTGTGCTGGACTGTGATTTACTAATAGGAGCTTCTAGGGAAAGGATCATAAAAGAGTGAGGCCCCCACCTCTGGATTAATATTTAATCAGATGTTAAGGGATCCTGGAGTTCCTAGCAGAAACCTGCAGGGAAAACGCAAGGGTCCTGCATCTTAAAGGGGCAATGCAATTATAATTAAAGGCTTGATCCAAAGCCCATGGACACAAATAAGAAGCTCCTGTTGATTTGAAGACCTTTGGATCTGGCCCAAAGAGAACCAAAAATAATGAATGTTTTTTGCATATGAGATAGAGAAAGATAACCATACCTTTATTTAGTACATTATTATTTCAAAGGTATCAAACAAGGTTACCATGTATGGTCTAAATTTAAAATGAATGGGATGGAAAAGATCTGCTGCTGAAGGTGTGCATCAGAAAAGCTGGGGGCCAAACTGTTCCAAAATTCTCAAAGATGTGAGTATGAATTCTGATGGATTAATTCTTGTATTTCATGGTTAAATAAGCTATACTGAGAGAAGTGTGACAGCTGAGTTGTTCTATGTCTCATTACGGTTTGTGGACTCTATATATGAATAATCTGTTTTTAAGTAGGCACAGATCAGTTGCCAAACAACATGTGCCCCCAGTTCCCTAAACCATCTGTAGCTGCAGCCTCTGCACTCCTCTGCTCTTGCAGGAGCATATCAGGTGTGATCACTCTCAGGCTGCCACTGCAATGCCTGGGTGGGACACAGCCCTGCAGACCACTGAAGCAGAAAGTGCAGATAGCCCAAATAATGATGCATCTTGTAAATTGATTTCTGCAAAACAGCTTTTTCAGTTACTGCATGTTCCCATACTGTTAATGGGCTATTTCATCATAAAGCTGGGCCTATGGATTTACTAGGGCTTAAACATGTTCTCCACTTGGAACAGGGTGTTGGGGGTGATAGGTTATTGATCAATACAGATGACTACTGTGCTTTAGTTTTTGTGCTATAAGAAAATCCTCCAGCTGACTTGAAACCCCGGAGAGCAAAAAGGAGGCAAAAATCAGGGTTGTGCCGAGGCTGTTTTCTCCAGATGAGCTGAGAGAGGAGTGGCTGCTCTGTTCTTGCAGTGGCTGCTCTGTTCTTGCAGTGGCTGAGAGAAAATGAAGCTTGGCCTCTCGATTCTTGCTAGAGAGACTATTGTGCATTTTGGTGGGTGTGTGGGTGTGTTATGAGGGGCTGCTCAGCTGAGCTGATGATTTTGTCATCCTCTTAAAGTGGCCTTTTCCAACCAATATCCTCAGTATGTATCCAATGTATCCATGAAAAGTGCCCAGGATGATGGCACACATAGCTGCTCAGTTTGGCTTAACAGGACCTGTTGTGTTTCATTGCAGGCTGCCACGTCCTAGGTCACTGTGTTTCAATTGATCTGTGTTTGCATCTGCTCTCCATCTATGCTGCTTTTGCAGTTGTGCTAAATATAGCCTAGACAAGGGACAGTGATTAGACCTGTGTTTGTATCGACAGATCTCCTCTTGTTCTCTGTGTACCTCCTCGGGATGTGAACTTGGTGCAGTGTAGCACTGATGATAACGTGGTGCATTGCACTTATCTCATTTAGAAAACCTGCTGGCATTCCTTCAATTGATTTTGGCTGTTTGTATTTTAAAATGAATCCTAAATCCAACCCCACAGTTAAAGTGCTTGTATGAGTGGTACATTCTTGGAAAGAATGTAGGTTGGACACTTTCTGTTGTGCTTTGGCAAGTAGATTTTGAATGTGAGTTCTAGATTTCATGCAAAATTACACTCCTTCTGACCTGCAGGGTTTGAGCCCTGCAAAGGGCCTTTTCTTCCAAAACAACAGTGGAACTGAATTTCTATAGGTCATAGACAGGGTCTCAGGAGAAACTTTATTCTATTACCCCATTTTTTTTATTCTGTTTAGGCCAATCTTGCTCCAGTGAGAACAGCAGCACACTTCTGTGGAAGCTATATTGTGTGTTTAACATGAAAACAGTGACACAAGGAAGTCATGAGCGTGACTGTCAGCGTTTGCAATGAGCAGTGGCAGCCAGAAAGAAGCAAGAACCAGCAGGGAGTAATGAGGCAGTTCCTCCAGTGCAATCAGCAGATGTTTCTTGGATGGCCATTGGGTGTGTACTGAGAAGCCCTTTGTGTGTGTGTGGTGCACAAGACTGCGTATACAGAGGATAGGAAGAGGCAGAACTGATTGATGTATGTACAAGCAATAAATCTACAGCTGCATCATTGCATGAGTAGTTCCACGATGTAGTTAGGTGAAAAAAATAGTGTAGCTGTCAAGGAACTAGACTTGAGGTGCCATGGGATGTGTTCCTTGTGGGGTGGCAGAGCAGAACAACAGAGGTTTGCTGCCTAGCACTTCTGAATCTCTTCAGTGATCAAGAGTATCACACTGTTCATTAAAAAATACAAAGCAAGGATGAGTATTCTGTCAACCTGAGGAGAGAACACCTTGGCCTTAAGCTGACATCATCTAGTTCTTAAACTGTTCATTAAAAAGTAACATTTAAAAACCAAACAATTAAAACCTGGTGGTTTGGGGTTTTTTTTTCCCATGCTATGTGATAGCATTCCTCCAGCTGTTGGAGGCAAGAACTGGAAGAAGATGACTCACCTACAGAACAAGACCAGTTTTGTTTCTTACCCTTTTCATTAAGAAGTGTAGACTTTTAGAAAGAGATGGATAGACCCTTTGGAACTGGATGTATTTAGTCCATATAGAAAAATGCTTGTGAGCTGTATCTGAACCCATGGTTCTTGTAATTGGACTTTTTGTTCCTCCTTTTTCCTGCTGTCATCTCTTTGTTTCATTTAATTCTTCTGATTTCATTGGAGAAATTGGACAACTTTTTAGCAGAATTTTTAAACCACTTGTTTGTGGGTCCTGTTTGGCATATCCCACCCCCTACCCCACCCTGGCCTTTTGGAATCAGAAATCAGAAATGATACTTTAAGAACTGAAGCCTCTAACTACAGAAGAATCTTTTTGTCTCACATCTACACTGAAAAAGTTGATATAATTATATCCTAGTTTTCATGATCTGAAGGCAAGTAAAAATAAGATCTACGTTTTTGTTAGCTTTGTTTTTATCATCTTAACATCTTTGCAGCTACTTCAGGCTCCCCAAAAAGTCAGGATGCCCAGTTTTTCATTTTGAAGTACTGAAGTACAATGTCCTTGAGGATTGACAGCACAGAGATGCAGGGATAAGGATGGCACATGCAAAGTGAGAAAAGCAGTGAGCAGAGATGGATGTGGAGCCTGCATCTACCAGATCTCAGCTGGGCTCTTGAACCACGAAGCTAAATAGCCATCTCCCTCCTAATGATTGCTCCCAGAGATAGATTTTTCCCTGAAAATCTCTTTCCAACACCATCTAATAGGCAAGGCTTATTTCAGAATTTTATTCCAGCTCATTTAAGTTTAGGGACCTTCCCCAATGCTCATTAATCTCAAGGAAAAATGCAGATGAGAGAAGTTAAGTCAGTGTGCAGCCACTCTAGATGAATCTGGGCAAGGTCTTTTCTTTCCTCCTGCTGGCTGAAGGTCAGGAGCCATGGCTGTATTAAAACACCTCCACAGAACAGTACCCAATTACATAGCCTCTTCTAAGGGCTGGCCACTGAGAGACCATTACTATTGGATGGGAAGAACTGGATCACCCCATAATTTGGTGGGAGATGAGAAATGATCAAAGAAACCTGACTGGTATTTGAAATGGAGTAGGGAAGGGACTTCTGTTTTTAATGAACCAGTAACAGCTGCTTTGTGATTCAGCCTGCTGCCCTCTCTGAAAATAGTACAAAATTATCCATTAGTGGCACATAGTACTGCAATAAAACTTATGAAAATTATTTATTGCTACATCAAGCTGTAGAGTTCCTTCTTATAAAACAAGATATAGCAGAAATGGGGTAAAGGCCAAGCATTAAGCGTTTAGTTCCCAAATACTACGGTCTTACCTAATGTGAAATGTATCCTTTGTAATTAAGAATAGAAGATAATGAAGTTTATGACACTCCTTATTTTTTCCCAGGGAAAGTTTGGCAGTCTGGTGCTGGCCACAAAGAAAGGAATTTCTAGTTGATGCAAACCTTCTCGAAGAGCTTTGTTCTTTGCTCAGAACATATCTGTTGACCTTGCTTTCTTTTTTTTCTGCAAAAGTCCTTTCTCACAGATGCTGCTGCATGGGACAGTTGTATGTGCAATCTAAGAGTGTCTCTCAACCAACCAGTCCTTGTCTCCTCAACATCCAGGGCTTCAGCAGGAAACTGCAGGTAGTTGATCAGGCAAAAGTCTCCTCTGCCTATGGTCAATGGGAATTTTGCCACTGGCTTGTTAGAGCCAGGATTTCAGCCCTAATGTTCTTGGAGATATTGATTATACACGGTGGGAAACACAACAAGGTATTTTATCAGAAAAACAAGCATGAATGTGCAAATAAAACCACAGAGATGATAAAGGTCAAAGCTGTTTAACGGGCCTTCATAAAGTTATGTACCACTTAAATCCTAATTAACTCCTATTTTGGGCACTTCAGTGGGATTTAAGAAACAGGCATGTGGAGAACTTGTGCGCGGGGTTGAATTTCAACCTTCGCAAAGCAAATGGGAGGAGGTTAGTTTCCATGAGGCATCTGTGTATTCTGTTCCCCAAGTAGCATTTAGGAGAATGGCCACACAGAGCCCATGCTGTGTTATAGCTAGCAATTTAATCTGCAGGCACCAGCGTTTAAAATCCGTGATGGGATGAAATTTGCGTTGCAGTGAGCGGTGTATAATGGAAGCGCTCACACAAGCCAGAAGGCTGAGCCACAAGTGGCATTTCAAACCTCTGAGGTGACCACAGCCTCATGGATTCTGCATGCTGGATATTTTTCTTGAGTCTCTTGTATTTCAAGTGTTTTGCTTCTCGTGGAAACAACGGGACTGTGTTAGCATGGGAGGAGCTGAGTGGTATTAGTACAATGCAGGAAAGGAAAACAAAAAATCAATTTCTTCTGCGGCTTACAATTTATTTCATGGTTGGTGAAATATCAGTTTAAGTGATGATTATGTTCCTCAAGCATGTGGTGTCCTGCCTCTGTGTCTAATATAAACAGTTACTGTAGATGAGTTGCATGTGTGGTTATAATGTGATGGTGTGGTGTGGTACTGAGATGTTGTCAGGTCTGGGCTGGTCACATTACTCACCAACTCAGACTTTCCCTTTGGTCAAAATCTTAATATCTATGCAGGTCATCTGAAATGAATGTGAGCAAAACCTTTGCACCACAACTCTATCATCATGTATTCCATCACTGGCACCAATTCAGTAGTCACATTATAGACTGTTGAACCCTTAAAAGCCCTTGTGGGATTGTACCTGAAAGGCTGACTTCTTCGTTGTCAGAAGTCCCACAGAACAAACTGTTAAGCAGAAAAGAAGGAAAGATAAGTTCCTTAAAATCCTCTGGATCGTATTTCTTTATCATGTAATAGCTTGGTGATTCTCTCTGTCACCTCAAGATTTGTTGGCAATGCAGGCATAAGTGGTTTGAGCTCCTTGAAAGTGAATAGGGAATTTGCTCTGGACAGTAGTACATTTAGGTCACAGGATACTGGACTAATCCTGCCCTCCTTGTCATCTGCTTCTTAAATTCGTACCACAGAAAAAATAGATTCAAAATTGCAAAACATGGCAAATGAAAGTGTTTCTTCTCATTTTGGCCTCATTCCTGGATCCTGGTGGTGCATTTGGAGTTGTATGGTCAAAGACAAGGGGTGGGATGCCTCCAAGCTAGTCTGTGAAGGCAGGTAGAAGTGCTGTCAAACACCACCTGGGTTTATGTGCTCCCAAAGCCTCTTCCTTGCCCTGGTGTGGTGCTTGGACAGTGACTCAGTATGACCCTGATATGGGTCAGGTATGGAAAGTGGTCCCACTGCAAACTCTCTGCAAACAGTCAAATCTCTGCTTTTGCTTAGTTCAGGGAGGAAGGAAGAAGGAAGAGGCAGGACAGTTCTCCCTTCCTAGCAGGCAGATAAGTGTTACTACCTTACCATGGCATTTCAGTCTCTCCTCTTCGTCAAGTTCCCTCCCCCATTCTCCCTTCAGCTTTAATATCTAGGTTTGTCTGATTTTCAGCTGGGTTATTTGAATGTCAAACTTTCAATAACACTTTAATAGAGGTGTCCATTAACCCATGCTAAATTACAGCAGAACATCTCTGGAAATACATGTGACATCCACATGAATACCAAATGAATTCATTAGGATCAGCGCTATTACAATGAATACCAAATGAAACCCACAATGATGGGGACATCATCTCGCTGTGAATAATCGACAGCGCTCCTTTGGCACTAGTCAAACACATCAGCTGTTTGTTTCTGCTGATGAGAGGTGGCAGTCTAGGGTTTGGTTAGATAAACAAATGATGACACCAATAATCACTTACTTGGTGGCTGTAATGCTTAATAATCACATCCTGATATTGTGCATGCTAGAAGCAGCGCTGCACTTTTATGCATAATGAATCCCAAACACTTCATAAAAGGTGATAACTTTCTTTGACCACTGAATATATTATTTATAAAAAGTGCTCCATTCCCTTCCCCCCCCTCCCACCCCTGGAGAGATTTTTTTTTTCTTTTTTTTTTTTTTAATCGTGTAGAATACACTGGTAGCACATCTCAGATTATGAGGTCTCTTCTTATACATAATTTATAAAACAATTTACAAGTGATTTATTTTTAGCAATAAGATAAAATATGGTGTGAAGGGTTTTGCCAACAGAGATATAGATAGTTTGGGAGTAATACTTGTGGAGGAGCCTGGGGTCAAGTGAAATTTATTTTGCTGTTTTTCCCTGTGGTGAACCTTAAGGAGACTGCTTCTGCTTCTGCCCTCCTTTGCAGAGCCCACTTAAATACACACCCTTCCTTAAAACTGCAGGGAGCTGCATGGCAACCATGTTTGAGATGGTCTTGAAAAGTGTCATAGAATCATAGAATGGTTTGGGATGGAAGGGATCTTTAAAGGTCATCTAGTCCAACTTCCCTGCAGTAACAAGGACATCCCCAACTACATCAGGTTGCTCAGAGCCCCATCAAGCCTCACCTCAAATGTAAACTTGTCAGTAGCTAGATCTTGTTGGTACAGTAAGTGTCCTCTCCAGATGTCATTTGGTTTAATGGGTGGCTCTTGTGGTTGAAGCCACTAATGAGTGGTGGAGCTGCTGATGTTCACAGAGATGATGTCAAACTCTAGTTGTAACTAAAGATACCACTCGTTGATGAGGAAGGATTGTGTTATCTCCTCTCTCCCAGGAGATGGCAGTATTTAAGAGCATTAGCAGAGCATCTTGCACGTCATTAACCTCACGTCCTTGCACCAACCCTGGTTCTCAACAATTAGTACTCCATGAATATCATGGTAGTAATCTAATGGAAGGAGAAACATGGGTCAAGGCAAGGATGGAGAGAGGCTGGAGTGTGTCAGAACCTCTTTACATCAGCTGTGGTGATCTTTGATTTGAGTTAGTTCCTATTTCGGGCTTGTGTGTAGCAAGATGTTCAAAAATGTTGACTTTTTGCTTTGCATTTGTCCCAGCCTGCAAGCTGTGTGTACTGCAATAGGAAAATCTGATTACATGGCTCTCTTTTGTAGTAAGAAGTCCATTTCTACAAGGACCTAGCCTTGGAGAGCTGCTAACCAGCATGGCACAGAATGTAATGAGCATCAGGCTCATCCAACAACCATTGTAGGAGGTTCCAGCTTTGTCTTTCCCAGTTTCTTCCAGGAAATGTCAGGGAAAATTACCAGTTCTACTGGTTAGGTTAGAACTGCTAATGGCTGTGTAGAAATACTGGTCAAAAGTGATCCCTACCTGCTGTGGAATCCAAGTAGAGGCTTTCAAAATGGAAGCTCTAGGCTGGGTTTTAGAGCAGCATGTGTTGCACAGTCTTTTGTAGCTCTGTGATGTGTCATCTGGTCAACATACTGCTGCTCTGCTGGGGTGCTTAGATGGCTTTCTAGCTTTTGCTTTGTGCATGACTGTGCAAGGCAAAAGACAGCAAGACTCAAAATATCCAGATTCATGTAACAAACTGAGATGGTTCTGACTTTTGGCAGTTATGCAACAGAGCTGGGGAAATGTGTAGCTACTGCAGGCTTCCAGGTAGGATCAAGGCACAAACCCTTGGGTGCTTAGAAGGAATGTCTCAAAGGGTAAACCTATTGCTACTTAACCAGGGCAGTGTTGATAGTTGTGCTATGTCCAGACACTGAAATGACTGAGATACTAGAGAAAGGTACAGAGACTGTGGATATTCAGTCATTTTCAAGGGTCAGGTTGAAAAAACTGTCCCTGATGAAGCAGCTGGAAATACAGCCTGGGCTATTCCAGGGTCTGCCATGTTGCAGGACTCTTCTCACACTCTCCGCTCCTCAATGTGTCTCACCCTGAGCTCCTGGGCCATCATCACAGTCTGCAAGTGTGCAGTCCTGGCCTTAAAATGGTTCAGCTTTCCAACTCCTGGGGAACTAATTTCCTACTAATATATTTGTTTAAAATTAGTATCTACAAAGTTAACTCCTTGAAGGGCCTGAACTTTGATTTGGGGAGACTGGGGATATATACCCTGGAAAACTATAAGTGCAGGCACTGCTTCCCTTTGCATCCAGAAATTGAACAGAGCTGTCAGATAACACATGAGAGATGGTTAATAATAAATTAAAAACATTGCAGCCACAGGGAAACTGCATCTCTCCCCTCCCCCCCAAACTCCCCCTCTCTTTTGCTCTTTTCTACCCCATGGGCTTAATCAGCATCAAAGAGTAACAAATCCAATAAAATGTTTCCCTGAGCCAGGAACCAGCCTGAACTGGATGCACACTCACACATCCCAGCCCCTCTCCCCCTGACTACCAGCCCCTGTGCAAAGCAGCTGACAGCTGAGGTGAAGATAGAACAAAGGCAGGGATGAGGAATGGTAAATCACAGACACCCCTCATCTCTCATCTGGCCTTGCAGAGCTCTGATAGTCCTTCTGTGCTTTTTAGGCTACTGGTTCAGAAAGAGCTTTTCTGGCTCCTGACTTGGGCTTTATTCCACTAAGATCAGAGACTCAGGGAGAGGGAATGAAAAGGGCAAAGCTTACATTTATTTCTACTGATTTCCCCCCCCCCTTTAAAAGTGAATTCACATGAAAGGAGCTCTGACAAGTTGCAAGAAGCCATAGGTACACCTCTGATGGATTGATGGCTGTGGTGCTCCACACACCCCTGCCATCACCTTGCTTAGCTGGGAATGAGTAATGGTCAGCTGGGAGCTCTGCCAGAACCTGGGCAAGGATCCATGGGTAGACCCCTCCCACCCTGCCAGTACAGGCTCCTCCTGGATGGGGACATCTCTTCAGGGCTGGGGAACATGTGGGTCACTCTGGAGCAGGAGAAGATGATGCTGGGTGTGTTGGAAGTCAATGGGCTGACATTGTTTTTTCGTAGCTGAAGATTCAGCCCAAGGTATCCATGGCTGTGTAACAGCAGTGTGTGAGAACTCCAATAGTGCTCATGGCAACAGGAGAGTGGGAGAAAAAAATTTAAAAGGGTTAGCAGGAAGAAGTAAGGAGAAGGTAGCTTCAGCAAGTTCTTCATTCTGTGCTGCTCTTTGTGGATTGCTGCTCTGGGTATGTCTATGTCCCCAGAAGCTATAATATCTGAGCACTTCCTAGTTATTAATATTGTAAGCACATCTTCTCTATAGCCTTGGAGAGAGAGTTGCCATTATTTCTGTCTTAGAGATGAAAACTGGAGCACAGAGGAAGGTTGGTTTTGCTCGTGGCCATGCAGAAAAGCCCACAGTACAGTTAAGAAATGAATCCACATAACTCAAACTCTGCTATATCAGATCATAGCCAGGAGAACATCTTTGCCTTTGGCCTGTCTGCGTGAGCTGTAACACCTTCAGGTGAGTTCAGGCATCGAGTCTGCTCTGTGCTGAGTCCAGCTTTCTGAATGTGCTGCTCTATGTTAGAGTGTGGTCATGCTAAAGGCAGAGATCTCCAGCAGCTGGCAGCTCTGTCTGCCAGCGTGGTGGACATTTGGAGGGTGAGCACTTTAAAATACACAAAGTTTGACTTTAAACTTCTGAAGAAGGCAGACTGGCCATGCACTCTGGCTGTGCATGTCTCTCAGATGAGGTCCTAAAGCCCTGATCCTGTCTGATGCACATGAAATGGTTTCAAGCTGTTCCAGGCGAGGTTCAGGCTGGATGCTAGAAGATACTTCTTCAGAGAGAGGGTTATCAGACATTGGGTTGCTCAGGGTGGTAGTGGAATTGCTGTCCCTGCAGGTGTTGCCACAGTATGCCACACTGACCCTTCAGTGCTGGGTCAAAGGTTGGACTGGATGATCTTGGAGGTCCCTTCCAACCAGATGTTTTCTGTGATTCAAGGGACCTTTGGTGTGATTTTTCATCAGAACAGGCATTTTTCTGTCTTTCCTGTTCTGTATATAATTCTTCCTGTGTGTTGCTGTGCTGTGGGGGTTGTCACCCTGCTTAATACCTGTCTCCCGACAGATAGCTACTCTCTGAGAGAAAATGGCTTTGTTTGGACAGTCTGGCTGTAAGATAAGAGGTGCCTGTGGCTCCTGTGTGGGCACACTGGATCTCATCTATTGCATAGGCAGCATCAGTCATGAGAGGCCCTGCAGGAGGTTGAGGTGGTGCTGGTGATGGAGTAAGTCTAACACAGCAGTAGAAAATACTACTTGTCTTGGAGAGAAAGTGCCTTGGATACACTTTATCTGTAAGGAGGTACAAGTCTCCCCTGTGAGAAGCTGCAGCCCAGCTGGCACTGGGAACTAGCTGAGCTGTAATGGTTGAATTTGAACACTACCAAAGAATTCCTCTGGAAATACAGTCGGCATCCGCATTATGGCTCTAATTAATTAACCAATCAATTATTATGATAAATGCTGTTTTAATTAATCAGTTGCAAATCATTTTCAGTTCCTGTGGTTTTCATTGGGAGCACATTAATCACAGCAGGCTCTTTGGGCTGCAGAGGAATGCACGATGTAAATCCAAGACCCAAGTACAGTACATCTTTAACAGAGGTGAGCTGGGTTCTCAGCGATCAGATCCAGATGCAGGTATGGAAAGCTCTCCTGAAGGTCAGAGGCTCCTCAAATTTGGAAAAATAGTGCTGGCACATAATAGTGATTGGCTCAGAGCATGAAAAGCAGATCTGAACTAACTCAGGACAGGGGTGGAATTTCAAACACTTTCAATTGTGGATTTTCTTGGTAATTTCCTGTTTATAATGGGAAGAAGGTAAAATAAAGCCTAATAACTGTGAAATATTGGATCAGCCATATGATTTTTTTTTTTTGGGGGGGAGTGGGTTAGTTTGTTTTGTTTTGTTTTTCTTGATGTTAGATTTGGATTGCTGTAGATTTGTACAAATACTGCACAGGAGAAGGGGCTGCCTGAGTAGAACCATTTGGGGTTCTGAGGTTAAATCTATAAAGGCCATTCTTGAGTGTCTGCTTGGACATTGCTCTTATTTTCAGTTCAGTTTGTCTCCTGTGGACAGCTTGCATGGTTCTCTCATCTCTCTATGCTTCCAAGGAGCATGATCAGCAGAAAAAGCAGTTTAATGATTAGACTTAAATCCTTGGATGTAATGTCTTTGTTTAACTGAGATGTTGCCAAAGCTCACTGACTACTTCTGGGACTGGCCAGAAGGCTTACTGTCTGAGTTTAGGTGTTCTGTACAGCCCTGGAGCTGCTGCAGGGAAATGCAATAGATACCACACTCATAGCACTGATGTGGAATGACACAGGGAGCCCTGGAAAAAGTGGAACTGCATCGTGGCTGGGGACTTTGGTTTTGCCTATTTGGTTTTGGTTTTTGAGTTAAGAGATAGCTTAAAAATAAGAAAAGGAGAAATCTTGGGGGGAAAAAAAACTCTCCAAACCTATTTGTGGACATAGGTTCTGCATTTCAGGGCATTGTACTGAATGAAGAGACAAAAAGTGGAGAAAACCTAACCCAGCTAGAAACTGCTAAGTAATTCCCAGTATCAGGCTTAAGCCTGAGGTAGTTTTGTAGTGTATGCAACCATATCAGCAGTAACTTAGGAATGGTTCTCTGTAATGTACCTATTCATAGAATCATGGAACAGTTTGGGTTGGCAAGGACATTTAAAGCCCATCTAGTCCAATCCCCCTGCTGTCATCAGGGACATCTTCAACTACCTCAGGTTGCTCAGAGCCCCAGATAACCTGACCTGGAATGGTTCCAGGATGGGGCATCTATCACCTGTCTGGGCAACCTGGGCCACCCTCAGTGGAAAAAATTTTTCTTCTGTCTAGTCTAAATCTCACTCTTTTGGTCTAAAACCGTCACTCCTTCTCTTGTGACAACAGGTCCTGCTAAAATGTCTGTTCTCAGTTTTTTTATTGGCCTCTGTAAGTACTAGAAGGTCCCAAGAAGGTCATCCTGGAGCTTTCTCTTCTCCAAGCTGAATTACCCATATTACAAATGGCTTATTTCACTTGCAGCTGAGAAATACAGAGGTATTCCTCTCATACAGCTGAGGAAACCTACTCAGCATGAGATGGTGTGTATGACATGATTTCCACTCGCCCTGTTGTGCAGCAGGTTGGGATGCAGTAAGAAGAGGTAGCTTGAATGAATTTAATGGTGTGGGTAGATAGAGATCCCAGGGAACTCTTTGGTAAACACAGGCATTATATTTCAGATAATGCTTTTGTCTTTAGTATTTATTGTGTATTGTAGTCTAAGAGGCACAGTTTTGGCAAATGCAAATCTAATCTTTGTTTCCTAAAGCTATACTGTTGGCTTTTGGAAGCCCTTGGAAAGCTCTGTCTCCTGATGGGATGTGGGCACCCTGTTCATGTACAAATACAAAAGCCTGCAAGTAGTCCTGACATGGCTATATTGAAAAATGTGGGGAAATACTTGTGGGATATTTTCTGGAGTCTTTACACTGCTTTACTGGCAATCACATGAATTTTCTATCTGTCATGAAATCTCCTGACATTTCTACCAATATGTTGCAAGGAGGTCATTAGAACAATTACTGAGATGTGGGAAAAGAAGTAGCATTCCATAGCACCAATTGCCGGCTCGACCATCTCTAAGCAATTAAACCCCATGAGAACAGAAATGTGACATTTTTCTGGACTGTGCATCAATAGGGTGCACTCATATTTGTTTTTGAGGTTTTCTGCACTGCTATACCACCACACTTACATTCCTGAAAAACACAAAGCTGTTTTGGAAAAATTAAAATCAAATTAAGATATCTTCAGGAAACTTCTGGGTTTTTTTTTTCCTTCTTCTTTCTTTTTTTTCCCCCCCATCCATTAGAGCTCACATTTAAAAAAAATTTATAAAAACTGTTTGAGAACTTCCTGTGGGAAATGCACAAATTTTGTTAGAAATCAGTTTGTTTTCTGAGGTTCCGTCAGATTTTATTTCAATTATTTTTGAGTCAGCCCAGTCCAATAGTCACAGAATCACAGAATTAACCAGGTTGGAAAAGACCTTTGAGATCATCAAGTCCAACCTATCACCCAACACCATCTAATCAACTAAACTGTGGCACCAAGTGCCTCATCCAGTCTTTTTCTAAGCACTTCCAGGGATGGTGACTCCACCACCTCCCTCAGCAGCCCATTCCAATGGGCAATCTCTCTTTCTGTGAAGAACTTCCTAACATCCAGCCTGAACTTTCCCTGGTGCAGTTTGAGACTCTGTCCTCTTGTTCTGTCACTGGTGGCCTGGGGGAAGAGACCAACTCCCACCCGGCTACAACCTCCCTTCAGGTATTTGTAGAGAGCAATAAGGTCTCCCCTGAGCCTCCTCTTCTCCAGGCAAAACACCCCCAGCTGTCAAAGTCACTGGCCTGGCTAGCTCAGGTGAGCTAAAGAGGACTGAACGTGTCTGGGAACATCATCCTGATGCAGGGCACTGGAGCTTGGAGAGGATGGTGTTCCTGGGCTCCTAGCACCTCATCTGTCTGAGGTATTGCCAGCAGCCTGTGCATTTCACAGGCTTTTGGATCCCAGGGGTCTTTAATTACCAAATAGCTGCAACAGATTTGAAAATGAATGTGACTTCTCAGCATGGAGTGGTAATGGCAGAATTACTCAGATGCTGTTTCACCCTTGCTTGGCCCTGGTGGGCAGTGCTGAAGCCAATGAAAATTCTGTCAGGCTTGGGCTGTGGAGCCCAAGGTTGTTTCACTTGCTGTAGTCCTTTAGGAAGGTATTTAGACATCTGAGGGATCATAATTCATTCTGGAAATGACATATTTCAATATTAAAGTCGAATTTCACTTCCATGACATGTAGCTGATTTTTGACTCCAGATGGAAAAAATTGCCAAACTTAAATAACTGAATGGAGCTGATATCTGGTTTCCTGACCAGCTCTGTTTCTCATGTGTCAGTAAGCTAGAGTTCTTGAGAAAATCACTGAGTATTGAAAAAGCCAAAGAAGGGGTGTATTGAAAGCTCAGCCAGTCTCCCAGTGTCCGTGAGGCACGTAGGATGATTTCCCTGGAGACCCAGAGTGGAGCCTGCTGACAGTGTGGCCGTTAACAAAAAGCCAGGAACATTGTTAGTGAGGTTTGTCTGAGACCTGCTTTGAGTTTGTGGAAACACCTTTAGGTTTCCTGGACCCAAATACATGATTTATTCCCCTCAAATCCTAAATCTGGCAGAAAATGAACCAGACCAGGCTTTCCTCACTCAGGTAAGGAATTTCAGTATGTTATATTGCCAGACCTTGGCTTTGGACTGTAGGGATGCAGATTAATTTGTTGATTACCAAGACTACATCTTCGTTGCTGTGCCTCTTACATCCTTGATTTTTTTCACTCGTGGGAGCACTGAGCTGGTAGCCTGGACAAATAATGAGACTGCATCTGGGTTGCATGGGATGGAATCTGTGATGGGACTGGTACCTTCTGTTCAGGCACAGCCAGGATGTGGAGTTGGAGGCTGAGGGAGCAAGAGGATTTTGTGTAGGCACCTGCTGTCCCTGGTTGGAGCCTCTTCTGCCTTCAACTGAGCCAACTGGTCCTGAGCCTCCCAAGCCAAACCTCTAGAGACTTCACTACTGTTGGAGAGGTGATGGCTTGCACTTTCCCAAACAAAGTACAGCAATGTTTCCTGTAATTTGAAACAAAGAGACAACTTGCTGCTTTGTAATCTGTGGGTGGGGGAGGCACTGTTGAGTCAGGAAGCCCCCAGAGGGTGCTGGCTTTACTGGTTTCAGCTGTGAAATCAAAACATATGCATGAGTCAGGCCAGTGGTTAAGTTCTGCTCACTTTGAGACCCTGGCTTTGATTAAATTCATGTGTCATTTTCAAAGGTCCATGTTTAGCTTGGTTTTAGATCATGCTTGCATAATTAGTTTATTTAAACTATGTCTCATGTTAAATCAGATTTTGCCCGTGGACTTAAGTACAACTATGTAATAAGATATACCTATTAAACAGATGTTTAATCTTAATGACTATGTTCTTGACAATCAATTGAAATTGAACATCTAATAACTACACTGCAACTAGGCATATCTCTTTGCATTTAATAAGATACTATAGTAATGTAATTATAGTAATATAGAGTATTATAAATAACACATTCATGGCAATATACCAATGTTTGTATAATGCACGTAATATATACCAAAAAAAAAATCAACTGAGAAATGAGGAGGCCTTAGCTCAGCTCATCATTTCTCCAATGGGAGAGAAATAAAACAAAACAAAACAAAAACCACCCCAAATGTTATCCTCTTACAGAGGAAACAATTTGTACTGGCAGTTTACAGTGTGTGTCACAGAATCACGGAATTGTAAGGGTTGGAAGGGACCTCAAGGATCATCTAGTTCCAGCTCCTCTACCATGAGCAGGGACACCTTCCCCTAGATCAGGTTGCCCAAAGCCACATCCATGGCCTGAAAAACATCCAGGCATGTCCTGTAGCAGCACTGTCTGCAAGTCCTCACCCTAAGTAGTTCCTCAGTCTGAGTAATTCCTCCATGTAACGTCCAAAGCAGTGGTGTCGAAGAGCAAAGCTCAGGTTTGTGGTTGTGTGTATAGTGACTTTTGGGATACTTTTGTCAGACTCAATAGGAAAAAGAAGGGAAGTAAGAAAAATAAATAGGAACAGATATAGGTGTGGGAATATTTGCTGTAAGAAAAGCCAGCCAACTCCATGTCAATCCTTATTGCAGTTGTGCTTCTAGATGTGTGTAAATATGATACTGCTGCAGTTTGACACCCAAGTCTCTCTGGTTTGTGATTGTAACCATACCAATAAATGAGCTATTTCATTAACAGGTCCCACAGACTATCTGGTTGTTCTGCCAGTTTGAGATGATATTTCTGGCTCCAGAGCTTTATATTCTGCTGTTAAGTCACGTATAAATGATTTAGTTTATATCCCGTTGTTATGCTTCTGTACTGATGTCTACTGATAGGCATTTAAATATAAAAGCAAACAACAGATCCATAATGCTCGGTTCAGAATTAGCATGGAGGTGTCAAACAGTCTCTTGAAACAATAGAATGTTTTGGTAGATGTGCAGTATTTTAGGATTACTTTTTTTCTCTCTCCCCCCCTTCCCTTCCCCTTTTTTTTTAGGCCCTAGTTCAAGGAGACACTTAAACCCAAGCTTAAATCTATCGTTTCAAAAAATCTGGTGCACATGTGTTCAGTATTAAGTGCTTGCTAACTAGAAATAAGCTGATTGACTTTTGTCTTATGGTTAGACCTATCTTTCATTGGGCTCTCTAGAAAATTTTCCATTGGATCCAATAAGCTCTGAGCTGAAGAGTTGAAAAACGTGGTGGAAAGGCAGGGAGAGAGGGTGGGAAACAGGTGGGTTAAAATTAGACTTTGGATTATTTGCTATCTTTTGGGTTATTAAATATGTAAAGAATGGAGCTCTTGTTAATGCAAATTACAAACATGTTCCAAAATCTTTTTTATAGCACATGTACAGAACAGTGATGGACTAGTAACATATGAAAGACATATTGATTGGAGTAAACATTAGCTCAGCAGTCTGGTCTGCAGCATTGCTTAAAATTGGGAGGGGGGGAGCTGGGGCTGGGAGAAGTCTTCAAACTTTTCGTGTTCTATAAAAATAGTTATCAAGGTCTCTTTTTGTTCAGCCTCCCAGATTCCTCTTTAAAAACCAGCTTGGTTTCCATAAGTGTCTCTTTCCCAGTGCTTTATGTTTTCTCTATGCTTGCCTGCATTAATTTTTGTTAATATTGTTGTTGCCATCTTTCCACTAAAAAATGCATGAAGGAGAGAGAAGTGCATGTGTGTATGTTTGTGTTCTCTCTTTCCTCTTCTCACTTAGAATCTGAGGAGGGAGGGGAAATGGATTTTCTTCTCTCTTATACCAAGTTTACTGTGTAAAACCAGTGAATTCTCCAGAGTGAAGGCCTGTTTTGGTGGCCTTCTTGTAACTGTATTACTGGAGGGCACCTCTAGCTAAGGCTGCACGAGGGTAAAATTGTCAAAATATGATTTTTCTAGTGACTTAATTTAGTCTCTTCCACCCCCCTGTTTAGGCTGGGAGGGAATGATGCTCTGTACTTTGTTTTAAGCCTATTTTTTTTATTCCATTTGGTATTTTACCACACACCTCCATTGAAGACAGTGATGGCAAACACATTCGACTTGATATTCAACACACACCGTAACTTAACAAGTAGTTCAAAGATTAATTGCCATGTACCTTGCAGTTCATAGATTCTATTATGATACAGCTCAAGCAAAGAGAACAGGGGGAAAATCCAGCTGATTAGCCAGTGATTATGTGTTAGCCTGTGCTTATGGTCTTTGGCTGGTTGTCACTGTGTGATGCAAGCCCTGCTACATCGTTATGGTTTCCCATCTGTATTAATTTTAATGTAGTTGATGAGTTTGTAAGGGCTTAAAAAAAATGTTAGTGGCAATATTTGTCAGGTTAGTACGGGTAAAATTGTTAATGCTTAAATTGGCGACATTAATCTTCTCAGCAGCAGAGGGAGGGAGGTTGTAATTCACATTTCACACGTGGCTGTTTGGACTGTGGCATAGCTAGCACTGGTTGCAGAGCTTTGCAACACCCCATCACCCAGAATATGAATCTGAGCTGATCTCTAGCATGTGTGCTTGTAACACAGTTAGCCAGAGCTCAGTGGGGAAACACCACTGGTGTTACATTTTCCTGCCAGCTCACTGGCTCCAGGAGAGACCACAGGGCTTTGAACTGGCATGGTGAGACTGTAGTGCCATGGTTGGTGGCATTTGAGTGCAAAGGCCACGAAAATGGTTTTGCTTTATCCTGGTTGAAAAATTGAAGTTCTTGATGATTGTTGATGAGTTCACTGATGTAGCTTACAGTGTGGGCCTGGCTGGTCTGGAGCAGAGTGGCAAGCAGCTAGCTGGAGTGCAAGAAATGGAGGTGGATACTGCAGGACTTCGATGCCCTAAGCTGGCATTGCAGCCATGTAGTGCAAGATCACAGCCAAGTCAGTATTGTGTCTGTGGCACTGCTGATTTGGTGGTACCTCATCTAAAACCAGATTTAGCACTTCATCAGATTGCAGCTTCTGGTAAGAGAGGAGCTTAGCAACGTGCATCAGAAAGCCCCAGACGAAGAGCTCATCCTGTTGTCCCTCTGTTAATAGCCTGAGTCCTGCGTTTTAAGTTTGCGGAGGGAGACCTGTCAGAGGTGTGATTAGAATTTGCTTCCCGCTCTGTTCTCACTGAGAGCGACTCACTGTTGCCCTTAGTCTGGAGTAAATTGATTAGGACTCAATAAAAAGCATGGAGAGAACCCGCTTGTCACTTCTTAAACGTCTCAGCCTGTTTGGAGACTTTGCCTGAATCCCTGAGCAAGTGGGAGCTCTTTCTGGTGTGAATTCCCCGCATCTATGGTTTCCCTGGCTAACAAGGGGAGGCAATATACATAGGACAGAACAGGTTTCTATTCAGCCGTGGAGAAAGCACTTGTGAATGTTGCAGGAAATGAGATCTTAAGTCAGTGCATAAAACAATCTAATCCATCACAGCCCCTCGAATGGCCCCTCATAACTCAGGGGCTGTCATACCCCTTTGTGTGCATGAAGGCAGTTGTGGAAGAAGTGACGAACTGCGCACATATTCTGCTAAATCCGTTCTGGCAGCTGAGGTAATATATTTTCAATGCCAAGTCACATAATTTTACTTTAGCTCATTTGACTCCAGGCTACAAAGCTATTCCAGAAAACAAAGGGATGGTGTTTGAATAATGAATAATAATGAATTTAATTCTGTGGGCTTGTGCTGGGCTGAAGTCTCTAGGAGGTTAAACACAGCTAGAGTAATGGAAAGCAAAAGTTTTACCTTACCAAATAGTATTATTTTACTCTGGTTGTCTTGACTTCATTAGGCGTTGGTACCTTTGGACAGATGTAGCTGACATCTGAATTTCAAACTGATATATCATCACACACGATTTACAGATTTACACCTACAAAATCTCATGGAATTGCTCTCAGCAGCTCCATTTTTGCCTTCTACTTTTGCCTCGTTTCATTTTTTAAACTTGGTCTGTTTTTTTTCTCTTGGTTTTGATAGTTGTAGACCTTTGCAGTAGTTGCAAGGAAATCTGAGCGTACCCTTGCATTCTAGTAGATATCTATGCACTCTTTTTTGTTGTCACCCAATATTCTCAGCTGACAATTCAGTGCTTTTCAAGAAAGAAGTCAGTCAATATGCCCTTAGTTCTGGGGAAAAAAGATGATGCCTGCCTCTGCCCATACAACACCTAAGATATAGTAATCCTGATGCTGCCTGACACTTTTGACGTGAGGTTAATATTATTGACATATGGGCAGGCAAGGAGCGAGATTCTCCTGTAGAGAGATCCTGGACAGCAGCTTCGAGGAAGACTTTGGTATTTGTTCATTTGCCCCAGACAGGAGATGCAAGACTGTGGTGTCATTAAAGACCACGGAGCTCTGGGTGCTGAATTTTACTTCATCCCTTTGACAACCCCTCCTGTCCTTTAGCATTTTAAAGGAGTTACTGAATTTGTTTACAGACTGCTCGGGTTGTTCATGGAGTTGGTTAAGACTCTCAAAGATTCAAGCAGGCAGATCCAGGCAAGCAGGAATGTGGTGGAGTGCTACAGATGGTTGTCTGGGAGGTCTCACCCCATCTGGAGAGGAAGCTGGTGAGTACATGCACGAGGCTGCCTTAACCTTGGAGTTTCTCATCCAGCATGTGTACATAGTTGTGCTGGATCAAAGATGCGATTCCAGCTCAGCTGCCTCTTCTGCGGGTGGGTCTTTTACTGCTGATGGTGTCTTCAGAGCCCTAGCAAGGGCATGCATGAGGAGGTACATGCTCAGATCCTGCTAGGAGAGCAGAGTGAAGTGAAAGAGAGAAGGCAGGAGCAGGCAGTGGTTGTATGTGATTTACCTGAATGCTGTGGGAAAGCCCTAGTAAGGTTCTCCCAGCAGCAGGTGGGAAAAGTCCATGGTCAAGGGAAGAGGAAGAAGGGGAATCTCTGCTCCCCTGAGCTGGTGTGTGTGCTAAATAGGCATCTGGCAATGGTGGGTGATGTGTGGCTCTGATCTTTCCTCTGTTTGTATTTTTACAGTGTGGTGCTATGAAATCTGTGTGCCACCAAAGGTTCATTATCATCTATTAAGTCATGGTGAAAGAAGATCAGATGGACCAAGAAAGGCAAGTCATCTTGAAAAACAATTTGATAAGTAGTAAACATTAACAAGGAAAGAATCAAGAAACTTGACAGGCAGAGTGGGTTTCTGAAGAACCATTTTTGGGAAGGGGTAAACAGTGCTTTCTGATGCTTTTTTGTTGGTTTATAAAACAAAACCAGTTTCTAGAACGGCTACATGTGAGGCTTGCGTTCTTTGTCTGCAGCCTGAACGTGGCAATACATTGTTAATTGGAGAGAATGAGAAAGTGAAGCTGATTATAAACAGAAATGAGGCACTCATTCAGGCCCCATGTGCATGGGACTTTGAGCGATCTCCACCGGAGGTCCAGGCACTGAATATTTGCAGGATTATGTGTCATCTCTGTTTTCATGTTCCAAGCCATCTGGCATACAGAAGTAAACAAACAGCAGAAAAGATAATAAGTAAACTGGTTGTTAACTACTCCCCCCCCCCCCCCCCCCCCCCAGTCTTAATACTGTAAGAGCAGAATTTGTTTTTATTCCTAAATTGGATTAATTTTAGATTACATTTAGTATTACATGAAACAGTAAATGTAATGTTTCCACCTTACAGGATGCCAGTCTCCCCTTTCCTTTGTTCATAAGGCTGTGCACATGTTTCCTCCCAGCTCTAGCTGTGGTAAGCAGAGGGCTGAGCACCCCCCTCCCCAAAGCCACTGTTAGATCTCTTAATTGATGCTGGTGCAGCTGGTTGGTGGCATGTCCCCAGAACTAGTACAGGCAGCTCTGGTATGACTCGTGGTGGCACTAAGAGAAGATATGATGGTTTCACTGGAGAATATCTATCAGTCAGTACTGCCTCATCTGACAGCAGCAATTCACAGGTGTAGCCTTGTAACACTTAGTACAGAATTTCATTACAGTGAGTGAAATAACATTGACCCACACTCATTTCCTTCCTGGTTTCACTGAGGAGAGTCTGGTAGAAAGGTTACAGCATCCACTTGTTTGACTTCACTATGCTGATTCAGAGAAATCATACCTCAGACTAGCTAGAAAGGTCTTGAAAAATTTCTGTTATGGTTGATTAACTGCACAGTAGATGTAAAACCATAGCTCTATTAAAGTAATCCAAACATGTGTAGTCAAGGCCCACTGGTACCAATTTATACCATTTAATTGAGTGCTGCATTATTTAATGATTTTCTTTTTGGTGTAATCTTGTCTTGCAAGAAATCTCACTCAAAAAAGTAAGGGAGTGTCTGGGTCTCCTGCTTACAGAACAAACCCAGAGCATGTCAGCATACAGGCAGAAATTAATGTAAGGTCTCATATATTGTGGTGGGGAAAAGAATTCATTTTTGTTGCATGAAATTATACCAGAGAACTATTACTCCTCACTATAACACCTTTGGAAAGCTGAAGCCTACAACTGGCCCTGCTGGGGTTATCCCTTCTTCAAAAGTTTCTCTAAATCAGGCAGTTATTCTGGGCTGTAAGAGAACTAAATGAGTTAGCTCAGAGTCACACATATGAATGTGGTGCTCCAATTCCCAGCTTCCATCGAGCAAGTCAGTTCTACCACCCTTCATACCAACTACATATTGTGGTGCTCCATTTTTGGTGCTCAGTGGCATTTATGAGAGAAACTGGGTCAAGGAGTCAAACCAGTTGAAGAAGACTACTGCACAAAGACTAATTCTCTACCAGTTCACCTCCTTGGCTCCAAGAGGAAACTTACCTGCCTTAAACTTATACAAAGGTAATTAAAATGGAATTTTTTTGTTTCTTTGTTTGTTTTCCATTTTGAGGGTGGAAGACTTGTAGATAAGGTACAATGAGAAAACTTCAAGGCCTTTCTCTTTAGTTGGTAAGATTTCCAGGAACTTGTCTCATTTTTGCAGACATTATGTGAAGCATCCTTCTGGTTGCCAGAGTTTAAACCTCCTCCAGATAGGAACGAAGGCAAAGTCTTTTGAAGCTGAATGTATTAACATTGTCATTTCTGAAAGGTATATAATAACTTTTAATGTTTGGAATGGAGTCAGGAGTATTAAAGAGAAGGAATAGACTCAGGGGACAGGAATCATCTGGATCCTCTTGGATGCTCAATTGCCTTGATGGTTCCTTGTGTCTGTGTAGGTTGGTGTTTGTTTATGCCTTTTTAATCTCATTTCCCAAAAGTGTTTCCCAAGCTGTGCTCAGACAGAGGATATGGGAAGGAACCTTCTGACTGAAATGGAATCCCTCATTCAAGATGAAATAGCATTTTTGTGTGTGTGTGTGTGTGTTAAGCTGTTTCCTGGCAAGGTTTTCCTATGACATTTACAGGGAGGGTAACACATTAATTTGAATCCAAGCACCAGCGGGAGCTAATCTGGATGACACTGGATCATGCTTGGCATTTGTTTCCACACTGGTTAGGTGCCATGTGAAATATTTCCAGTGTTGACCCATGTTTCCAGCTTTGGAAGCTGTGCTGGAAAGTGCAGCTACACTAGAAGAGTTGTCTGATGATTTGACTTTTTTTTTTTTTTTTTTTTTTTTTTTTTTTGGTTATGAACAATGCAGTGAAATGTTAACTCGTTCACAGAAAATTCAGGTGCAAGTGCAATTTCACACCTGTGTCAGTACCAAAATGAGGAGTTGGCCCAGGATTGCTGCCACTGTTATTTATTATGTGTAGTTGTGGAAATGCTGAACTTCCCACAGAAGATGAATCTTGCACTCTGCTATGTCTACATAAGCAGCTTAACCTGCTCTTGAACCTCACAGAATGCTGCACCACAGCCTGTCTCTGCACATAAATACTTCTAGAACTAGCTGGGTGAGTTGTGGTCCTGGGGGATACTGCAGAGCTCTGCCTGGAAATAGTGGGTCAGGCTCAGAGCTGACCCCCTGCAGAGCATTGTGTAGGCTTTAAGAAGTAGCCAAGATTTAAATATTGAGCAAGAAAATATTTTGATCATTCAAGTTCAAGTCAGTAAATAGCTGCTGGTCTGCTGCCCATGCTTCCCAGTATGGAGTGAGGGTATGTGATGAGAGCAAACTTTCAAATGGCATGGCTGTGAACCATAGAACTGTTTCTGTTGGAAAAGACCTCTAAGATCAAGTCCAACCATCGACCTAACAGCACCATGGCCATCAAACCGTGTCCTGAAGTACCATGTCTACACATTTTTGAACACCTCCAGGAATGGTGACTTTACCACCTCCCTGGGCAACCTGTTCAAATGCCTGACCATGTCTTCAGTAAGCAAATTGTTCCTAACATCCGATCTAATGCTCCCCTGGTGCAATTCGAGGCCGTTTCCTCGTGTTCTGTCTTGATACTAGAGAGAAGAGATCAGCTCCCACCTCACTACAGCCTCCTTTCAGGTACTTGTAGAAAACAATGAAGTCTTTTCCAGGCTGAGCAACCCCAATTCCCTTAGCTGTTCCTCACCAGCCCTGTTCTCCAGGCCCTTCACCAGCTTTGTTGCCCTTCTCTGGAAGCACTCCAGCACCTCAATGTCCTCTTTGGAGTGAGGATCCCAAAACTGAGCCCAGTATCCCAAGCTGTTCTTGCAGCTCAGGATAACTTCCAGGGCAGAGCTTAGAATTACCCCATTGCTAGTTCTGGGAGGTGAGAATTCAGTCCCTTTGGCTCTAGATAATTGACCCAAAATACAATCAAGATTTTTGAGTGACAAGATGAGCTTTAGAACATGCTAATAATCTGGAATATAAAAGAACCTGGTTTTGCTCAAAGAAAAGGAAACATGCAAACTAGTTTGACTTGGAGTTGCCACAGTTCCAAATTCCTCCTCAGTTACAGTCAACTCCTAACAACAGCAGCTGCAGTAGTTGTAAATCCAAACCTCCCTTTTACCAGATTTGGTTGTTTCAGGCCTGTTCTAATGCCTTTTGGGATTAGTGGCACTTGGTCAGTTTACCTGAGTGGAAGCTGGGTCAGACCCATATCAGATGCCTGTCACATTGGTACCTAAGCAATTTGTAATTCCAACAGGACCTCAAGTTTGATTAAGAAATCTTTAATAAGACTGCTTTTGTGTTTAAACAGCCATTTGTAAAGGCTTCTTTCCCCACAACAATAGTAATTGGATATCCTCAGTACCCAGTCATTTCATTGCAAGATGCCTCACTCAAAGAAAATAATTTCCAACCCGTGTTTCTTTTCTTCTTTTAACTTAAAAGAGCCTCTTGTCTTCTTTGTGGTCAGTGCAGTCCATTTGTAACTGCCTGGTATGAACTGAAAACTGTACATTCTTATCTCCCTTGCTTTGTTTTGCTGTACCAAACTGTAAGCAAGCCCTGAAGTTTGTTCATATTAGGGATCAAACACTGAATTTCTATTTCTTTACTTGCGAATTCCTAAGGGGAGGGGAGGAAAAAAAAAATCAATATGCTAACGCTGTTGCATCAAGCTTTTAAATTTATGCAGACATCAATAGGCAGCTGTTCCCTGCTTTTTTAGTGTTTTGGGCCAAGTTTCTGATTTCAAACAGATTGATGTAAAAGAAGAGGGACTTCACAGGAACTTCTCTGGATTTACACCGTGTGCTCAGACTAGGTCAGGCTGTTGGATCAATCCAGGATCAAAATTTTTATTTTTTTGTTGTTTGTTTGTGTGTTTTTGGTTTATTATTATTTTTCCCACTGGATATTAATATAATAATTATATAAATATGTTAATATAATAATTATATAAATATATTAATAAAATGATTATAATTTCATTAGGATTGGAGTGTCTGCATCTTCATAACTACTCCCCAAGGAAATGAAAACATAATTATGTGATATTGTGTGCTGCCCAATATCTATAGCTGCTCTTATTTGGGAAGTGTATGTGAAATAGTATTTGCTACCCCACCAATTTAACACAAAATAAAATCCTTTCAAGTCAGAGTAATGTTCTCTGCTTTATATTTGAAAACAAACAAACGAACAAAAAACCCACCAAAAAAACCCAGACGAATGAATCCCATGAAATGCTGTGATTTGCAATAAAATTGATCAATGTGACCTCCCTCCACAAATTGCAGAACATGCCATTCACATTCTTTTGAGTAATATTGTTGTTTTACCTTGAAGTACATTGCTGCTGTTCCTGATGTTAAGTAGAGCATCTGAAGACTTTTTTAATAGAAAGAAACTAAACGAAAATTGATTGATAAAAGCTCCATCGAGGTGTTTATTGTTTTTGCCCAGGGGTAAAGCAGAAACTTTTGAAAGCTGTGCCATTTGCATCAGATACTGTTTCTCAAAGTGCATGGGCAATGGAGATGTGAACATAAAGGTAGGAAATTGCTTTTAATCATTAATAACTTGCAAGGGGAACTTGCAGTACAAGGTAGAGTGTCCACCTTCATGTCAGGTAATGATGATTTGTTACAAAAACTGGTCTATGGAAACGTAGTGGAAGATTGTGTATGCAGTCCTAGTACTGCAGTTGGCATCTATGGCAGCTTGAAGCATATGGAAATGAGAGGGAAAATACTGATTAACAAGAGACACTGTGTTGTACTCTAGCTCTGTTAGACACAAGTGCAGTAGTAGAGACAGGATGTGGTTTAGCAGTAGTTGCCTGTAGGGCTTTTAGAATTCTTAACCCTTTGGAGCAGGGCCTGAAACAGTTCCTCACTCCCTGCTTCTTGGAGCTTTCTGGTTTGGTCAGGGCAGAAATAAATCTGTTTGCATCAGCAAGAGAAATTTATTGAGAGTCAGAACTGTAAATTGTCCTGTTATATAGGAAAATAACACCCAAACTGAGAGCCCAGAGTAAAGTAACAGGAAGGATGATGTTAGTGGAAGGAGTCCTAAGAGAATTGTGGGAGGACGTTTGTTCTTGGCTGTCACGAAGGGATGCTGGTTTGAAAGTGCCTGCTCCAGACAGGACTCTGCTGCATGACTGCCTTTTCTTGCCAGCTGCCAAGGCAAACCAGCTCAGCTCTGTGTGGATGAGCAGGCTTGAGCTAAACAAATTATTTTGGGGGTTAATTTTATGCTGTACAGATGTTGTTTTTCTCCAAAGTATCCCAAACTGAAACATCTCTGAACAAGTGAGAATGTGTATGGTCAGAAACTTATTATTACCCATGGAGACAGGGAAGCTCAGTAACTTGCCTCTTTGGCTAATCAAGATTATTTTGCACTCTCAAGTCTCCACGGGCCTTTATGTTCCTTCAGAACTGAATGATTTGGACTGTGCCCATTCATCACATGTTAAGGGCAATTGTTTGTAAAGATGAAGGGTAGAATTAGAACCACAGAATCATAAAATCAGTCAGGGTTGGAAGGGACAACAAGGATCATCTAGTTCCAACCCCCCTGCCATGGGCAGGGACACCTCACGCTAGATCAGGCTGTCTAGAGCCTCATCCAGCCTTGCCTTAAACACCTCCAGGGATTGGGGCCTCAACCACCTCCCTAGGCAACCCATTCCAGGGTCTCACCACTCTGAAGGTGAAGAATTTGGCCTGGCCTCTCTGTAATCAGACACACAAATGGTAGCCCTGTGGGCTGCTCATGTTGTTTTACTCTGACCATCATCCCAAGTGTTTGAGCTATAAGGGAAAGCTGACCCTTGTTAGTTGCAAACTCTGGGCGCACCAATCATAACATCCAGGTCTTGACTTGAGAAGTCTCCAATCTGATGGGAAGTCAAAGCCCAAATTGGGAAAGGCTGGGGGAAGTGGCAGGTGGTGTTACCTGTCCAAGACTGCCCAAGGCTGTGCAGTGCTGGTGGCAGAAGCAGAACTGAGTTCTGGAGTCTGGTGATGCAGAGGTTGCAATGCATTAACTGGTTGTGTTCCTTACTCATTAAAGTGTACCTGAATTGTTCTCTGTTCTTTTCTCACTGTTTGAAGTTGAAGAATTTTGTGCACAAGTTCCTGGTCATCTGAGGGTTGTTTTGTTTTGTTGCGGTGGTTTTGTGCAATAAAGACACCTTAGAAAGGGCTTCCACACCAGGACTGCTTCTTCCACCTGTAGAAGGTGACTTAAAACTGGCTGGAAGGTACCCCAGTTTTCTTCCCTACCAAGATGGATTTGACTTTTTTCCTCCTGGGTTGAAGAAAGAAAAAGCGTTTTGTTCATTTTTTTCTAAGGACAATTTTCTCTTGAACGGCATGCTGCTTTTTGTTACCACTATTCATCAGTTAATTAATTCAGGTAAGACCCCCAGACTTTAGTTCTAGAAAGGAGACTTGTGGTCAGAATACAGTTTACCAAAACTCAGCAGTCTCAGAATGGAAACATGATGAACTTGGTAGGTTTATTTCTTTTATGCATGGAGATAAAAAGGAAAGAACTGGAGAAAGTTCAGACACTCAGGTGATAAAATCCCTGTTACTGTGTGTGCAAGTGGGGTGTGTGTAGTATTATTCCATTAGTGCTAGCTGTCTTTGGTTTTGACCTTTCTTACTTGTAGATAGTTTCCTGTAGCCCTTTCTCTTTGTGCATATGTGCTTGGTTAGAAAACAACGAGTGATTTGTAGCTGTCTTGTACAACATGCCACTTTGTGATGGGATATTAGGGAGGTATTAGAGGAATTGAAGTTTTCAGGCACAGTTGCTCAGTGTGTACAAACAGTTGTAGTGACCATGAACAAATTCAACAGGCAGAAGTGCTCAGTTGAGATTAAACTCTTCCAAGGTCAGGCCCTATGAGCGCACTGCATATTAGCTGTGTTAGGAGTTGGCAATGGGACTTGAACTAAACATATGACAAACATATGGGAAATATATCCCTTTGCTTTGTGTTTAAAAAATGGATCATACTCAAAGTGCTACTGCCTTTGAGAGCTAGAAGATAAAATGTTGCAAGGTTCAATGACTTTGAGATGGGAATCCTGGGTACAGCCCAGATGGAGGCCTGATACCAAAAGCTGCCCTTGTCTTTGAACGTTATTGGCCTCAAAGAATTGGCATTCCTTTTAGGTTTCCCCCCACTCCTTTTAAAACAATGTGAGTGCAAACAGTTTCCACTTGTTTCTGTCTCTGGGCCAACCTGCAGTTTAAGCACTGAAGAAAATGTGTTTTAGGAGATCCTTGGCTTACAAGTCCTCTTGAAGTCAGTGTTATGGACTCCAAAGCTTTTTGGGAAGTGTAAAAAGCCTGTTTTAAACTGCTCCAAGGTTGGTCCAGTATAGCTATTCTGCTGCTTGCAGAAGAGATGGTTTAAGAAGCTTGTGGTCCCACAGGCTTCATTCTCAGGGACATGTTGATGTTTCTCCTTCCTCACTCTGGTTCAGCAGGGAGTCTCTGGAGGTGTTTAAAAGATGTTTCGATGCAGTGCTTAGGGGACGTGGTATAACAGTTCTGTACAGGGAGATGTTAGGTTATGGTTGGACTTGATGATCTTAAGGTCTTTTCCAACCAGGCAATACAATGATTCTCATTGAGCTGACATAGTCATTAGTGGATATGGTCCTTGAGTTAGATCTTTGAGGTGATCAGGACTAATATCTGAACTTCACTTTCCTCTTTTCCTTTTATGTGTGGCATCATTTCGTGCTGATGCCGTAGAAATATTTGCATTAGCAGCTGTGGGTGGAAAGGCAAATAAGGGTGGTGCTGACAGCAGGTTCAACTCTCAAATGATACTTCCAATATTCTGGACACTTCTGCTCTTTACATTGTTTTGCAGAGGCAAATTGTCTCTTAACCTTATTAACTAGACTGGTGTTTGAACACAGTATATTATGTTTCTGTAAGAGGATGAATATCTCCAGGGGTAAGGTGAGAGAGGCAGAATATAGGAGGAATACATTGACCTCTGGCACTTAGGAAGTGTCATTGTCCCAGAGAATAGGGTACCTCTGGCATTGCAGGTGACCTGATGGCTTGTAGGCCCCAAAAGGAACAGCCTCATCCACCTCCTTGCCTGCCCCTCCTTTGTGCAGTCCCAATTCCTCCATTGTAATCCTGATCTAAGCTAATTCAGGCAGGAAAATACTTTCTTAAGGTTTGGTTGGTTTTGGGTTTTTTTTTTTTTTTTTTTTTTTTTTTTTTTTTTTTTTGTATTGTTTGTGCTCATAGAAGGAGTTCTGAAGTTCACTGCAGGGTGCCATGCAACTCACAGGGAAGTGGGACCTCCCTTTTTGATGTCAAAGTTCAACCATGATCAAGTCTCTTCTCTGGTCTCAGCTGAACTGGTGGTTGGAGCACAGAAGGTGAAAAGATGCCTTAAGCTCAGCTTTTCCTTTCCTTCTGGCAGCCTTGTGCCAAATAGGGAATGGAGAAATTGGCTTCAACGCCTTTGTTTTTTCCTGCTCATTTTCTGTTATTTGTTGGTTTTCTTTTAAAGTAGACTTCCAGGCCGAATGTAACTTTCCTGTGGGAGTAGATGTTGAGTTCTGTCTGCGTTTTTATCTCTGTAGTTGACAACAATAAAAATTCCAAACAGCTTCCCCCGCGTTCCCTGCTTTGCTGTTGTCATGTTTTCTGCTGGTTGACAAAGTCACCTCTGCGGCCTTTGTATTGGAGCACATTTATTTTACAAAGTGCTGGGAGCTGCAGGGCTTGTTGATGTTTGCAAAAGCTCTCTCAAAAGCTGTTGAAACACCACATGTTGCACAGCTAAGAATTTAGGAATTTTCCACTCCCACTCCCCAACTGGTTTATGGATTAGTGTTTGTGTTTGTCTACAGCACCCTGCAAACACCTCCTGCAAGAGGGGATGGGAGAGAGCCTGAGGAAACCAGCGGTAAGGTCTGTCATTCCATGAGATTTTCCTTGTCTGCTGGGGTCCTGTAGAAAGTCCTGGGAAGATTAGGTAGATCTTAGAAGCATGGAGTCATTTAGGTTGGAAAAGACTTTTAAGATCGTCAAGTCCAACTTTTGACCCAGAACTGCCAGGTCGCTGCTAAACCATGTCCCTCAGTATCACATCTACATAGCTTTTCAATCCCTCCAGGGATGGGGACACCACCACTGCCCTGGGCAGCCTGTTCCAGGGCTTGACAATGCTTTCAGGGAAGAAATTGCCCCTCATGTCCAACTGAAACCTTTTCTGGCGCAACTTGAGGCCATTTCGTCTTGTCCTCTCTTCTCTGCTTCACATACCTAACCTTGTCAGTGGAAGCGAAATCACAAAACAGTTAGAAGGGTTTCTTTTGTGGAGTTGAATCCTTGTCTTTTCCCATTTTTCCCTTGCCTGTTTCTTCCTTCTCCCCCCAGGTATCCCAAAGTATTAATTTGCCTAATCAGTGACTTTGTTTTACTTTTGCCTAATCAGTGACTTTGTTTTACTATTTGGGAACAGAAAAAAATACCTTGAGAGATACTGGTTTGGGGAACACCTGAGACAAGAGGATTAGAATTAGGTTTACACAGTTGATTTGTGGCTAGGAGTAAATCTAATGGTCTCCTTAAACCATAATGTTATGTGTAAGCTATTCATCTTGATCACCTGTTCTTACAGTGTGGTGTTAGAATATTCTGATGCTGGAAAAGGGAAGACAAACCACTTATTGCACTTTGATGAATCCCAGAGAGTCAAATAACACAGCTCCCTCCAAGCATTCGCAATCTCTGTGCTCCAGAGTGCTGATTTGAGAAGATTGCCTCTTGCAGAACTGCCAGGCCATGAACCTTGGCAAGCATGAGCTTCCACACCTTTCCAAAATTATATGAAAAATTAAAACTGGCTAAATTAACCACTGAATCTGCTTCCCCTTTCCCACATCTTCAGGTAGGAGCAGTAAACATCATTAAGACCGTTCATGTTTTAGTCGAATATTAAGTGTTGACTACAAGATATTTGACACACAAATGTACAGATAAATACTGATATAGAAAAATAGGTATAAAAATAATAATAAAAAAAGCTGTCAAATAAAATTCCAGGCTGGATACACATAATGTAATAGCTCAGAAATTCACTGCCCTTCATTTCAACCTCATGTTGTACAAATCAAATTGCAAATGAAGTCTGCTTCTGTTGGATGGTGCCAACCATCTGATAGGGAGACCTTGGCTGGCTACTCCTCATGTGTCTTGAGGGGATATACGAAAGGAATATTTGTAATTTTTATTACTTTTTGAACAGGCCAATTTTTTTTTTTAATGCCTAATAAAACCCGCTTGATCAATTTTCATCTCACATCCATTATCAAAAGGCTTTTCTCTATCTGCAGGCTTTAAGCTTTTGTGTCTCTGAGTTTACCTTAATAATCAGAGAAACAAAAACCCCAATGACCCATGACAAGATTCATTTTGTTCCTTTGTATGTTTTACTCTGTGTACAATTTGGAAGTGTCTGATTCTAGATGGAGCTGTGATGGAGAGTTGTTTACAATGGTCAGGGGCCTGCAGAATATGAGCAGAAAGCCAGTGGTAGCTCAGCATTTTTCTTTACATCTAGACCCTAGGCTGCAGATTCATTTTGAGTTTCCTTCAATGGCTTTGCTGCTTGGACTTCTGTTTCAAAAGCCAATAATTAAGTAGAAATGTGTTATTTTAAACTTGGACCAGGCCCTTACATGGTCAATTGTGTCCCACTGCTGGGGAGAGAGGGGCAAGGCTTGGTGGTGGGCAGGGGAAGGAGGATGCTGCCCACACTGACTGCCTCCCCTGAGGAGTGTGGGGGGCTGAAACTGAGGCTTTTGTGCCTCCAAACATTCACTTTCTTCCTAATTTTAGGCTCAAAATTGATCTAAGTTAGAAGTCAACATCATTCATACTACACTGCTGTGTAGTACTAATGAATGTGAATTAGCACAACAGTGAAACAAATACATTTTGTTTATCATACCTCTGTTGAATTTTAACTTGCCTTTATCAGGAAGAGAAGTGGTTTGGTAAAACTCTCTTCTGTTTTTTTAAATTTAATAATTTTGGAATGAAATCTATAGTTTCCATAAATGGATAGTTGCACTAATTATTAAATATTTGCTTAGTGGAAAAAGTTTTCTTGAAGTGTTTGCCTGCCATATGCTAATGGCAAAATGATTTAGATTATTTAATCCAGCCTACATCTTTTCTAGCAATATGAATTTGTAGAAAGACTTTTGTGTGTGGAATAGCAATGTGTATTCCTAGGAAGTGATTTCTCACTTTCCCATCATCTGCTGGAACCTGTTTCAAAGAGTTGTGTTTGCTTATTGCCCCTGTAGTGCCCATTTACTAAGTTTATTATCCAAAGCCTAGGTTACAGACAGGTTTATGGATGAAATCTTCAGCCAAGCAGAGCTTGGTCTTTGAAGGCATTTTACACTAAGCTTTCCAGCACAAGCAAATCACAGAAATCGCAGAAACATTCAGGTTGGAAAAGACCTTCAGGATCACCAAGTCCAACCAATGACCCTACTCTGCAAGGTTCACCCCTAAACTACATCCCCAACTGACCTTTTAAACACATCCAGGCTTGGTGACTCCACCACCTCCCTGGGCAGTTCATTCCAATGCCTGACCACTCTTGCTGTGAAAAAAAAATTTCCTAATGTCCAGTGTAAACCTACCCAATTGCAGCTTGAGGCTGTTCCTTCTTGTTCTATCACTAATGACCTGTGAGAAGAGACCAGCACCAACCTCTCCACAACCTCCTTTCAGGTAGCTGTAGAGTGCCATGAGGTCTCCCCTCAGCCTTCTCTTTTCCAAACCAACCATCCCCAGCTCCTTCAGTCACTCTTCATCAGATTTCTTCTCCAGGCCCTTCACAGCTTCCTTGCCCTCCTCTGCACTGGCTCCAGCACCTCCACATCTCTCTTGTATTGAGGTGCCCAAAAACAAACACAACACTCAAGGTTTGGCCTCGCCAGAGCTGAGTCCCAGGGGACAATCCCCTCCCTGCTCCTGCTGGACACAACATTTCTAATCCCAGCCAGGATGCCTTTGGCTTTCTTGGCCACCTGGGCACACTGCTGGCTCCTGTTCAGCTGCTTGTAAATTAGAACCCCCAGGTCCCTTTCTGCCCAGGCAGCTTTCCAGCCACACTGCCCCAAGCCTGTAGTATTGCTTGGGGTTGTTGTGACCCAAGTGCAGGACCTGGCATTTGGCCTTGTTGAAGGAGAAGGGTACACAGCAAGCAAGAGTACTAAGCAGCAGAACTACAGGATGGGATGTTTCCACAGTGATTATTGTTATTATCAAAGTGTAATTTATCCAATTAGCTAATTTGATTAAACAGGTTCAATTGAGTCTTCCTCTCTTGACGCATTTTAATGTGTTTGTATCTTGAACGAGTGAAGGATGTCTTGCTTGACATGACAGCTTTCTTCTTGTGTAGCTACCTCTGTATTTCACTCCAAAGACTGACAAAAGGTAGGAGTGGGTCTGTCTGATGTAGCAAAGGGAATTATTTCCTGATTTGACATCCTAATTGATTGGGGATTTCTTAACATAATAAGGAATTTTCATCCTGGATTGCTCAGTGAAGCATCATTCATGCATTGCAACAGAAGGATAAAAAAGATGATGAATCAAAAATCTATTAAGCATTCTTCTCCATGCTGTGATTATTATGCATGGTTAATAACCTTTCTTCCTCTACTCTTAGCACTTTCAACCCTACAATTCTGTTCTCTGAAGTGGCTTCAGAGCTTGTTTTTAAAGATAGTTGCTCCTTTAAAACTAATTTTCAAATAGTGTTGGTTAAAAACATCAAGCATGTTCAATGTAAAAGTTGACATCATCTGCACATATTCACTACAAAACCCATGTTTAAAATTTGGAGTTTTCCCCTCTCCTTTCCATGGCAAGTGAATACAAAAAAGAGTTAGGATGGCAAATAATATGGGGCAGAAGGAAGAGAGGAGAAGGACACTGGAGGAGACCTTTAATAACAAAGGCAATATGTTGCATAAAAAACGAACTTCACCCTTCTTGGTTGAGCAAAATCAAATGTAGCAGTACTATTGTAGGCCTGAACTTTCTCCTATGTGGCCTGGGCAATCCTGAACACCAGCTTTTCCTATACACTGTGAGAGGTCCCAGTAGCCTTCAACTGGACCAGAAAGTCTGACGGTTGATGGGGTGCAGTATTGCATATTTTGGCATTTGCAACCACCTCAGTGCCATCCCTTCCCCTGTTCCAGGCCTATAGAGTTTGGCTGGGTGAAAAACAGGTTGACTAAAGCAATTAGGTCTTTATATCAGTGATCCCTTCATGTCCAGCCAATGAGATTGTGGTGGTGGTTCAGGTGCCATGACCATCATCATAAATATTTGGGAAATTATGTCCTTAACTTCAAAGTGAAGATGCAGCTGATGTATTTTGCTGTGGAGCAGAAACAGTAATAGGTCTGATGAGATGCAGGCAGAAGGGAAGGACAGGCTCAGCACAATAACATCTTTAAAAGGTTGAACAAATGGAGCGAATTGTTCTTTTCACGGAGATTATTCTTCAGGGAGAAAGTTGCTCTGACTTCTGGAAGGAGCTGGATGTTCCATTACATTTCTGTGTTTCAAGAAATGGAAAATACAATGATGATGACGCTGATTGTTTTTAAAATGAAACTGTCTGTAGTTATCTCTAGAGATAATAATCCCCTGCTGCTTTAGTGCTTCCTTATATTGTTCATGTAAATCTGGAGAATGAGGCATCACAAGGCTGCGTCAGCTCCCCCACGCCACCTCCAAGTAGCACTGTCTCATCTCAACCACTTTGCAAAGTCTGTTTCTTAAACTGATTCTATAAGGTTTTGCTGAGATGATGCTTCTCTCTTGGGTTTTGTTTTTGTTTAGTTTTGGTGTTTTGTTTTGTTTTTATACTGGGTCCAAAGCTTTAATACAGCAGGTTTTATTTCACTGGATTTACCTTTCTATTGGAAGCTAATGAACTTTGCCCCTCTGATCTGCACGGCTCATGAAACCCTATGGGATGTCCATATGCTGGGGTGATTTAGCGTTTGGAGGGCAGAAGAGCACCCAGAGAGTCAATTACCACTGTGCCAAGAGGGTGTGAGTGGATGAATGGTGCTGATTTTGTAGGTTTTTCTTCATTTTCATGAGTGCAAATGGCCACATATCAAGGAGAAGATTCAGGACTCGTAGGTTTACATTGGTTTTGCATATGGGAACATGAGTAAGGCAGCATTTGATGACTGATTTGACAGTTGCTCCTTCTTAGGGGCAGTTTGGTCTTGTTTGACTTTTTTTATCCAAAGACACCAGAGTACTTTTGGATTGTTTAGATTCGTTATTTAGATTCATTGTTTACATTTCATCAGCATAGAAAATGGGAAAGGAATTGGAGAGAGGCTAAATGTGTAAGCTTGATGTTTCTAAAGACACCAGGATCTAACCCAAGTTTGTGTAGTTCCCACTACTGCATGATTATTCTGAGATAATGCTTTTAATGCAAGGTTTTTGGTTATTTCAGGCATGTCTCAGGACTACACTACTTTGTGGGGACTTTTTTTTTTTTTCAAACCAGTATTGGCTGAATGTGATGTTTAAAAAAATAAAAAAGATTTTGGTTTGAGGTCCACTATTTCAGGTGGGGAAAAAAAAGAGAAATTCCTCTGTGTTTCTTCACGGATTGGATGTATGTTTCTAATGTTGGCAGTAAGAGACATTAGATGGTAGTGATGGATCTTGCTTTAGCAAAATGTGTACTGTTACCCCTGTCGGGGGCTGTTCCACCAGAGGATAACAATTTGCTGTTGGAGCTGAACTTTCAGCTGAAGTGACGTATGTCAGCAAAGCTCTGCTCAAACTCTATGGATTCACAGAGCAACGAAAATAAGGTATAAAAGTGCAGCCATGGACAGGTTAGAGGATCTCTAGAATGAGATTTGTAGAGTCCAGTTAGACCTCTTCTCGCCAAATTACGTCACAGAATCGTTTAAGATCAAGTTCAACCATTTATTCCACCTTCCCAGGTCACCACTGAATCATGTCCCTCAGCACCACATCTACAAAGCTTTTAAATCCCTCCAGGGATGG
This sequence comes from Indicator indicator, assembly GCF_027791375.1. NCBI lineage: Eukaryota > Metazoa > Chordata > Aves > Piciformes > Indicatoridae > Indicator > Indicator indicator. The sequence goes on from NC_072033.1 coordinate 4,745,486, forward strand.
GGACTCCACCACTGCCCTCCTCAGCCTGTCCCCAGGCTTAACAACCCTTTTGGGCAACAAATTGTTCCTCATGTCCAACCTAAACCTTCTCTGGCACAACTTGAGGCCATTTCTTCTTGTCCTGCCTCTTGTTACTTTGGAGAAGAAACCCATCCCCACCTGGCTCCAACCTCCTATCAGGGAGTTGCAGAGAGCCAGAAGGTCTCCCCTCATCCTCCTTTTAATCCAGGCTAAATAACCCCAGTTCTCTCAGCCACTTCTCATAATGTTCATGACTAGATCTTTCACCAGTATAACACAACTGGTTTGGAGCCTAAATATGACAGTGCTTCATTGGATGAAGAATTTTCTCCAAATACTAAATTTAAAGTATAATAAGGATGACAGTTATGAGAGGGAAACCCCTGGGGAACTTGTGTGATCTTCCCAGGGTATGGAAAGCCACCAAGGGGTTAATCAACCCCCACTGCATATGAAATGACAACAAGCTCTTGGCAGCTTTCCCCATGCTTTATATAACACTTCCAAGCGCTGAAGCTTGTATCCTTCTAGTAATGCTTTTAATTTGTGCTCTGTTGGGGAGAGGCCAAGATTTAATCGAAATCATTAGAATGTCTTTGCTTGAAGTAGCTGAGGGCTTGTAGGGAGCTGGAGGAGGTTACTTCAGAATAATTAAAAGAAATACATAAGGTCATCATTGGTGTCTGAGCTATTCCAGAGACCAGGTTCAAGGGGGAAAGGTTGAGTTTAATGACAACTCCTCTTAAGTTAAGTAGGATGCTTGCACAGCCACATAGTTTTAGTAATTAAACTTTGTCTCGTTCTCTTCCCACACACCTACCCAAGTGGACTTTCTTTGTAGCTTTTTCTCAGTGCATTAAAAATGGACTCGAGCCGAAGCCCAGGAGCTGGATTTCTCAGAGATTCAGGGTTTTAGGGGCTCTACTGCAGCTTTGGGAGCTCTACTGCAGCTCTGGGGGCTCTACTGCAGCTTTGGGAGCTCAACTGCCTAGATCCAAATCTGAACGTTGCCGTTTATCTCTTTGAAATGGGCTGTTTCAGCCTGCCTGTAGGCATGTGTGTGTGACAGTGTGGTTGTGAGTGGGAACACTTGTGTGCATTTGTTTACAGTCCCCTGTGAGGTCTGGCCTTGAATTTTGACTTTAAGTGGGGCTATCAGAATTCTGTTGCTGTTGCTGTCAGTGTGATATTGATATCAGGTAGTGATAGGACTAGGGGGAATGGAATAAAGCTGGAAGTGGGGAGATTCAGGTTAGACGTGAGGAAGAAGTTCTTCCCTATGAGAGTGGTGAGAGCCTGGAATGGGTTGTCCAGGGAGGTGGTTGGGGCCCCATCCCTGGAGGTGTTTAAGGCCAGGCTGGATGAGGCTCTAGGCAGCCTGATCTGGTGTGAGGTGTCCCTGCCCATGGCAGGGGGGTTGGAACTGGCTGATCCTTGTGGTCCCTTCCAACCCTGACTGATTCTATGATTCTATGATGTCTACCTATGGATTTTAGTCCTATATGTGCCTGAAGGGCAAGGGTGTGCTCTGGGTTGTGTGCACAGGAAAATAAACTGTTCAGGCAGTTTTGAGGCACAATAGATATTGTAATAGCTTAGTATAAATTAGAGCATGCATTTTCTTTCTTTGGTGGTTGTGTATTAAACAAAAAAGTACTTAAAAGAGAGTTAAACCAAAGGAATTTTCTATTTCTTGCACTGTACAGTCCTGGTGTTGTATGGACAGAGATGGAGCAGACTGGTGTGTGATGAATTTGTGTGAGAAACTGTCTTTCTGGAATGACTTTTTCTGCCTGCATTTGAATACAGGCTCTTACAGCACAGTAGGTTCAAATAATGAACTAATAGCAAATGTTAAAGATTTAGGGAATTGCCTGTGAACTTTTGACTCTGGGAATATAAGGAGGTTTGCTTTTCAGGAGAATTAGTCTAGCTGGGCTAATGGGTGCCAATAAGGGCTGTAAGCAGTGTGTCAGGGACCAAATCTTTTAATTAACCGCTGAGTGAAAAGTAGTTTGGGAAATGCAATAAGTCAGATTCAGGTCAGATCAAGCAGAATAATATGTAGGCAATGATGAAATTAACATACTAGGAAAAGTCCTTATTAGACTGATAGAAGATGGGATTTACTTTGCTTGCTTCAAGGAAACACTGCACCTATTTCTACTGACTCATTCTATCAAGGTTTAAACTGTCACAGCCAACATTATCTGCAGATGGAAAAGATTAAACTGGATTAACCTGGAGGAACACCACAGTCCAGTTTTGAAAAACACTGTGACTTGTGGTACAGGCTGGCTCAGGTGCACTGCATGTGCTGCTACAGTTCTGTTCAAAGATATGATGCCCAAAAGGTTACAAGAAGAATAAAATTGCTAGTATGCTACTTACTACCTCTTGTTTTTCGTGATAGATAATATTGTCTCACAGCTTCTTTGTACTCTCATTCTCTCTGAGTCTACATTTGTCTGTTGCTCTGACAGTAGCATTGTAACTTTTCAGAGAACAATTTGTCTTTTTGTCCTCTTTGTCCCATATCTGTCACAGCCATATCCGGTTTTGGGAGGTGAGTACCAGCAAACATTAATAGAATCATAGAATTGTTAGGGTTGGAAGGGACCTCAAATACCACCTAGTTCCAACCCCCCTGCCATGGGCAGGGACACCTCACACTAGATTAGGCTGCTCAGAGGCCACATCCAGCCTGGCCTTAAAAACCTCCAGGGATGAGGCTTCTATCACTTCCCTGGGCAACCTATTCTAGTGTCTCACCACCCTCATGGGGAAGAATTTCTTCCTAACATCCAATCTGAATCTACCCATTTCTAGTTTTGTTCCACTCCCCTTAGTCCTATCATTACCTGACACCCTAAAAAGTCCCTCACCAGCTTTCTTGTATGCCCCCTTAAGATGCTGGAAGGCCACAATAAGGTCTCCTCATGGCCTTCTCTTCTCCAGACATGGGTTGTCAGGTTCAGCATTGTCCTGTATACATAAGATCCCAATTCTAATTGTACCTCATTAAGAAAATGAGTAGGATCAGAGCTACCTCTAGAGCGTTTAGAAGGTAAACCAGTGCCTGCCAACATATCATTTTAGAGTGAGGCTTAAATTGTTAGGTTTAGTTCACGTCTAATAGGATTTTAATCCTGTTCTGCTTGTTCTCTGTGCACATCAAAAAGTATGATTTTAATGAAGGGCTGTGCTGTAAAGTTTGGTCCAGAGGGCTTTGGATTTAATGGAAAAACTCCAGATAAGCTTAGTGAGCTTTGAATCAATCAGATTTGAGTCTTTCCCATCAAGACCAAAATTTAAATATGCTTTGAAAATTTTGATTGGGGGTTCCTAGTTTCCTAAGAATCATTATCAACAATGACAGTGGGATATCAGAGCTGCCAAATGACTTATTCAAGCCTCTACTAATACCTCAGCTGTTACTAACTACTAAAGTAAGGGATTCCATAAGATCAGAAACATCTTCCCAGTGCCCCATTGCATTTCCTGCTTGCTTTCTGACTGGCTTGATAGTTGCAATGGTTTGCTGGAATAATATTTTCTTCCTTCATAATTGTTGCAAGGTGAACTTCTTGCCAAAAATCAAAGGGCTAAATTGCATTCACTGACTTAAAATCAGTCCTGCTGTCAACTGGGATACATGTTTAATTGTTCTGTCTGTACAGTGTTGGGCTGGAACAGTTTCAAACTATCTACCAATCATGAGCAGAAAAAAAAAATCATTAGAAAATCAATTCTGGCTTAATTGAAGATCCTTCTTCCAAATGGGAATGAAACAAGATTTATAACCTCAGATTCACTGACTGTATAATGATGGCACTTGAGCTTGTCAAGGCTTTCATTTGGGAGCTGTGGCACGAGCAGCATTGACTTTTTCCACCTGCTGGGGGTCAACACAGCACAGGCCCTGGGGAGCAAAGGATCATGGTGTGTACAAGGTGGGGCATGAGAGGCCATGTTTACAAATCAGAGGGAGGGAAAAAAAAGAGGTTATATAGGGAGGACACAAAGTAGTAGAAGGGGATTTCAAATGCATTGTTTATTTATACATCTCCTCTGAACTCTGTGAGTGGAAATTACGATGACTGACTCATGGAGACATCCCTTTGGCATCTGCCTACTGATGCCAACACTGATAAAATCCTGTATCCCAGAGCCCCTCGGGTAGTTTGTTTTCTGTTCTCAGAACAGGGGTTCCCAAAGGTGAAGAGCTTTCTCTACTTTGCCACTGATTTCAATAGGGTCACAATTTTATATCAGTTCTTTTAAAACACTGTAGCCTAATTTTCTTCTGTTGAAAATAAAGCAAATCTACTGATGTGATGTGGTTAAATGGTAGCAGGCAGAGAAAGTGTAGGAAAATGGAAAACTGATAGGAAAATCAGACTTGTTATGATGATAGTCCCTTCCCCTTCCTGGTTTCTCCTGCTGGGCTGAGAAAATGCAGCACTGTTCTCCTTGAAGTTTGAAATGAGTGAAAGAGTGAGTCACAATGTAAATACCAAGCAATAGCTAAAAGTGAATTTACCAAATTTCAATAAACATAAAAATGATGAATTTAGATGTCATGTAATTAACTCAGAATTACACGAGCAATAATCAAGTAATTACACCTTTAATAATGCATTAAACTTGTCAGGAATACTTAGTCATTCAACTAGAATTTAACAAGATAGCCTATAGCAAGTTACAGTAATTAGATATCGCTACTGAAAACATTGACAGTTCCTAATTGATACCTTTTATTACAAAGTTAAATGCCAAACATTGCTTTTGAGTGGATTAAGGAATAATATTAGCTGTGTTTAAGACCATACTGCCTCCTCTTATAAATCGCATGCAGGTCTGAAAAAGGAGCAACAACAAAACCCTAAATATTAAGAAATATATAGCAGCTAAACCCATCAATCAAACAAGTTCAGTTCATGTTCTCACTCTTGTGATTTAAATTAAGAGAACCTACTCCCTGGCAGGTCTGTCAGCAAAGGAGAAAAGGAGGTGGAAGAGAAAACTTTGTGCAACAGGGGAAGAGAATAAGAATTGCATCATCTGGAGGATGCAGGTCTTCAGTGTGAATCAGGCATGCTGCAGCCTTTGCAAGAGTGCAGCAAGAAAAACAAGCTCAGGAGTTTGTAAATTAGATATTAAGGCAGGACTTGGGCTTGTTGACATCTAAATGAGATTGTTTAGACTACAGGAGAAAGGGCGTTTTGAGAAAGAGGTGGAGTAGAATTGAAACTATGTGTTTACTTGCTGTTTCTAAATGTGGGAGAGAGTTCTGCTGGGTTTATGTTGGTCAGTCTATGCACTTGGCAAATTATTTTTCTTTCTTTCTTGGTTTTGTTACAAGAAAGTAAAAAGTAAAGTCCATGTCAAGGAAAATGGAAAAAGATAATGTAAAAACCAACCAACCAAATAATAATATAATAATAATATATTTTTAGGGTCAACCTAAAGCATAGCTTTTCTGAAATATTTTTTTTAAGCTATATTTTGGAAAACTTTTTGACTTTGTCCTTCTTGTTTACAAGTCCCATATTTAGTCTGAATTTCCCAATATTTTTGTTTTTCTAAAGTTCGTCTTGTTAGCAAATTTCTTGGTGGAGGAAGCAAGCAACCTTATACTGGGTATGTACTGAAATCTCTGGTGCTTAGTGGAACCGTCTGTACTTCTAAGAAAACAGAGTAGAGTGCTGTCTGTATGAAAGGCTGGAGATCAGCCCCAATGATCCCAATACATCTTTTGTCTTTTATTATTTTGTTTTCCATCTGTATAATTACACTTCTTATCAGACTGCATGCTGAGCTATGTCTGATTGTCAGTAACACCTCTCTTGATTGCATCTGAAATAAATATTCCGTGTCAATCTGTAGGATGCAATTCCTGCTATGTCTTAGTCCACAGGCATAAGGTCCTGGCCTTTTTTGCTACACTGATAATCAAATTAATTCCTAAAATGCAGGCTCCCAGCTACCAAGTGGCTAACTCTCTATCATCTTTAATACTGTTCCTGTGTTCTGATGTATGGTGGCTGTGCTGAGCCCTTCTCTCCACACACATGAGATTATTCATGAAAATGAAACTACTGTGTTTATGTTTACATGATTCTCAGCCAGTTGCGTGGCAACTGGAATTGTCTCTACTTTTATGCATATTAAAATGCTCAATAGATACCCTTTCAATAATGAATTGGTAGTGAATGTAGAGGCTCTAGAATGTTTTATCCAGTGTGTTTATGCTTTAGCCAGTGGTTAAACTGGCTAAAAGAGCCTGGCCTGGGGTTTTTTTGTGTGTCTGTGTTAGGGCTTTAACAAGTGATGCCATGCACTGTTCTCAAAAAAAAAAAAAAAAAAAAACAGGCAGTAAACAAAACCCAAGAGGAGCTGACTGACCTGAACAGATGAAAGTCAGCTTGGGGTGTGTGTTTGCCATGTACAGCATAGAAACTCTGTACATCACAAAACAAAGGCCAAAATCTGTGGTGTGAGGGAGACAGCAGCAATTTTCATTCTATTTTCAACACCTCTGATGTTCTTGACACTCACAGCCAGCACATTGCATCTGTCTTTGGACAACTTTGGTTGGCAGCTCCAGTGTGCAGCTTTCTCCTCAGGACAGTCGCTATCAGAACAGCAATGCTGTGGCTTGAGGTAGCCTGACAGGACTTCTCTCTTAGACTATGATATTAGTTCAGTTACTGATAGAAAGGGAGCTTTTGTAGACTCAAGTGATATTTCTCTTGTGTCTTCTTGCTTTTTTTTTCATGGCCTGTTTAGGGGGAAAAAAAAAAGAATCTCAGCTGTGGCTGGACTTCTTCACTTTGGCATTTTCACCTCCTCATCATACTGGTGGGCTCCTTTTGACAGAGAATTGGGATTCCAAAAGCTTTGCTGCCTGGACTGTCTGCCCTTTCATGCCTGGACTGACTGCCCTTTCTTCCTTGCTGAAAAGGAACAGGATTTCTTCTAAAGAAGAGGTGAGGAGGCAAATCTCTGGTTTCTTCTTGATTTTTATGATTATTTTAACACACAATGGAACAAGAGTTTTCTTCCCTCTCCAGACATCTCTTTCTGACTCATTTAATTAGACGTGATCCTCATGCTGTGTAAAGAAGTTGTATCCAATGCTTGTTTAGCCTTGCCATTGTTAGCACTAGCTTTGCACCAATGTCTGTACAACTGAGTTTTGCAGTGAATTCACAGAGTCACAGAATGACAGGGGATTAGAAAGGACCCCTGAAGATCACTGAGACAGAGAAGGAGACTCTGCAGCCTTCCTGGGCATCCTGCCTCAGGACTCCAGGACTCTCTCAGAAAAGTTTTTGTGTTGAGGTGGAACTTCCTGGGTTCCAGTTTCTATCTGTTACCCCTTGTCCTATCACAGGGCACCAGTGAAAAGAAACTGGCCACATCTTCTTGACACCCACCCTTAAGACATTTGAAAATACTGATCATATTCCCTTTCAGCCTTCTCTTCTTCAGGCTGAACAGCCCCAGGTTGTCTCAGCCTTTCCTCATAAGAGAGATCTTCTATTCCCTTAGTCATCCTTCTAGCCCTCCCTTGGACTCTCTCCAGAAGTTTATGGTGCTGCTTTTTCCCTAGTGTGGAGCATAGATGGAGTTTTAGCGTCACCATTTTGTCCCAATGCATATTTTCTTTTATGTATATGTGTGTGTTTATGGGTGTATATTTATATATATACACACACATGCCCACACACTAGTGAAGAATGGATGCACAGCAGTGTTCTCACTGACTCTGTAAGCAGCAGCAGCATGTTGATTTCTTGATGCTTCTTCCTTACTCCACTACTAATATAGTAATTTGTCCATCATGTTGTGTAACATATGAATGCCATGCATGTGTGTGCAGTTATATATGTGATGCAAACTATTTTGCTGCTGTGAAGGCTGCTCAGCAGGTCATGGCTTTGAGATTCAAAGTTCCTGGACATGAGGTATTCTCAGCAGCTGGGATGGGAGCTAGCCCACCCCATTATCTGCATATCTGTTCATGCAGTTCCTCAGGTGGGTGCACAGTTACCATGGCTGCAGGATGCAATCATGGTAAGTCAAATAAATGAAGGATACTATTGATTGTTCATTTTTGCACACACCATTACATGCACCTACTTCTGAAAATAAGGCTTGGGGCATAATTGGCTGCCAATGGAGCTTCACCAAGTTGGCTGCATACATTTGGTTTTCCTTGTTTCTACATTTTAGAGAGCTATTTGTGTTGATTCTCAGAACTTGTCTTAGGGCTTTGAATTTCCTCCTAGGTTCACCTCTCTCTGCATTGCTCTTGTGTATGCACTTAAAACAGCTGACATGTTTAACCCTTCAGATATGCTGGTTTGTGTTCCACTTTATCTCTATGAAACAAGGAGTTAAGTGTTCCCCAAAGGGCTTCCCAGAGTTTGTTCCCAGAAGCAAAAGCATAGGAGTTTGTTGAAAGCCTGAGACAGGAAACGTGTGGAGGTAGATTTGAGAAGGTGGTTGATGAGTGTACTACTGAGTAAGGTGCTGGGGAAAATCCGACAAACCTCTTGAGATCCAAAGATTATTCAGTTATTGAGGACTCTATCAGTCCTGGGGATGGACAGCTGCTGGTTTGTGCTTTCCTGCGGTCCCTACCAACGTGAACAACTTTGCACCGCTGAGTGCAGAGGAGGCACCTGTGTTCTCCCAAGCTGCCAGCTAATGAAGTGACAATGGGGTGTGATAACTCACCAGCCAGTGCGGGATTATGTGGAGTCACTGCAGCCTATTAACACTTCGTAAAAATCCTGTGTGGCTTAGCTTCACTGAACCTGAAAAACTTTAGGGTAAGGACTGAAAAGCTGAAGCCCACATGAAGTCAGGAGTGTTCCTGGGACAGCAAAACTAGAGGGTTTCAGATTTTTTTTTTTTTTTTTTTTTTTGAGACTAGGAGATGGGCGTCTGAATAATTCTCTGCACTAATGCCCAGCATGTTCATGGAATCATAGAATCAACAAGGTTGGAAAAGACTTCAGAGATCATCAAGTCCAACCTGTCACCCAGCACCTCATGACTATGTGGTTGTATATGAGGGTTTACTTGAGGGCAGATCCTCTAGGCTGCTACTTGGAATGTCCTGCTCATCTCCCATGGTGTAGACTGGAGAAGGGGAACAGTGAATTATCATTTCAATACAACTTTCAGCTTTCCTGGAGAACATGGAATCAGCCTGGGTCTTGGTCCTGCACTGGATCTGAACCTGATTTGCCTTTCCAGTGAACTTCCTTTAGACTCCAGAGTCATGGATGTAGCATACAGTCACTTAAGAAAGGCTGATCTGATCTGTTTGTTGTTGCTGACAGGAGCGCATTCCCCAGACCAGGTTGTTTTGGGCTAGTTAACTGCTGGCTTCTGAGTTTAGTAAACTCAGATAGCTCAGGAAAAAAATCCCAGGAGCAGCAGAGGTGGTGCAAAGGCAGGATTGGAGTTGTGAGGTTGAGAGTGGAGAAAATGGGAGGACAGTAAAATTCCATCCCTTTTAGTGATAATGTGGGATCAGATTTTGTGGCCAGAATAAGGTCATGCACAGACCTCTCTCCACTCCAGCAGGTAGCCTTTGTTCTAGGTGCTGTAAACAATCAGGTCCATCCTTTTCTTGTAGTATTAATTCTGTTAAAAATTCTTAGTTTAGTGAGACTTTCTTCTTTGGTCTTTAATCTAATGCAGTATTCACTAGGAAGTAATCATAAATGATGTCTCTTCCAGTTCCTATGTGCTGGCTTTTGTGGTTGTACATGGCATGTTCTTGTTTGTGTCCAGGCATTTACTTCATGCTTGAGATGACCCCTGGAATTTAGGTGATACCTCTGTGTGAGGTGATACATCTGAGTTGACAATTACCCTGCACAAAGGGTTTGGTTTTAGTCCATGCTAATTAGTTGCAGGCAGTTAAAGGGTCAAGGTGAAGAAGGGAAAGGAAGTAAGAAATAAATGAAGAAATAATATCATAATTAGGGCATTTTACTACTTCTATCATTGCAGTCATGAAAATGGTGTATAGAAGAGTTTCTCTAGGGCTACAAAAGTTAGTCCATAATGTTTGTCATATATTAACTGTATTCTAGCTGCTGCATTAAATTATCCTTTAGTGATGTGCACCATATAATAACCTAGATAGATAGATACACCTTAACTATTATCTTTCCCAAATGGTGCAGAAGCACTGAACCAGTGCATTATACACAACTGGAAGCAATCACACTGTGCATGTTTAGTCTGGACATATCCAGAGAACATATTTCTCATACCACCTACTTGCCACAAAACATTTTCCAATGACCTGTTTAAGACTTAATGAAGAGGCTGTAACACATTAGAGGGAGAGAGCAGGAGAAATCAAAGTCATAAGCAGTGTCCTGAGGTGTGAGAACTTCAGGTAACTTGATGAAATTCCCAAGTAATCCCAGGATGTTGATAAGTTCTGGCTAAAGGTCTTCCATGATCATTGCCAGTATGGCTTGGAGGAAAGCTCTGCCTTTCTTAATGCAGTATCTTAGGATGAGTTGAATTCTATGTACACAACTAGGATATACCAAACAATAACTAATGGCTCTGATGTCACTGTGGGCCTTGAGATGCCCTTCCTCATGCCCAGATTTTATCTTCAGTGGATCAGGGGAAAGCAGTACAAATCTTGAGTCATTCCACCCCCCTGCCTTTTGATATATAAGGTCTTCATGATTCTATTAGCAAAGTAGTGGAAGCCCTGAACTATGGGTTTAACACAATATAGAGATGAGGTGGACATGCTCTGGGAAGATCTGAAGGAACATATTTGTTATGTCCTTGTCGAAAGTATTAACCTCTTGTGACAGGGTGGGGGAAAATGAAGTTAAGATGACCTAGCTGGTTTATGATTATGCAAGTACACAGCCTGTACAGATATCTCTGTTTCAGATAGCAAGGAGAGTTTTCAGTGTCCACCAAAATGTACATTTCAGTCTTTGTCTTATTAAAGCCCTGAGTCAGCAGATCCCTTCAGCACTGTTTTGCTTTCAGTCACATTCAGCCCAATCTGGCTTAAATGCTCTGGACTCCCCAGTTTGATTCCAAGTGAGACAGAACATGGCAAAACGTAGAAGATAGAACCAAGAGGTGCACTAATCCCTTGGTGTCCTCTGTGCCAAGATGTGTTTCAAGTCTGGCCCTTGTGCAAAAAAGTCCTCTTCCCCTTTTTACAGTTCTTTTAAGCAGGGGTGTTTTTGACAGAAACCAGCGAAATATGCTGGAATTACCTAACGTGCTCCAAGTGATTGTCCAACGGTTTGTGGAGCATTCCCATGCAGAGGCTATATAAAAATGTTCTGTTGCTATGTGAACTGGAGAGTTGTTTTGATGTAGCATCAATGCCCAGGAGGGGAGAAGAGGGTGGGGGGAGGGAAGAGAAGACAAGACACTGGCATGGTGCCAGCCTCTGGAGTTTTTTGTGATGATAAATGGTTCACAAGGAGTCAGCATGACCCGCCAAGTAAACCCAAATGCTCTCAGAGAGCCGTGGGCTTCAGATACTGCTGACAGACAAGTACTCCTTATCAGCCTTTTTGTTTAAACATACATGCAGAGCATGCAGCAAGGCAGAAGGAGTGCCAGCAAAGTAGACTGCACTGGCAGAGAATGTCCACCCAGATGTCCAGGTCTGATTTCCCATACATCTCCCTCTGATTTCTCTCGAAGATTTGCATTTCCTCTCAGCTGGAGGCAGATCACAGTAGATACCCTCTGCTGATGCATGTGGTGGAGGAATTGTGGAGAATGGTGAAGGTCTTTTCTAAAGGGAGGAAGTCACATTTGAAAATTTGGACTGAGCTAGAGGAGACCAGGTTTCTGTTGTAGCTGGTTCAGAGGTGGAGCTTCTCTTCATGGAGAAGGACATGGACCTGATGGAGTGAGTCCAGATGAGGGCCATGAGGATGATCAGGGGGCTGGAACACCTCTCCTTTGCAGAGGACAGGCTGAGGGAGCTGGGGTTGTTCAATCTGGAGAAGAGAAGGCTCTTCTAAGAGAAGAGAAGGCTGCTAATAGCAGCCTTCCAGTACTTGAAGGGGGGCTACAAGAAGGCTGCAGAGGGAGTTTGCAAAGGCCTGCAGTGACAGGATGAGGAGCAATGGTTTGAAATGAAAGAAGAGATTTAGATTGGATGTTAGGAACAAGTTCTTTGTCATAATGGTAGTGGAACACTGGAACAGCTTGCCCAGGGAAGTAGTTGAGGCCCCATCTTTGAAGATAATCAAGATCAGTCTCAAGAAGTCTCTGAGCAACCTGATCTAGTGAAGGATGGCCTTGCTCATTGCAGGGAGTTGGACTAGATGACCATTAGAGGTCTCTTCCAACCCAAACCGTTCTATGATTCTATGATTCATTTGGTTTGATTTCTCTTTTGTCCTGAGTTTTGGTTTTTATTATGTTTGTCTCAGGAGAAAGGCTTGGGAAATATAGCTTTGAAAACAAATCCATCTTTATTTCCCTTCCTTTTTGCCCTTATCTACTGTTTCCTAGAAAGTGTCAATCTTCTTTTGATGGGCAGGTCAAGGCATGAGCTCAGTGGTGGTTTGGGGAATGCTTGGAAATCTCTCTGCAACTCCAGCCCCTGTGGTGCCTCCAGAGACTCTGGTGGACACAACTGACGCTTACAGGAAAATCTGCAGGACAATCAAAGATGTAATTAACATGAAATAAGTGTTCCCTGGCAGAACAGACTCAGGGAATTGACCAAGCTGATGAAAACTGTTTTTCTCATTGCTTTTGGAGGGCAAGCTTGAAGCAATGGAAAATATTCAGGAGGATGTACAAATGTGAGAAGACACTTGAGAAACAATCTACCTTTAACGAAAGGGGAACCGTTCAAATCCTCTAAATCCAAGCAGAATGAAAAACAGTGAAACAAGTTGGATTGAGAACTGTAAGATGTAAACCAGAGAGAAAAGATAAAGGGATTGAATCACCAGTTTTCCACTGTTTGGGTGAGTTAATCACCTCTCCCTTGTTCACTTTCCCTGTGTCTATGAAGGACGGGCAGCAGGGGAAATAAGAAGGGCATAGTGAGTCATAAACAGTCATGGGACATTTGAAAATCCAGTGTTCTGGTGGCAGCAACTGTGAGCAGGGTGGATTAAATAGGAGTTTTGGTGAATGGCTGAGTTAATCTGCAAATCAGGAGCTGTGGTGATAGCACCTGGTGTCAGCAGCAGTTACACTGGTGGTGAGCTGGCCAGGCAGAGTCCTCGGGGACAGAAAGGGAGCAAAAGAAACACTTGGAACAAGCTGTGCTGTATTTCTGAGACAGCTCTGAGTGAGCTGGAGCATTTGCACTGTGCAATGAAGTGTTGGGAAGAAATACTGGTGTGGGCTTCAGGAGTGGTGTATCTACATTAGCTTTGTGCCTGAGATTAATAGTTTAACAAGCCAGTGGGGCTGATTAGCACTGTGCTGGAGAGACTCTTCTCTTCCCGCACTGAATTAGCCTTGTCAGTGTTAACCCAGGGTTTCTCTGCTGCACTTTGCTGTAAGGTGTTGATGAGCCCTCAGGGCTTGACCATGAACTTCTCTGATCAAGCTGAGCCCTCTGTGGTTCCCATAAAGAGCATGGAGTTAATGGAATAATACGTTATGGTAAGCACAATGCAGACACAAGCTAATGCCTGCAGGCCCTTCCTGGCTTTCATCTTGACTGACTTTGTCGTGACACTTTATTTATCGCTTTCTGCATCTGCCAAATGAGGAGAGGTGGCAGTAGGTATCACCTTCCTGTTACATTTGGAGAGAAATGGGAATCAGATATTGAAAAGGAGAGTCTAGGGGACAAGTTGACACAAGTGGGTGGGGCTTCTAGGGGTAGGGAAGTGGATTATCTGATGGATTAACCAATTCCTCCCTCTCTATTTTGTTACTCTTGCCCTCAATGTGAAGACCCAATATTTGCCACATATATATTTGATTTTGTGAATAGGACTCAAGTAGACAGAAAATCAAATTGGAGCCAAGATTTAGCCTGAAGGCAGGCATATCCTAATGCAAAAATGTTTAAGAAGGGATTTGAGCATTCCCTGTGGCACAGCTTCCCTGTCCCACTGCCGCTGATGCAGCATGGACCAGTTTCCCCCAAGTTCCAGGAGACCAAAGAAATAAAATACTGGTCTGTCAAAACTAAAGTGCCTCTGGGCAGCAGCTGAGGTGAGGTTTGGAGTTCTCCTCTATCTCTGATTGTTGCAATTTTAATTTTTTCCCCTCCTTTTCCATCCTGCATTTGCACTTTAAAAAAATCGTCCTGGGGGGGGGGGAGGGGGAAGAAGGCAAACAAAAGTTGACTTTTGTTAAGCGGCTGAGACTTGGCAGTTGTGTGGAGGTCACGGTGCTCAGTCAGTGTCAGCCTCCATTCCCCAGAGTTGTATCCTGTAATGTATTTATTTATCATTACAGACGGCCAAATTTTTTCCCCCCCCCTTTCAGTTTGTTCTGTCCAAGGCCGCGGGGTTCCGACAGAGATCAACAGCATTCCCGCAGTGATGAAGCAGCTCGTCAAAAGCTGAATTAGATGTTAAATCTTTCTGAAGTGGGGAGGAGGTGGAAGAAGGGGAATCACATTGTGCTAAGAATTTATCATGTGTTGTTTCCTGTGAGATAATGTATAGGAGAAGATTTGTTATGGTGCAAGTTTCAAACTGCTGTTTCAGGGCTACAGTGTCTGCCAAGCTTATGATGTATTTGATCTTTTCTGAAAGTCCTTCTTTTCCTTTTCTCCTTTTGTTAAGCAGCCTGTCTTACAGGTATGTAAATACTTAAAATGTTGAAATATGTACAGGTAAGCACCACAATTTGCATGGATAAAGAGGACTAAGCAGAAATCTGCTAGGTTAGAGTATAAGGCTCAGTGAAGTTCCAGCTCCTGGACAGGAGAGTCACAATAATTTTCTTTTAGCTTTGCAGTTGGATGTGAAAGACAAGTGGGGCAAGAATGTCTTTTTGTAGAAACTGATTAGGAATTTTAGGTAGATCTTGAAGAAAATAAGGCCTTGCTTTTTAAAGGTGCAACAGCTTCATGGTCATTCTGAAAACATTTGTTGCACCATTCTGCACCAGTGACCATCACAGAATCATAGAATCAGTCAGGGTTGGAAGGGACTACAAGGATCATCTAGTTCCAATCCCCCTGCCATGGGCAGGGACACCTCACACTAGATCAGGCTGACCATCTTCATCTGTGCAGGTCACTCTCTTGAGCCTGCACACTTGTAACATGGTGGAAATACTCTTTGTGTGCAAATACTCTCTGCGTTCTTTTTCTGCTCTTTCTTTCCTCAGAAGGAAGTATAGATGAGTCTCACTCATTTATGTTTGCTGATATAATTGTTTGCTATCTGTAGTCTCTTGAAGAGGGCCTACAGGCAACTTGTGTACCTTATGAATGGACTATAAAATGCACCCATTAGGAATCTAAATTGAGAGGGAGAAAGTGTCAGATGTACTTTTCTCTTTCCTCCATTAAATAAATATGCTGGTGTAAGAAGCTTTGGGGTAAAAATAGTTTTGCTCTGATTCTCGAATAAAATGTCAAGTGCAATGATAGATGAAGTGGCAATCCTGAAGTTTACTCAGCATTGGTTTGTACTTACTATCTAGGTCAAGATATTTCTGGTTTGCTTGGATCAGACAAAATTTCCACAGATCTTAAATAACACTGCTAATATGGTAAGTGGTTTGGCTGTGGGGAAGGAAGGAAGCTTATTGATCAGCAGGATAAGCTCTGTGTGTATATGAGCCATCTTTTCCTGCCTGCTGTAATGAATCTGAAGACCTAAGCAAGCCTGGCAAGTTCCCTCTGCTGCAGGATGTGGTGAGGAAGCTTGTAACATCCCTGTCTCCCTGCCTTAGCTTAGCTGCTTGCATGGTCTTTACCTGAATAACCTTTAGGACAACTTTTCTGGAAAGCAGTCCTGGAAGTGCTATTGTGTTCTTTGCAGAGGAGGGAGTGAGTTGTGTGGTGGAAGTCACAAATTCACCCACTGTCAAGTGAACTTGGACCTTGACTTTGGACTTGAACCAGATCTGCTTACTGTCAGAGGGTTGGTTTGGCCTCTGGACTGGGTCAAGATGCTTGTCAGATGCTGGCTCCCACCTTAAGTGTCCTTATGGGTAAAAGGCAGGACTTGGTCAAGCCACTGAGTTCAGAAAACATGAGCAGATACCAACTGTGTCACAGCTGAGTGATGACTTTGGCACTATAGGCCCTAATCTTATCCAGGGTTTGAGACCTCAGTCAGCTACTCAGGTTGCCTGATTTGAGGACAAGTACTCAGAGGTCACAGTTTCTTCCAGGAAAAAAAATAAAGTTCTGACTTTTCTAGATTGTCCTAAATGGGAGCTTTCACCCATCCTTCCTTTTGGAGGTTTCCCACAGAAGTCCAAGACAAGCTGCCTTTACTCAAGAAGAAAGGTACAGAAGTTGTGACATCGTTCTTAAGAATAGCTCCCAACCTTCACATTGTATGATTGCCAGAAAACAGCTTATAGGGCAATAGTAGAAATCCCTGAGTGAGCATTGTGGTCATGAGATGATGGTTAAAATCACAGTGTTTCACTGGCCAATTCACTCAATGGCACTTAAACTCATTCTGTGTGGTAGCTGGGCTTTGACAAGAGGAGTGGAGAGCATCTCCAAGAATGGCAGGTAGACATCTCCCTCTGGGATAAAGGAGATGTTTATCTGAAGCCCTCTGGCTGAGAAGTGGTTCTTCTGCAGAGTGCAGGATGTGCTGAGTAATGCAGTGAAGCAGCAGTGGCATCTACATGGGATGGTTTAGGCTGAAAGGAAGCCAAGGCAGCCTGCTTTGGGAGGAGCATGGCCCACTTAGGAAAGCTTGGCACTCACCTGCAGGTCCTGCAAAGGATCTTGGTAGGTGAAAGCCTGTACTGTGGAGTCCAAGCAGGGCTAGGTGTGAGCTTGGTGTGCAGCCCAGCTCAAGTGGTGACGTGAGCAGATCTGAGCTGTGTAGGGAGCACAACTGCAGGAAACAAAGATGCATAAAGAGTTAGGGATTAGGCACATCACCGCTCTCAATGAAGGTGCCCGAAGGGCAGGTTGCATGAGGTGCCTGAGCTGCTCCAACAGTTCTCTCCTGCCAAAAGAGGGAAGTCTCTCTTTACCACCCAGCTCTTTCTAGATCTTTGCTGAACCAGTTCCCCATACTGACTGCAGCAGTGGCGAGCTATCAGAACAAATATCTTGTGGGACTTCATCCTGTTACGTGTTTACAGAAGTTCACAATGAAGCAGAAAATGGAATCCTTGTATCTGGGGTGCTATGCTAGCACCTACTCCACCAAACAATTTGATTTACCACCCGTTCCTGTTAGTTTCTGAAGGATCTGGAAGAAGTTAAAAGAGTGACTGTTATGAGAGAGGACATGCTTCAGGATGGAGAGATTGGGCTGTGCTTTGGAACCACATTGCCTCTTCTGAACAAAATGGACGTGCCGGCAGCATTCCAGCTTTCTTGAGCTCTCATGTTAGCACTGGTAAGTCTCTATAAATGGAAGAATGGACAGCAGACAACTAATAACAGTTTAATTTTCAGGTTTTTGTAGAAGGCATCTGTTTCAGGCTAGAACTTAGGTGGGAATGTTGTTGAATTGCTTTACCTGGTTCTTTATCTGCTCCATCTTCCTTTTCTTTGGGTCATGCTGTCCAGATTGTGCCTAAGGGAGGATGTGATCCTGACTCTAACACTGCAGGTCACATAGCAGAGCCCTCCCTGTAAAATTGTCACGGTAATATTCTTTCAGTGCACAGAAAAGAAATCCAATAGAAAAGTGACATGATGAAAGATCAGCTGCCTTAAAAAAAGACGTTTTCTGTGTATCACACCAAAAGATGGTGTATTTCATAACACAGCAGAGCACACTTCATCAGAATCCCAGGGAAGAAGTGGACCTGTTAAAAGAATCACCTTTTGGTGCCAGGGAAGTTATGCATTTAATCGATCTCTGCTGCTTTGTGTGGAGAGATTTGCAGCTACATTCAGCCTTGGCTAAAAGGTAATGGCAACGTGTCGTAGGAGCCAGTTCTCCTTAGGGCTTCGTACTGCAACAATGGAGCCATAAAAGATGTTATTGGAGTGGTAAGTGTCAGAAGGCAAGCAGGATGCAATTTCAATTGGGAGGTGCTTTTGATTAATTGGCCTGGTTAAATGCTGAGCTGTCCAGGAGAAAATCCGGTCAGGCTGCTTTTTAGAGGCTTGAAGAGAAGGAAGTTTGTCTGTCTGTGCTCTACGTGCCTGGTTGCAATGGATCCTGCTCCATATCCAGATCAGAAGGCTCAGGGAGAGAGTTAATTTTTCCTCATGCAGCCCCTCCATACAGCTGTTGAGGTGACACATGCCTTGCTGAGAGGCAGGGTGGAGGGATGGGACAGGGGTCACTGATCTTGGCTTAGCCTGTGTCCTACTGGCACTTCTTGCCTAAGAGAAACCTCAGCTCAGTGTTTTAGATGGAAACCTTCCCTAACCTTGTTAGCCTTTAGTGAAAAAAATAAAATAATGCTTCATGTTTGCATAGAGGGTTTGGAAAACAACCTCCAGCATGTCAGAATGGCCATCTCTTGCAACCTTTTTTAAGGGCACTTGTTTTCTGTGGCACTCTAAAGAGCAGAGAGATGATTCTCTGTTGCTTTTTTTGTCTTGAAAGGGATCTTCCTATAGCAGAACTGGGATTGTCTCTAAGAGACCAAGCTGTAATTAAACATCTCATATATTCTGACAGAACTTGGTCTGCAGGACTGTTCCACCTTGCAGCAGAAAATCCTAATAGCAATTTGCTTTGTTTCATGCTTTGAAGTCAATAGCTTGGTTTTCTCTTCCCTCTCCAGTTTTTGGTCATAAATTTATTGTTTTCTGGCCACGGAAGGAGGAACTGGTTGAATGTAACTACTGTAATGCAAGAGAGTGAGGGACACCTCTCTGGGCCTGGGAGGCAGGCAGGGGTGCACATGGAGCCTGAGGAGGGGAACATTGGGCAGGGGTGGGATGTGGGTCTGCAGAGTGCTGTCCATGTGTGTGGGGTGATGAGTGGGAGGTGTCACCATCAGCACTTAGCTCTAGTGCTCCAGGACCTACACTGTGTCTGCAGGCTTGTGGGGGAGGCTAAAATAGATTCTTGGCATAAGGTCTTGGATCTTGGATCCTTTTTGCCTAATAGATTGCTCTGTCTCCCAAGTGATATCGCTGCAGCTGCAAGACACAGAGGCATTTTGGCTGAAGTCCTCTCACTTTAAAGCAGAGAACTTGATAGATCTCCTCAGCATGAGCATGACTGAATGCTCTCTTTCCACTACAGCCTGGAAGAGTCCAATTTGCTGACCTGAGGGACACGTCTCCTCATGTCCCAGGCTCTGGAGAAGAGAGAAATAGTGTGTGCAAAAGTTTTCAGTTTATATAGAAAGATTTGATGCCTCTGGCCAAGAGGATTTTTTGTGCCTCGTTTGGCTTTTGGAAGTTGCTGAGTTTATTTTTGTCTGTGTGAACTGGCCTGGGTTTTTAATATATGGCAAAGGTGGCCAGAGCCCTGCATAGACACTTTTTTATATTTCATCTAAACCTAAACAAATACATCAAATAAAGGTCCTTTCACCTCCAGGTTGGTGGTTCAAATCCAGTCGTGCTTGGGAACAGAACTGTTCAAGCAGTAAAAAGAAAACATCTTCTGATTTATGAATAAAAGTGTCAAGTTTTGACTTGTTCTGCTTGCTGGCATCACATTATTTGTGAACATTCGGCCAGCTGCCAGGAATTCACGAAACACGTTTGTGAATCCCAGAAGCTTCATAAACTTCAGCCTGAGTGATTATTTGCTTTCTGGTGAGTAAGTGGGCTGGCTAAAGCACTTTAAAAGGAACACTACTGCTCAGGTCCCATAGTAATAACAAGGAGATGCAAAAGCTCATGTTTCTGTACACAAAAGAAGGTGGCAATTCCACTCCAGTTTACACCAGACAATTGCTGTGTGTTCTGGGGAACTATCATTACTGGTTTGAGAAAGCCAAGGAAGAAGGGATCAGTTTGACTTTCAGATCTTACATTGGTTTCTGGGCCAGGTGTTGAGGGGAAAAAAAGAAATAAAAAAAATCTGTTTTTTTTTTCCTTGAAAGCTGAATTGTGATATTGGAGGAACCATGTCAATAGTAAGGTCAGGCAGTTCTTGCAGAGTGCGAGAGGTGGGGAGAAAGCAGCTCTGTGGTTCAGAGCTCTGTGCAAGACAAGATGAAGAGCTGCCGCCCAACACATGAGCAGATCAGCAGCTCTGTGGTTTCATCCCAGCATTCAAGTGCCTTAAAAAACATAGGGATTTGGTGAATCCAGATGGACTTCAGGCTAGGAGAAGAGATACCACCATGAGAGCCTAAATTCAAGGAACAGCTGTGCTAAGATGACCCTCTCCCAGCAGACTCTGCCATACCCTTATTTGTTGGGAATTCAGAAGCTATTAGGTAATACCAGGCTGTGGGAGATGTGGCTAAAACATGGCAGTACGTGGCCCACAGTATTTCAAAGTACTCTGGGACTAACTGTACATGACATTTTAAACATCTTCTAACGTTCTTTTCCTTCCTGTGTGTAAGTTTTTATGTTCTCTCACTGCTTTCTCTCCATCTGCAGAGAGTGAAGTTTAGAAAAGGGTTATTATAGCTGCTTTGAAACAACACATAGTGCTTGTGTGGGGATGTTGCAGGGCAGGGATAACATGGCACAGTCTGCTTCTGCTGCCACTTTGCAGAAGTGTGACTTTAAGACATCATGTGTAATTTCTGTTGCTATTAAAAATAGTGGATCCAGGCCACAGTTTAGTTGCTGAAGGTTCCAACAGATGTGGTGTAATTAACAGACTGTAATCATTAGGTTTTGGAGAGGGGGTGACATATCAATTTTTTTAACTGCTTTTCCGCTTCGGATTACATCCAAGTAGTGATGCCTCCAGAGGGATATGCACATGGATGAATGTGCTTCGTGCATGCCATTTATATACATTCTCACTTTGCTTTCCAAGTATTAACATGTGTAAATCCCTTTGGCATGTGCAGATACGTGCAAGTGGGGTGTGCATCTGTAGCATTTATTTGCATATGGAAGAAAGCATGTGTGGGTTGTGTGTGCTGAGTTGTGCTTGCACCAGAGTCCCTTGAACGTTTGACCTTATGTAGGATCACCTCAGATCTACAACTCAGTGGGTCAGTTCCTTTAGACTTAAAAATAAAAGCAGGGTGACTTTGGGAGGAGTAATAGCGTGTTTTAGGAAATAAACCTTTGAGGAAGGTTGCCCAGTTATGTTTCCTTTAGAGATGTAACTGGCCAATGTAATTCCATTCAGAGATGGAGAAACCACTTTTGGAAGATGGATACAGGTGTAGCTTAGTGGTGCAGACACTGAGTTGATACCTGAGCCTCCAATGAGCCCAGCCCTTTATTGTTGGGTAGATTTGTTCTCTCTCTAGCCACAAAATGCATAACCCTGTGCTGCAGCATGACACCACAGCCTCTTGACTGCTGTAGGTCCTGTCTGTTCAACAGACTTGTCCAATAAGTTTTATTTAGCTCACAGGGTCTTGGAGCAGGAAGGAGGCTGTGATGCTGTGATGCCTGTTGCCCAGAGGAGAGCAGGATGTGAGCCAAAGGAAGGTGATTCAGGGCAGTGATTTGAGTTGCCAGCTGGTAATGTTAGTGCATGCACTTGAGTTTTGAGGGTGGATGAAAACTGGAAGAAAAGTTTCAGGAAGAACTGCTTTTCCTTTACATTTTGGGAGGGCTTCTAATGGTTTAGTAGCTTCTAATTTCTGGCAGTGAAGATGATGGCAATATTTGAAAGCATTTCCTGGCAATGCCAGTTAAAACCTAAGATATTTTACCAGGAAATGAGTGGGGGCCTTGTGGCAAACTCTCAGGTTGTCTATCTCTGAACAGCCAGCCTTGACTCTTTAAAATGTGTTTGTTTTTTGGTGGGGTACTTTTTGTTTGTGTTATTTGTGGGTTTTTTATTTCTTTTTTTTAAAAGTAAATTAGAGTTCTCCTGATTTCCCAGTCACGACCACAAGGATTTTATTAATTGGTTTGTTTTTGTTTTTTTTTTTTTAATCTCTTTTAAAGAACTCAGGATTTTCATTTTATGGTTTTTAGCTGCTCTACTCCAGGTTTCCTACTATCATATCACTTTATTTAGGGACAGAGCAGGTGATGGGAATCTGAACTGACTGCCTTGTGCTTAAGAAGGTGAATAATGACTTGGAGAAGACCTTGTGCCTATCTTTTGATCTTTGGGCCTCAGACACCCCTTCACCCATAATTAACTTGTGTGTTGACTGATCACCTGAGTGATCAAGGGAGACTCAGTATGTCAGTGGAAACCAGGAGACTATTACTCTATGGCAAAACAGCAATCAAACCAACTTGTCTATGATACAAATCAGATACCTGCAAGAACAAGTCTCTTAATGGCAAGCTGTACTGGAGATGGATGATATCCTAAATCATTATCATCAATAGCATCAATTATGTTTATAGGGTAAGCCCATGGTATCTTCGTGGCAAGCAGTGCATCCAGATAGAAGCAGCAACAGCAACAACAGAAATTAAAATTACAGCATGAATTTCAGGAGGGGCAGTGCACTGTGCACAGCTAGCCAATAAATCAAGACCATTAGTGGATTAGATGGAGTTGGAATGCTAATGGTTATCATTCTGTGGTATAAAATGCACACCTTAGGGTATACAGATAATTTAAAATAGATATGAATTTGAAATCAGCCCAAAGAGATGTCAGGCATTTTTCTTCTTAGAATTATGGGTTGTTTTTTAAAAGTGTAGATGCTTTTCAGGACAAATTTGAGCATGGTTTGCATTCAGATGAAACATCTCCTATGCATGTGAAGTCCTTGCATACACTGCCTGCCCCTGTGCTGGAGAAGTGGAGGGGATTTATAGGTTCCTTGGTACATTCTGTCAAAGTCAGCCTTTCTGCCTAATGTAGCACATGGACTAGGAAAGGATGTTGCTGCACAGCTCTCCATAAGAGAGAGTGTTTAGTGTCTGACACATTGCAACACGTAAACAATGGCTCAAAATAGGGCTGTATTAAAAGAAGGAGCTCCAGCTGGGAAGGGATTAAGTTAATAATATTTTCTGTAATCTCTTTATCAGCATTTCTGTGGCCAGTTTATGGTAACAAACAGGCAAAATAAAAGGTCATGTTTGAGATGGAAGTAAATTTCAGTCTGATATGAGTGATGCACCTCATAACCAGTTCTAATTGGAAGGGAGGATTCTTACAGCACTGTTCCTCTATAAATCATAGCAGATATTACCCCAACTTGTACAACAAGTCTGAAATACTCTATGGAATGTGAAACTCAAGAAATAAGTTTTTTTGTTGCCATTTCATTCTCAGGAAAGATTTAACCTGACGTAAGCTCTTGCATTTTGTAAAAAAAAAAAAAAAAAAAAGCTTAAAAATAGGCTCAACAGCCCCAATTCATAGAAAATGGAATTAAAATTTCCATTCAGTCATGAGTTTTGCTTTTGTTAATCACAGTTGGTACAAACTGAAAGCACTGTATATTTTTGGTACACAATATCCTTACTTGGAAGAGTTGATCAAAAAATGCAAACAAAACTTGTTCATGGCACAAGCTTCATATTGAGCCCAACTTTAGAGCCAACAAGGAGTCAGAAATACAGGTTATTAACTAAATGGCTGAATATTTTCTTCTCCTCTTGTGACAAAGTGAGCTCTGACCTGGCCTGCTGCCTATCCACTTTACTCCAGATGTGACCATGGAAAATCTGTAAGGGAGGCAAACCACAGAGAAGACGACCTTGGTGGTTTGATGTCTAAAAAAAACTAACCCAAACCCCAAATAGTGAGATTCCTTTTTTTCCTGTGTTAAGGTCCAAGTCCTTTTCTGATGATATTTTATTATATTTTTAATAGAAAAGGGATGGTTTTATTTTAGAAAGGTGTTCTCTGAAAAATCTATGAACTTCTCAGGCCTGTTGGTATGGTGGGGCTGTTGCTACCTCTATTGATCCTAATTCAAAGCTGTAATTGCAAATAAAAACATCATTATATCCCCCAGCTGCTTTAATTGAAAGGATTGATTCACAGGAGCAAAGCATGATAAGAGCTTCTAGATAGATTCTTATGGACATTTTAACACCATCATTTCAGCATGGCCTGGGTTTGTTCTTGAGTGGAAGGATGTCATAGGCACTGAGGAGAAACCTTCACTGTTCTAATATCTGACCTTGTTTCTTGGGCTCCACTCCAAGCACAGCTGGGGACCTACCTGGGACTCAGTAGGCAGCAGGAGGGTCACTGGCTTGGTGTCCCAGATGGCACAATTGTTTAGAGGAGGCACATGCATATTAATGTGTCAAGGACATGTGCTTCAGCTGTGTGGAAGAGCTAACATAACAGACTCCTGTAAGAGCAGGACAAATAATATTATGACTATGAATCAGCTTTCTAGTCCAAAGTGGATTAATTATTTACATCTTCACAAACTGTTGGTTTTTTTTTTTTTTTTCCAGTCATCTCCTTATAGATGGCATTTGAGACTTTTTAAATTTACACAGGTAAAATGGTACAATGTAGAGTAGGATAATGTCAGGTAATTCTCTTCATAGTGTCAAACTGCTGCATCCCAGAATGTCTCATATTTTCTAACATTTGAGGTTGAGATTTGAAACCAGTGCAGTCTGCAGAGTTACTGTCTAAGCCTTTTAACCCTGTGAGATGATCCTGTTAGTCTCTAGGTGAGCCTCTTAGTTCTGGCTTACCTGCTGTCTCATGGCAAAATGTTTCTGGTCTCATCTAATGTTGCAGTTCATTAAATAGGTCCTTCAATTATAAAAAAGTAGCTTAAACAGGTAGAGTATTTTGCAAGGACCAGGTCTGAACAAATCTGTAAGTGAATCTAGATAAATTTGATGAAGGTGAATATAGCCCTGACATAAACAGGATCAAGTAAAGGTTGTCACAGTGCTGTAGTGAGCTCTGAGCAGGCTGATGTTGTAGGTGTGGCAGCTAGAGAAGTTAATCTTTCTGCCCCCTTTATATCCTTTTTGTAAATATCAGTTTGATAGAGCAGTTTGATGTGAGAGATTAAAGGATGACTTAGAAGACCACCATGTTTCCCCTCCTCTCAGGGCAGTTTTTGTGAATAAGTGTGTTTTTAGAGCATCTGAGGAGGAATGAAAGTAGATTTTTCCTTCATAGTTTCTCCTTACATCTGCCTGTGTTACAGGATTGTAATATTGCAAGGAATATTGAGCATGCCAAGGACTTTTATTGTGACTGATCCTCAGAGAAGACAAAAAAATCCCTTTGCCTTAAAGGAAATGGTGGAGTTTTAGATCCTGAATTATTCTTTCAGAATAGCAACCTGAAATAGAACAGAGAACACTCCTTGCACTGGCATCCTCTCAACCAGTGAGAACATGACTATTCCATAGCAGCTCATGGAGATGAACACCCAAGACCTTCAAGGTACCAAATTGCTTTCAGAGATCTCAGCCCAAGAGATTAGCTCTTCTTCAGCAACTCAGATTATCTTCACAGCCAAATAACTCTGCTTATGGTGCTGTGTAACAAGCCAGTCATATCTGCTTAATGTACTCAGCTTGGAGGAGTAGATCTGTAGGGTAAGAAATATTTGTATAAATCCTAGATTAAGATCAATAAGGGGAAAAACCCCAAACCATTTACCACTATGGTTGGCTGCAAACAAGAGTGAGAAGCCATTACTCAAAGGAATGTATTCTAGTAGACACCATACAAATACATTTGACAATCTTAGCTCCTTTAAAAATAAATTAGTATTTCAAAAGACTTAAACAACACTCCTGTTTCTTAGATGAAGTTATCAGCTGGTTTGTCTTCCAGAGGTAAACAAAGAGCTGAGGGAGTCTCCATCACTCACTCGGTCTTATGACCTTATGGTCACTGTCCAAAATACCAGCAGTAACGTTCCACGCTGCAGAACTAAGAAGAAGAAAAGCAGATACCCAGCAGGGTTAGCCCAGTGTCTTTCCAACTAATCCTTTATTTTTGCAAAACATTTCCATATGGGAAACTTGATCACTGAGCAGAAGCACTGGAAACAGTGTGGCTGGTTCTTTGTGTAGATAACTGCTATTGGCTGTTGAATACCTAAAGCCGTTGACAGGCTTGAGCAGTGCTGCCCTGCATGTCTAAATGTAAAACTGATGCCTGGGGCTGAAAATGGATCTATAGCATTAAACTGTGACCACAAAGTTGGTATCATCATTTGGAAGGGAAGCAGATAGCTGGTATTAGCTTGTCTGGTGAAGACGAGTATCTAGAGAGGGTCTGAAGAACTGTGGCAGGTATGAAACCTTTACATTGACCTTTGTGTTCATAAATTTGCAGCATATCATAGAACCATAAACTGGGTTTGGGTTGGAAGGTCTTTTAAAGGTCATCTAGTTCAATCTTACTGCAGTCAGAAGGAACATCTTCAACCAGATCAGGTTGCTCAGAGCCCCAAACAACCTGACCTGGAATATTTCCAGGGGTGGGGTATCTAACACCTACCTGGGAAGCCTGGGCCATTATCTCACCACCTTCTCTCTCCTCTGAATACCCCTCCTTTATTTCAAACTACCACCCCTTATCCTGTCACAAAAGGCCCTGCTAAAAATTCTGTCCCCATCTTTCTGATTGGCCCCTTTTAAGCACTGAAAAAAATCATAGAATCATAGAGTCAGTCAGGGTTGGAAGGGACCACAAGGATCATCTAGTTCCAACCCCCCTGCCATGGGCAGGGACACCTCACACTAGATCAGGCTGGCCAGCCTGCTGTAAGGTCTCCCTGATGCCTTCTCTTCTCCAGGCTGAACAACCCCAACTCTTTCAGCCTTTCTTCAGATACTTCATAGACTTATTTAGGTAATGTGCCAAGATGTAACCTGGGATTTGGACAAAGCTGGGCTCTGGCTCTTTGCAGACCCTGCAGACAGTTAATTCATCCTAGAAAGCAAGCAGACTTACTCTTAAGAAAAGTCTCTCTCTTATTTTTTTTTCTTTCCTCCCCCCACCTCTTTTCAAGGCAAAATGCATTGCAATAATACAGAGCCATCATGCTCTCTCTGGTTACAGCTGAGTGACACTACATCAGCAGCAGAATATGTACAAATTAAACGGTAACAGTGTACCAAGGAGAGGCACAGCAATATCATAGAAATTATCCACAGCATGATATGACTAATGTTGTGTGAAATGCATTCATTGGCAAAATGATGTCTAGGTGTATCTTAAGGAGTTATGCTGATGGAGATAATGGTTATAGACCAGAGATAAAGGAAGGAAAGGCGAGTGAAAGACAAAAGGTTGCAGCAAGGGCAGCGTGGCTGGGGAGGATGCTCAAGCAGGCGTGTTTGGATGGAGGGAAGCTGTCTCCCTATGGAATATAGCAGGGCATGATAAGAACTTAGTTGTACTTTTCCTGCTGGCATGCCTGGCGTGGAGCTGTGCTCACTGTTTCAGGCATGCACACGTGCTCCTGTGTCCTTTCTCACCACCTTTCACATGGGCTTCTCACAGTCGAACATTTAACTAGAGACACAGGCTGCATATGTGTTAAGCATTCTCTAGCAGTGGTACTTATAGAAATGTCTTTTGTTTTCCCTTTGTAAATATTGAAGCAAACAAAAATCCCTGGGAGAAGGAACTGGTATTTTATTAACATGTCTAAAACCAAAAAAATCAGCTCAAACTTACCCAGAAATAAGCTGGCCAGAGCAAATACTTCAATAAGGTACATTCAAAGCCCTTAGCTTCTTCCTTAGTCTGGGGTCTTTTTGAAGTGGGTAAATGTTTTGCCTGAGTAAGGAACTTGCATATTGGTAAATTAATTTGATTTTTCCTCTCTTTCTGTTCAACATGGATTTGGAAAAAAACTTGTCCAGTGACCCATCATGTCATCATGCTTTTCCACAGATGTTTATTCAGTACAAGAATGTTTTGTTTTCAAAGGAACTTTGGAATTACCCAACTAAGTCTGTCTTTTTTTTTTTTTTTTTTTTAATAGCTAGGTTTCATTTTCCAAAACAGCTGAGGTGCTTAAGAGCTCACAGCTCACTGTCTCCTAAAAACCTCTTGAGTACTTGTTAAAATCAGAGCACTGGGCAGCAGGGTGGACCTGCCTGAAATAAAATCAATCTCTGGGTAGTGTGCTGCGGGATTGCAGAGCCTACTCTCCGATGTAATCAGAAACTCTCAAATTACTAGAAAAATGAGACGTTTTTGTGGTATTCTTGATGAGTTTGCTACCTGGCTGGTTACAAAGACAGAGATCAGGCCAAAGTCATGCAACAGTTCTTGTTTCTAATGTGTTGGAGCAATGCTAGATAGGGTTTTTACCTCCTTTATTGATATGTGCAAGAATGAGAGGTAGACACAGCCAAAAATGTTAGGATCCAACTATTTTCAAAGCCCCAAGATATCCAGAGGTGGGAGTTTGTTTTATCTTCTTGTGAAGAAAGGCTCCCCTAGGAACATTTCAATGGGAGGCAAAGCTCTCCATAGATGCTGGGTGTGTTTGACTGAGCTTTTCTGTTGTGCTGGCACAGAGGGAGGGAGGTGATAAAATCAGTGTGTTCGGCCCTGAGCCTACCTTGGAGATGGGGGTTCTGTGTGAACCTCATGAAGCTTTTTCTCCAGCCAACTACCTCCACTTGCTGCTGAGCATGTGCCAGGAATTCTCTACCAAAGGAAGCTGCCAGAACTCAGGGAGCTGTGATAACCCTCTGCTCTCAAACAGCATACAGCTCCCCGTCCACACTGCACTTTCCCCTGTCCAGGCAGGGGCATGGGGTGAACAGATTGGAATATCCCCAGTGCCTACCCCAGGCTCGGTGATTTCACTCTCTCTGCATTGCCCTTTCCTGATTTTATAGACTCATGATGGTTCTGTGCAGGAGAATTTCTGCCTGCCCCTCTTCATTTGGGAAATAAACCTCATCTCTTTCCTCCCAGCTTACTTTTCCTTCACTGTGACAGGAGTGTGTGCAGCCAGCTCAACCTTGAGAGGGGGGAGAGCCACTCTGGGACCTGGGCTGGTTTATATCTCAGCTGATTCTTTTCTTTCTCTCTTCTCTATCCCCTTAATAGCTTGACAGGAGAAATATAGGGAAGATACAGCCATCTGATTAACAGTGAGGGGGGTTGGGGAGGCCAGGGATGGATGACAGGGAAAGGGAGCGCAGCATGGCTACCAGCCAAGTTCCAGCAAGAAACAGAATATCTGGCTTCCTCTAATCTCTAGAGGAAAATTAAGTTACAAAAACCTTTAGTGGAAACTTTGCATACATTCAGTATCATTGCCATGCCTGACAGAAAAAAACCTGATATATTATATAGTTTATAGTTATAGAATTAAAGGCATAAGCTTTCCCACCAGGAATGAAGAAAAAATAAAACCTCTTGAAAACCAAAGACAAAACCCTTTAAACCTCCCTGAACATTTCATGCTATCAGAGTTCTTGAGAAATTCTCCTTTTTTTTGTTGATGGATGGTCGTGTGTGCATTTGAACATCTTGCCTGATGAGTAAGGTGAATTTCTGCACTTGTCTGGAAAGTGCTTTTTGTGTTCCCAGATGTTTGTGTCACCTTCTGCAGGACCAGACCAGGGCAGGTGAGGATAAAGGTGTGGAGGCAGCTCCCAGTTGCCCCAGCCCAAAGAAAGGGCTTATGCTGCTCACGCTGCCAGAAAGCCAAGGTCATCACCTCAGATCAGTGCTTCTCATTCTGGCCTTCAGCAAGAATGTGTATGCTACACAGGGAGAGGAATTTCTCCCCCTCTTCCATGTCTGTCATCAGTGTGTTAATGAAAATAGAGTTTGATTTTCAAAAAATAACATAGGTGTTAAGTGAGCAACAAGCTGGGACATATGCTTTAAGATAAATCACTGGTTAAAGTTAAATAGCCTACTTATTGGATGTTACATCTAGAGCAGTTGGAGTAACCATGATGAAAACATTACTTGCATGTTACCCAGTTTCAGGGGAGAAAGGAAAGATGCTAGGTTGGCCGGCAGGACCTTTACTTCGTTTAGTCCTGTCTCAGGCTCCTATGATTATTCATTAGGGCTTGGATGGGCTGAGATTTGCTGGGCTAAGAACTGGCTGGCTGGCCAGGCTCAGAGAGTGGTGGTGAATGGAGTTAAATCCAGTTGGCTGCCAGTCACTTGTGGTGTTCCCCAGGGCTCAGTATTTGGCCCAGTTCTCTTTAATATCTTTGTTAATGATCTGGATGAAGGAACTGAGTGCACCCTCAGGAAGTCTGCAGCTGACACTAGACTGGGTAGGAGTGTTGATCTGCTTGAGGGTAGGAAGGCTCTGCAAAGAGGTCTGCACAGGCTGGCTGGCTGAGCTGAGGTCAGTGGTATGAGGTGTAACAAAGCCAACTGCCGAGTCCTGCACTCTGGTCACAACAACCCCCTGTAGCACTCCAGGCTTGAGGCAGAGTGGCTGGAAAGCTGCCTGGGGAAAAAGGACCTGGGGCTGTTGCTTGACAGTCATCTGAACATGAGCCATAAGTGTGCTCAGGTGGCCAAGAAGGCCAACAGCATCCTGGCCTGAATCAGCAATAGTGTGGCCAGCAGGAGTAGGGAAGAAATCGTGCCCCTGATGGGGCCACACCTTGAGTACTGGGTTCAGTTGGGGCCCATCACTAGAAGACACTGAGGTGCTGGAGCCTGTCCAGAGAAGGACAACAAAGCTGATGAAGGGTCTGGAGAATAGGTCTGGTGAGGAGCAGCTGAGGGAACTGGGGGTGTTTAGTCCAGAGAAGGGGAGACTGAGGGAAGACCTCGTTGCTTTCTGCAGCTCCCTGAAAGGAGGTTGGAGTAAGGTGGGAGTTGGTCTCTTCTTTCTTGTATCAGGTGATAGGATGAGAGGAAAGGGCCTGAAATGGTGCAAGGGGAGGTTTAGATTGAACATTAGGGAAAATTTCTTCGCTGATCGAGTGGTCAGGCATTGGAACAGGCTGTCCAAGGGGGGTGGTGGAGTCACCATCTCTGGAGGTATTCAAGAAACCTATGGCCATGGCGCTTTGGGACACGGTTCAATGGCCATGGTTGTGTTAGGTAAATGGTTGGACTCAATGATCTTAGAGGTCTTCTCCAACCAAAACAATTCTGATGCTATGGTATTTGTGGAAAGAGATTTCTTTCGTGCCCTAAACATGGGCTAATGGTCTAAAATGGCATCACACAGTCCAACAGACTGTGTCTGCCTTGTCTGGCTGGGCTCTCCTGCAGCTGGTGGCTCAGGCTGGTAGGAATCTGGCTCTGTTTTCTCAGAGAGGAGAAGGTTCATATGCATTTTGAAATGTTTCTTTCTGCCTCATTGCAGGTAGGCTTGCTCCCAGCCTGCACGCTTGCAGGCCTTTTCTCACATGATTCATTCACCAGCCTCATCTGAAGGGAACATTTTCCATGCAGGCGGACATAAGAGCCATGTTTACATGCTGTTTCCCTTCTGAGAGCTTTATTTCTTTTCAGCCTCAGGGACCTCAACACCAGCCAAAACTCAATATGGGGCTGAAATTTTACACTGGCCATCCCCATCCCTGGCTGTCCCTGCAGCAGGAGAGAGGGTTGTGTTTGTGTAAGCGTGCACGTGTGTGTGCGTGCACAAAGCCAGATGTGTGCTGTCCACAATAAATGAGGCTATTCAGAGTGTCACAAAGTGGACAATTTATGGCCAGTTTCAGCAATTAGTCAGACCAAAGATGTGAGGTGGGTCAATATTAAGACCTCACTGTTTTGTTTACTTTTAAAAAAGCAACAGGGAGTTCCAGCTGATGAGCGAAGATACTGAGAGAGGGTAATTAAAGAGAAACAAACTTTGATGTTTGTCTTATTATAGTTTCTTCTCATTTTGTTGTGCTCCCTGTACTTTGTCTTGAGAAAGAGAGAGCTGGTGCTTTCTTTTCAGGAGGGTGATGTGTGGGTGGCTGCAGGGGCAATTCTGGAGCAGATTCCTTACTTGTTTCCCACTGAGTTCTTGCACCTTGCGGTGAATTAAGGTCCTTTGTAGAGTGCTGACACTGAGCAGAGCTTCTAGGTGTCAGGCTACAGGGCCAGCCACTTCTGAGGCTATTATAGTTGTGCTAACTGGGGGGAAAAAAACCTCCTGAAAAATATTAATAGCTTCTAAAATAATCCCCCAGCCCGAAAGTATCTTCAATGGTATAAGTAAACCTTAAGTGTGACCTACACCTCATAGTTAAGCACCTTACTTTAGTATAAATATTCTCTTCCATTTGGTTAACTCTTTGTCTACTCAGGTCCCAGTTCTTCTGCTTCCAACACTTGATTTTATCATAAGATCATGGATTTCAAATATGCTCTTAAAAACTCCTGAGTAACCCAAAGCTTTGGGCTTTATGGAAGCAGGGTCTACCCGTTTTAACTGCAGGTTGTACTTGTACAGTAAGAAAGTAAACCTCTTTACATGACTTTTTATATTTCCTGGTCCGTGGCCTGACTGCTTGGCTCCACCACATGGATCAAGAGACCCACTTCTAGCTTGCTGCTTGATAGCACTTCATCTGGTATGGCTGGGATGTAGAAGGGGGGCCAGTAATTTTTTTTTTTTTTTTTGTGGGTCATCATGATGGGTGCAGTCCCTGAAGCAATATAAAAGGCAGGGAGGCCTTTTCTTACTTGTGCATTATAGGTGGGCTTGGTGAAGCTGATCATGGATGCTCTCTCATGGGTGAGGCCGAGAGATGGAAAGTGGAATAGAATGCTTGGGAGTTAGTTAATGGAAGTGTTTTAATGAAACTAAAGATAGTTAAATGTGTGGTTTGTTTCACTGCATATTTTTTGGCAGTAGGTGGGGCCCTTACTGTAATAAAGTCCCATTCAGAAGGGAAGCTTTTGGAGGTGGTGCCCAGATGCAGTATGTTGGCATTGCCTCCTGGAAGATCAGCTCTGACTTGGCTCAGGCACTTTGTTGTTTCCATGTAACTGCTCAGCATGAAAGCAAAAAGTGATGTAAGGAGGACCCAGTGTGCATACCCCTTTGTGCCCCTGTCTTTCCACTCCAGACTGCCTTAATGCTTTATTTTACCATCCTTCTTTCCAGAATGCTGCAAACTCACATCTTCAGATTGCCCAGGCTTCCTGACTCTGGTCCTGCTGACCATGATCAGAACACTGGCTATGGCCAAGCATGAGCAAGAAGGGAACCACACTCCTGAAACAGGACTAGGACAGAACCAGATCCTCACCTTCTGCCATGGCACTGTGGTTTAACATTTGATTCATGTAAATGCACATTTCCTGGCAGTGCAGGGGCTGGCCTGGAATCCAGACCTGGTCTGCTTGTGGTCGAGCCATTATCCTAAAGTGCTTTTATTGATCTGTTGATTTTCTGTCTCCCTCCTTCTCTTCCTCTCTTCACCCTGCCAGCCTCCTAAAGACTCATATCTTGTCTCATACAACCAAGGTATTTTAAGGGGCAAACAATGATTTTGAAGCCAGAGTAGACAAACTGTACTTGACCAGTGAAACCAGATATCCCCAGAATGACATCTGAGGAAGGATCTGTCTCCATTTACAAACAGTCCCTGTTTCTCTCCCTCTCTTATTTTGTTTTTCCCCTTGTGTATGTACTGGTGATCTTGATAAATTTGGAAAATACCAACAATGGATTCAAGGCCAAGTATATATTTGTAGCAGCCTGCTCCTCAGAGTGGTGATGCCATATTGTGATGGTTTATTTTTGGTTGGTTAAAGAGAGCTATAGAAGTAAATCTGTATTTGTGCTGTGATCTCCAGCAGTATTAAAGGCTGTGATTTGAAGAGAAGCTGAAAGACTCAACAGTTGAAGCCTGCAGAAAGCCCAAAAGAGCTGTGTGCCTTACTGGAAACTTCAGCTG
Source organism: Indicator indicator (assembly GCF_027791375.1). NCBI lineage: Eukaryota > Metazoa > Chordata > Aves > Piciformes > Indicatoridae > Indicator > Indicator indicator. The sequence continues at coordinate 4,779,513 of NC_072033.1, forward strand.
AAATGTGTTAGAGTGCAATATGTTACAGTGACCCAAGCTACAAATCCGTTTGAGATAAAGGGAGAAAGAATGATACTGGAGAAAATGTTTACAATCCTGTGTATTAACAAATAGTATGAGAGGGGTTTGAAATGGGTTGATTTTGTTTTCATTTGTTATTTTAGTGTTCAGAGTTTCTCAGGCTTCTGGAAAATTGCATTTCCTTCCTGAAAACATTTCTCATTAACTGGACAGTTAGCACAAGGGCATTTAGTTAGTGATCTGAAAAATATACAGGGTAATACAGAACAGTTAAGGCTAAATTTGGTTCTAAGTGTGGGTTTAATTTCTAAAACCTGAACTCCAAACTCTTTGATATAGCTGAGCACATTACTGTTCATAAATTCAGTGTCTGAGAGATAAAGGAGTTATCAATTGTTTATAGTCAGATAGACATAAATATACATCAATGCTTTGTTAGGGAATAGCCCTCTAATTTTCAAATGGGAAAACAATATAAATTAAAAAAAGAGTGAAAAAAAAACACAAATAAATGCACATTGAGTTCTCTTTTCATAGGCTGGATAGTATTTCACCCTGTGGGGAATGCCAGTGAAAACAGAGTGAGTGCTTTCACTGGAACATACTGAGATTAAGGACAAAACCTACTGTAGTCACATTTATTCCTCATTCAGTTCATTCATATTACCATTATTTATTTTCTTTTTCAAGGAAATTCATGGAAAAGAAGATAAATTTGTCAGCAATCCTAATGCAAATGGTGTCTGTGCACTACTGAAACCCTCCTGTCAGGAATGCACTATCACTCTTGCAAGCCAAGAACAGAAACAGCTCTGTGTGACTCGGGTGAGCAGTGGTGCAGCACTGGTCATGGATCACAACTGGCACATTGGGCAGTAATCAATGTGAGAGGTTTGTGAGCAGTCTGCTGGCTGAAATGTGTTCATGTAGAGCACTGCTCTGAAAAATTTGAATATAGTCAGATATGGTGAAAAAAATCCAAGCCTTTTTGGGGAGACCTTATTGTGGCCTTTTCAGTACTTAAAAGGGGCCAGTCAGAAAGATTTTAGCAGGGTCTGTTGGGACAGGACAAGGAGTCATTAACCCTTAAGAGATTTAGGCTAGGTAGAAAGAGGAAAGTTTTTACAATGAAGGTGGTGGAACACTGGCCCAGGTTGCCAAGAGAGGTGGCAGATGCTCTGTCCCTGGAAACATTTCAAGTCAGGTTGTTTGGGACTCCAAGCAACCTGCTCTACCCATGCAGGGAGGTTGAATTAGATTAACTTTAAAGGTATTTTCCAATACAAACCATTCTATGACCTTAATTGATTTGGGGCTTCATGTTAAGCAGGTAAGAGTTCACTGTGTTGCAGATGATTTAGCAAATTTGAGTATTATGTCAGTAACAGTGAAATTTCCTTTTAAGATCACAGAGAAGGACAAGGGAATGGGAGTCCTGGGAAAAGAGAATCTAGAAAGATCAAGGCTTGGCAAACACCCCTTAGTCATTTACTTTCTTGGAGAAGCTACAGCAGAACCACAGATACATCTTGGTGTGTGCTGAGCTGCACTGCCTGGGACTGAACTGTGTAAGCTTTGTGTCATGCAACGAGCTGGAAGGTAAGAGCCAGAATTGTCTTTCCCTCCAGACAATAGTTCACATTTCTGCTGCTGCTGCTGAAAAGATATTTTGGTGTCTTCCAAACCAGGCTCAAATTTGCATTTCTTTGTCACAACCCACGCTTACAGATTTTGAGGCAGTTTGGCCAGTTCTATAGAAAACTTGATCAAAGCACTGGCTCAACCTGTGAGATGCTCCTAACTTCTGCTGCAAGTAGACTGAGAAGTAACGTGTTTCAAAACCTAATTGCTAAGTGAAACTCCCTGCATAAACAGACTTCAGGGCCAGAAAATGTTCATAATGATGCTTGTCTGGTAAGAGATCTTGCAAAGATAATGCTGATGCTAATTCTAACAAGTAGATATGTCTTTATACAGAGCATGGTGAATTTGTGGGCTTCCCTCCTGTGAGATGCTATCAGAACAAACCATGAAGTTGGATGTCTGAAACAGATGAAGATGATTTTCTGAACATCAGTACACAAATAAGCCCTGTAAGTAATTTTCAAGCTAGGGAAAGTGAGCCAAAAAATCACTTTTCAGGACATAAATGGTGTCTGAGCAGAATTATGTAAAACTCTGCATCCTCAAACAGCAAAGCTGAACATGGACAAGTGCATTTTGTGGTATGGCATCATGGAGCAGGGGGGCAGGAGCCTGGGCAGGTGAGCTGATCTGCTGTGGGAAAGCCTGTATTGACAGCAAGGCTCTCTCACTTGAGTCTCCGGGGCTTTACATGAAAGAAGTTCCCTACGTATCAGAATGCAGTGTTTGGTATTTTCAATTACACAGGATTAAAGGCAGTCCCAGCAAAATGGATTATGAGCTGGGAACTGCCTGGCTGTTTTCAGTGAGATCTGCCAGCCAGGTGAACCAGGCTGCTATGTGCCCAGTCTGGGGGACATAGGATAAGAGGAAGAAGGAAGGGAGATATTCTCTGGTAGTTCAGAGGGAGGAGAGAGGCAGAAGCAACCCCTGGTACCTTCCAGCTCACACTGAATCTGATAGCCAGTAGAAAAGTTGTGAGCTGCTAGGTGTGAATCCTGCACAAACCTGCTGTAATTAAGCATCCTGTGAGGTGAGGAGGGGTAAGCTCAGCAGCATCATCTGCAGCAGCTCTCCACCCCTTCAGATACTCTTTGGAAATCTTTAGTGTTGTTAGTGTTTGTTTTAGAGCCAGGAACAAATGCTGGCAAATGCAAAGGTGTTAAGTGTTGGCCAACCTATCCCAACATGCCCTACAAGGCAGTGAAGAGAATATTACTCAAAGTGGATGATGAGCTCAGTTCAGAGGCTGTGCAGTTAAAGCGTATTACCCTCATTAAGAGATGTGTGTAATGTGGTTTTGGGCTTCTGATATGGGGAAAAGAACATTTCCAAGTGTTTTGTTGTCCTGTCTGTTAAGCTTGGAGGGGAATTCGGTTTCTGTTTTGCACTGTGTCAGATTTAGCCTGGAGACAAGATGTCTTGGACTCATAGAATGGCAGGGGTTGGAAGGGACCTCTGGAGGTTATCTAGTCCAATTCCCTTGCTAATGCAGGTACCCCTAAATCAGGTTGCACAGTGGGATTTGAAAATCTCCGGAGAAGGAGACTCCACAACCTCTCTGGGTAGTCTGGTCCAGTGCTGCTTCACCCTCAAAGTACAGAAATTTCTCCTTAAGTTCCAGTGAAACCTCCTATGTTCTAGTTTGTATCCACTGTTCCTTGTCCTATCACTGGCCACCTCTGAGAAGAGTCTATGACCTCCACCTTTTATAAGTATTTATAAGGTTCCCCTCTCCACCTTCTTTTTTTCAGGTTAAAGTGCCCCAGGTCACTCAGCCTCTCCTCATAAGAGAAATGCCCCAAGTTTAGAGTTTGGGTTCATGTCTGAGGCAGAGTCTGGGGCAGTGTGCTTCATCAGAACCAGGAGGGGTTTCCCTGTGAACAGAGGGAAAGCCAGGAGGAAAGTACCGAGACACTCATGTGCCTCTGCTGGGAACTGGTCCTATGCTGAGAGCACTGGGGCCAGAACACAGAGCCACACAGGTGTCCCTGCCCCACCTGGATCGTGCCAGCAGATCAGGTTGCATTGCTCCCAGCAGAGTGTAAATGCAGAAGTCTCAGGGTTAGCTTTCCAGGCAATGTAATAAACCGTGCAGAACCAGGAGTGCTAGGGTGGGCAGTCCAGGATTAGGAAGTTTAGATTTATCAGATATTATTAGCTTGAGCTCAGGACTGGGCTTGTTCACACAAGAAGAGTTGAGCATCTCTGCCATGTGCTCCTCGTCATCTCCATTATCTGTGTTTTTCCTTTATCTGGAGTACCACAGCTCCTCCCAATGATGGAGTGTTGGCTCTCTAGTCAGATTTAATCTCTAGCTGTCTTTGAGGGGTCAGGTCAGGAAAGGTTTGAGGTCCTCAGCCCTGAAGTGAAACCCTCCCTGCTTCAGACAGGACTGCAATTGAATCCAGCTGATCCCAAGTCCCTTGCAAACATTTCCATTTCAAACCACTGAAGTTTTATGTCTTTCTAGTAAATTTCTTTTCTTAAGCCTCATAAATCTCATAAAGAACTGGAACAGCTAGTAAATTTGGCCATTCAGATACACGTTTTCCAGTAAAGAGGATAATGATTGCTGTTTCTGATGCCACCTCCCCTTCCCACCCTCTCAGCTGCAGGAGTTCACCTCTTGCTGGCTGACTGCTGCTTGCACGCAAATTGGGCCATGCTAAGAGGGGAAACACGTGCAGGTCTCCTTTGCACGAAGGATCAAGCAGTTGCTGCACCTCAGTGAGCTTTGTCGCTGCCACTGTGTGTGACCTGAGCAAAATAATTTGTCCTCTTCACATCTCAGATCAGAAGAAATAGGTTGACTCTTGCCTGTTCAGGGAGCTGGGAATCTTACTCGTTGCAGGCTGGGTAGTATATGACTGTAATGGGAAGGTGCAGAATGCCAAGCTAGGGATCCTCCTCTCAAGGTCCCCATCAAAGGTAGAACATGAGAGATCTGCTCTGTCAGCATGACCAGAGCCTCAATGCCTCCTGCTTCTCCTCCTCCTGCTGCTCACTGCTTATGGCAATGCACAGGAGGGCTGCAGAGCTGTGCTTGTCTCTAGTCCCTGGGATAGTCCAAAGAGGAAGCTTTCTGTATCCTTCCCAGTGCAATGATGGCTAAGTCCAGCCAAGCCACTTAGATGCAGATTTTCAGGTAGGCTCAAAAGAAGGTGAACCCAAGGGCAATCTAAGGCTTCTTCCACTGGAAATACCAGGCAAAAGTGGTGCAGATATATAGAAAAAACACACTACAGCAAGAGAAAATTGCAAGCATATTTTCCCTGTTATTTGTTGTCTCCCAAATCCAAACAAGCTGATTTCCTTTCCTGCAATGCTGCTTTTGATAATCTCGTGCCAAAGGCACTGAGTCTGTTCTTCTTGCTGTCAATAGCAAGATGCCTGTTGCTTTTAATGGTTCAGCTATTAAAACACCGCATCCCAGTTGTCTGGCTGTGAGCAAGCCCAAGCTATTGCAGTGACAATATGGAACCTTTTTCCTTTCTGACTGTTTCTCTGCAAAGTTTGACCATTTTGGCTGGGGTAAAACATGTGTCTATCTGGGAATCTTTCCAAGGATGAGATTTTGACAGCTGTGCTCATGTTGGCAAAAATCCTGACATCTTGCGCTGGGTTGAAATAGCAGATTCTTAGTGGAGAGGGGTGGGAATCCGATTTCATAGATGAACACTTATGAATTGAGGACTGTGAGCCTGGCTTAGCTCTTTTCACTTGGGGGAAGAGGTTGAACCCATCCTCTGGGAACAGGCTGGAATTTTTCTTTCTTTGCATCTCCACCTGTGGGCACAGATGGCTGATGGGCAGTGGGGCTGATGGCAGCCCTCTGCACCTCTGCCAGCTTTCTGCAGCGGTTTGGGACAAGCCTTGGCCTGCACCCATGAAAGTGGGTGTCAGCCTGTTTGGAGTACGTGCCTAGCAACTTTCATTTCCATGTTAGATGTTTGGGCATGACTGGTGGGTGGTGTTAGCTCACGTTCAATGAAAATCCACCTTTGCGGCTCTGATCAAAGCTGAACCTGTTATTTATGCCAGAGAGCTTGTGAAAAAACAACCCTTTGGTATAGTTTGAAATAGCCTGGTTTGGGGGGCTTTATTATGACTATTATTATTATGACTGAGTGAGGGTTTTTTTGTTTGTTTCTCGTTGGGATCTCCATCTTGATCTGGAGGAATATTTCCCGCAAAAGCTGTAATTATTCAAAGCCGATATATTTCTGCAGTAACCTTCAATTTGACAAACTGTCATTTTTTTCTGATGAAAAGTCACTTATTTGGAGACCAGAACTCTATTATCTCGACAAATAGGGAACGGTGGTACAGAAAATTGTGTCACAAGGTCACCCAGGAACTCCACATCAAAGCCAAGGATAAACTGGAACAGGCATGCTGAAAGGTCATCAAAAAGTTTTTGAGAGGTGTTCTGCAAATATTTTATTTGTTTCAGTCTTCCCAGTGGCCAGGTGGTTCCAGTATAATTTACCAAGAAAAATTAAAAACTCACAAGATTTAAACCCATGTCAACAATAATTTTCCTTTTCTGGTATTTCTCTGAAAAACAAGGGAAAATATTTGTTTTTCAAACACAAACAAGATACTAGTCAAACAACAAACCCCCAAGCAAAACATAGCTCATGAAGAAAACAATTCAAGCAGTTCTGCTCAGGAAAGATTGTAGCTTAGGGTTAGACACCCAAAGGGAGACCTTGTGTCTGTGGTAAATGTGAATCTTTTCTGTTGCTTTAGCTTTCAAGTAAAATCAGCTAAACTTAATGCTGTGCATTAAGTGATATATACAGACATTTGCCATGTAGAAGCAGATGCTTGGGAGGCTTATTCATGTCTTCAAGCCCTCAAGCTTATTTTACAGTTATGGGAGGCTGTAGGTCCCAGTTAGATGAGTCAAGTTTGACATGGTTAAATAGGAAGAATCCTGGAACAAGATCCTGTGTGCACGGAATGCATGCAGCAGGCACGCAGGTGAGCAGGAGGTGAGTTTTCAGCATGTATTATTTATCTGTCCACAGCCTGGCTGTGCCATCTGAGTGGCAAGAAGAGTGACCAGTACCTGCAAAATTGTATGGCAAAAGCTGTACCTTGTATACTTTGCTTATGGGAGATGGGGTTATGACAGTTCTGCAGCTTGCAGAAGGACCAGGTTGATGGTGGATGAAGGATCACATAAAATGCTCTGCTTTTCGATTTACCAAAAGCCAAAGCTGATGGAAAGGAGTATGATAAAGGGCACTGTATTATGTAGGATGTTTGGTGAGCATGGCACTGACTGATGGTCTTGGAGGCCCTTTCAAAGTCATGCCTTAAAGACCAGCTCTCCCTTCCTCTCCCACTCATTTCTCGAGAACTATGGCAAATATTAACACATCTGTGAGTGCTGAGCTGCTGTGTTTGAAGAGCTTCTAGCACCCATGTTAACTTGATTAACACTCACATGAACACGTCTACACTGAGAAATGCCAGTGTCGTGTCTACCATAAATTAAACTGAAATTCCAACTTTAAGTTGCCTTACAGTTCTGCAGCAGATCTGTTTACTCTGGAAGAGCATAAGGCAGATGTCTTCATCTTTGCCGATTCTTAACAGGTCACAGGCATTGACTTTAAATAACTAAAAGCCTTTAAAATAATTTAAAAACATGCTTTCCCTCTCCTTTACAGACCTTAGCCTTTAGTTGGCCTTAACAAGAAGCACCCAGGATACTGGGATTCTCAAAACAGGCCATCATAAACTGAGCAGCAACTTTTAATTATATGGTGTGATCGTTACCTGAAACCAGTGAAGAGGTTGGGATAATTACTGCTCATGTTTACACTTCTGTATGTCTGTGGGTTATGTTCAGTCCCTTAATGATGATGATTAGAAACATACTGGAAACACATCGTAATTAGAGAGAGCTCTTACCATGGTTCTGAAAGCACAGAGGTAGCTTTGAAGTGGAACTGGACACAGTGACTGCTGCCAAAACATTGCAAGAGTTTAGGAGCACTGTGCAGCAGGTTGTAGGTTACCACACGTAGGGTAACACATCTGATTTGGCACCTGCAACACCTGCTTTCAGCACCAACCTTCTCATTGCTTCCTCTATGTCCATGACAATTCTGAAGCTTGCAGAAGAACAGGTTGATGGTGGACAAAGGACCTTGTAAAATGCTTTGCTTTTCAATTTATCTAAAGTCAAAGCTGAACTTCAGTTTGTTTTTCCACATGGGACTTTTTGGAGGGTGAGGCAGTGTTTAGGAAGAGGGATGGAGGAGGAAGTTTGGGGTGGCAGCAGAGAAGTGGGCATTGGTTCAGGAACTTTGTCCTGCCAAGGTTTCAATGTGGGTTCTGACATGAAAGGGACTTCTCAAGCAGCGAGCTGCAAACCTCCTAAAAAGAAGTGTTTCTGTGGGTGAGGGATAGAGGCATGTGTTGTAGGATGTATTCCTTTGTTTGTTTTTCCTTTTTAAATAAACAAAAATTCTCTCTGCCTATAATAAGATGAAGCTTGTACTGTAACATCATGTTTGCTGGAAAAGTTATCCTGTTTTCCATTGCTTAATTTCAGCTGAAAAGGGAAGGCATGAATGTTGGAGAGAGCACAGCTACTTTCTTGGAACTATTTTTATGAGCACCAGAGATGAGCCCTCTCAGGAGGAAGAAATAATTTAGCCATATGTAGGGAAAGGAGAGGTAGAACAGGAGCTCCCCAGCGTTCCTTACTATTCCTCTGAGGCCCAAAGGGACACCCTGTTGGTCATTGTCCTTTAGTTTTCTAGATCATATCTGTTGGTATTTTGTCTGCAAACCCAAATTCAGATTTCTGTCCCCATGCTGGTGCCATGGAGACCTCTTGCTTATGGCACGTCTCCTCTTTCAGTGATGTTCCTGTCCCCACAGTATCTCCTTGCAGATGACCAGCTGGCTGCTAGCACTCAACATGGACAATGTTAAGATGCTGCCTACCAATTAGACCCACAGACATTATTTCTTGGTTCTTGCCTTCAGGTGATGTTGAACTCTTGCCACTTGTTTCTGCATAGCCTCTCTAAAATCCTGCCACTTTTGTCCACCTACATGGCTCACATGCTTGCTCAGGCTGTCAGTATCATGCTCTTCAATTTCTACTGCAACATTGCTAATTCTGGCCTTGGCAAATCAAATCTCACTCTGTTCATGTGTGTTCTTTGTTCTGCTTTATTTGCTCCTCCTGCCCATCACCCCTCTCATACATCTCTCCTGCAAGTCTTTGCTCTTGATCGTATCAAGCATAATGTGCTTCTCTTCACTCCCAAGGTCTTCCATGGTCTTTCTCCACCTAAGACAGTAATTTATTTTGTGGTTAAGATGTTAGTTTTGGCCTCTGATCAGCCCACTATGCCACTCTGTTGCCCAGGTTCTACAATTTGAAAACACCCTCACGTGTTCTCCTATGCTGTCAAGGCACCTTCATGACCCTTTTCCCAGTTTGGCTTTAAAACCCCTTTTCAAAGACAACTATAAAACCTTCACATCCGTGGAGTTGTGGGTGTGTTGAACTCTGCTGACTGTTTGAACTTCGGTGGTTTCCATGGCCTCCCCTTGTCTGTAACATCATCTGTCAGCTTTTGGCTTGGAGTGAAGACTCCCTGGTTCAAGAACCATCTGTTTGTGCTGGCTTTGCATGGTGTCTGTCACTGTGGGTTACTGTTCCATGAAGGGAATCCACGGGTGCTATGGTAATACAAAATAATAATAATAATTGAAATCTAAGTGTTAATAGCACCATGTGTCTTCTGTCACTGCTCTGACACTGAATGAGCACTGCTTCTGGAAAAATGTGGAGGAGTGGATTCCCCTCCCTACTTCACACCTCTTGCAAAGGGCTCTTTCACTGTTCCATTTTTCTTTAAAAGGAAGGTTATAGGCTTTCAAAGCAGGATGGCAAGTGATGGGACCAGCATGGTGCAGTTCCACTGTGTTCACAGATCACTACCAGTTGGTAGATAGGTTGTGGGACTTGCAGAAAATGGGGTGAGGCTTGTTTATGAGGATACAGAGCAATGTCACAGTCCACATCTTATTCTACTGGCTTGTTCTTGTTGGGATGTTTGCTGGAGAAGCCTGTCATTGTATATGGTGTCCACAATACCTTCTGGTCCTGGCCTGTACGGGATAGGTTCAACTGCAGACTGAGAGCTTTGCAACGTTCTCTGTAGATCTATTTCAGCCCACAGCCTCCTGAAGCTGCCAGCCACATGAAACCAGTATGAACAATGGGCTTAAATCCATTTCCTAAGTAGAGTTTTGCCTGTGAAAAAAAATGGGATGCCAAAATGTCATGCTGCAAACCCCAACTGCTGAGCAGTTCTTTTTCCTGTGAGAAGCAAGAACTCTGGAGAAAAAAACCAAACAACAACAACAACAAAAAAACCCAAAACCCACCAAACCCCAACCCCGTGTCAGGAACAAAGGTCGCTGCCTCTGCAGCAGCCAAGTGTGCAGCCCAAGGCCAGTCAACATCTTGAGCCTTCTGCTGTGGCTTTGGGACCTTTCACAAAAGCTGGGCACATTTCCAGCTCTGAGCTGTAAGGACAGTTGACCCATGGTGCACCTGGGGCATCTCAGCTTGATTTCAGTTTCACATAAGGCTTTGTCTAGGTTTATTTTTTTTTTTAATGGGCTTTTTTTTTTCCCTTTTATTTTTTTTTCCCTTTCTGGTTATACTGTCACAGGAAATTCTCACTGTTCTATTACTTTGTTCCTGTTGGAGCTAGCCTTAAAATAAAATGAATAAATAAATATATATCCATACATATAAAAATGTGCAGACAGGAAAAGTATTTGGATCTGGAGAAGCCTTGATAAGGCTGCTGATGAGGTTGCCAGCTTTCCCTGAGTCTGAGCTGAACAATTCCCCACCACCTCCCCAACCCCTGGGAACTTCAGCAGTGGTGGTTGGGAGGCTTCTAATTCTGACTACAGGTGTTCACTTTGAAAGACACCACATGCCATGCTGTAATCTCATTTAGGAAAAAGGTAATTAAATAAAAATACAGATGTGTTACAGTCACAGTTCCTGAACATCTGAAATGCCCCTCGGTTTAAAAAAGAACATAAAGAATAAATCTCCCTAAAGCAGCACTACCCTCTTGTCTTTGGTAATATTATCCCCTATCAGTATTTTAAATTAAAAAGAGTTTTGAATGTCAACATCTGCTCTTAACCATCTCTTTGCAACAGGAATGTTGTGTTTAAAAAACAAACATGCTAGGAATGCCTAAGCTCCTCTCATTCTGCTGCTCTGCACATCCAAATATTCCTGCTGCTGTTTACTTGTTGCCCATTCTGTTCCAGCATTTGGTTTTTAGCAACGTTTTCTGAAGGTACAGCAGATTATTGAAACCATTCCTGGGCTGAAAAATAGTAGCTGGACCTGCTTTGCTTTGTCCTAACAAGTTGGTTAGTTGCTGCTCATGCTCTTTTGAATCTTTAATTTGAAATGTGCAAACTCCAGTATATATATTGGGGATAAATTGCATGGAAACATTCTTACGAAGAAGATTGGGCAGCTTGAACATGGAGCATTCTCTGTTCAGTAGTAATGATGATTGTGGTAATGATAACAATAAAGTGACTCTGGAATCCATCTGGCCTCAATCCAGCAAAATATTTAATCCCATGCTTAACTTTTGAAGCATGTGTACATTCCTGTTCAGCAGAGTTAAGCATATGCTTTAGCTCTCTGCTCTGCTACTGCTTGATTCCAGTGTGTGCTGCTCCTGCTGTTTGTTTCAGATGTGCTGTTTCTGGGTTTGACTGGCTGGAATAAACCATGGGAAGCAGCTCTGTGGAGAAGGATCTGGGAGTGCTGGTGGATAACAAGTTCACTGTGAGCCAGCAACATGCCCTTGTAGCCTAGAAGGCCGACAGTATTCCGTGGCCAGCTGGTCAAGTGAGGTTCTCTACTGTGCCTTGGTGAGGACACACCTGGAATATTGAGTCCAGTTCTGGGCCCTTCAGTTTGAGAAAGAGAGGGAAATACTGGACAGAATCCATGAGAATGGTCAGGGAACAGGAGCACCTCTCTGAAGAGGAAAGGATGAAAGCAGGGAAAAGAGAATACTGAGAAAGGATCTTACAAATGCTTATCAATATTGAAAGGGTGGAGGTAGTGAGTGGGATCAGACTCTTCACTGGTTCCCATTGATAGGACGAGGGGCAATGGACTCAACCTGGAACACCGGAAGCTCCACCTAAACACAAGGAAAACTTTGCTGTGTGGGTACTGGAGCTCAGAGAGGTTGTGGAGTCTCCTCTGCAGAGATTCCAAAAATTCCTAGACAACCTGCTCTGGGTGACCCTGCTTTAGCCAGGGGAGCTTGGACTAGATGATCTCTAGAAGTCCCATTCTGTGAGTTAGCTAATACTAAAGAATGGCTAAAATATTAATTGCCCAGTATAATTTGAGAGGGTTGAAACAGCAGATAAGTGGTAGCCTGGTTGTTTAACTGCATGTTTTACAAGCTTGATGGTCTCTCCTTGCCACTGGTTAACCTCTTTTCTGTAGTGTTACCTGATATTCAGCTGGAGAGGAGGTTATTGGCCTTGGAGGAAGAATATGCAGGTATCTAGGCTGGTAATGTTGTTTTGAGTCTTCCCAGCCATGCTTGGAGGCTCTCTTAAAGCCTGAGCTCTTGTAATCTTACTATTTCTTTGCATTCTCACTTTTAATTTACCAAAATAAAATAAATGTTTTATTTTTTTCTTCATAGAGGTCCAAGCCCACACATTTCTAGCCCTCATGGGGTGGTGGAAGAGAGCTTGAAACCTGATGTGGTTTTTATGTCCTAGGCTCCAAAATCAAAAAGCAAGTAAGTCCCCTACTTTTCTCATTATTTTTTCATGATTTCCAAGTGAATTTCAAGCCTTTCTGAAACCTGACAGGTTTTGAGCACTTAGTGCTGGCAATTCCTTGAGCCCCTGAAGCCTGGCTTATGGGGAATCAGAATTTTATTGAACCTTTTAGAAAACTCATCCTTCCTTGCTGTGCCAAGCATTACAGAAACACCATATGAGAGAGGGTCGGGGCTTTCAAGTCTGTACCATCTATACTGATTGCCAAAGAGTAGGAAGTCCAACTGCAATAAGTTTTATCATCTCAGACCTCATTTTGCAGCATTCAAACAGGAGCAAAACCCCAGCACAGCACCCAGCTCCTTGTGTGCATGGCTATGTGAGGTTTCAGGTCTGAGCTGCAGGCTGCCAGGGGATTTCTCAAGGCTACCGTGGTGCCAGCACATGCAGGGACACCACACGTCTGTGTGTGCAGCCATGTGAAAGCACCAGTGAAGAGGGGGAGCACAGATTCCCAGCAGGCCCCTGAGAGAATCAACTTTCCAACTGGACCACTGGGTTATTATTAAATGTCTACAAAATGCATGAGAATCCTGCCATTGTCTCAACTGCTCTTTGAATCAGGGGCTCCTAACCAGAGGATATGCTATTCTTCTTTTGTTCCACATTCCCATAAAGCTTTTAAAAGAAAAAGAAAAGGAAAAGAATAAAACAAACCACAAAACCCCAACAAAGCCCCCAACACAACCAAAAACCAAACCTGCAAGGTGATGTCAGTTTTACCCTGACAGCCAGAGGTGGAAGGGATGGTTAGCCAAGGCTCCAGTCCTGGGCTTTGCAGTTTCTCAGTGTAAGTTATGGCTGTGTGTCAGCAGCAGTGAGCAAAGCAGAATGCACTGGCTGGAGCAGTGTTCTCTCCAATTGCCTGGGGCCCCAGCTGAAATTTAATAAGCAAATATAAGATTTTAGTGCTTTGGAATGGAAACTTTATGGCAACTTCTTTCTGCAGCCGCTTTTTAAGTGATGTATCACATGTATGGTTTGTGGAGTGCACCTTAGATGCTGAACCCCAGTCTGCCCCTGTGCTGTCAGCCCTAACCTGTCTCTGTGGGTAGGACATCATCAACCTGGTACCATGCCTGGTGGCTGGAGTGGGGTGGCAGACCAGAGGGTGTAAAGTCCCTGTACTTGGCACTGGGGAAGCTGCACCTTGAATACTAGGTTCAGTTTTGGGCCTCTCACTTCAAGAAGGACACTGAAGTGCTGGAATGGGTTCAGAGAAGGGCAATGACACTGGTGAAGGATCTGGGGGACAGGTCTTGTGAGGAACTGGGCTTGTATAGCCTTGGAGAAAAGAAGGCTGAGGGAAGACCACCTCACCTCTTTCAGGTGGTTGTAGTGAGGTGGATGTTGGTCTCTCCTCCAAAATGATAGGAGAAGAGGAAATGGTCTCTAGTTGCACCAGGAGAGGTTCAGGTTGGATATTAGGAAACATCTCTTTCCTGAATGTGTCAGTGAACCATCACACTGAAAGAGTGGCCAGCCACTGTAACAGGCTGCCAGGGGGAGTGGTGGAGTCAGAGTCCCTGGAGGTATTTAGAAAAAGGTGTAGCTGTGGTGCTTCAGGACATGATTTAGTTGCATGGTAGTGGTGGGTTGACAGCTGGACTTGATGATCATAGAGGATTTTTCCAGTGATTCTATGATTCTAAGCTGTGGCCTTCATCTCACAGGTTGGAGACAAGTGAATCTTCAGGTCATGGAGCAAGCTGATGTTGAATATAGTTATGGCTGGGATGTCTTCCCTGCAGCTCCCATTCACATGGCCTCTGGAGCTAAGGCAAGTGGTGGAATCTCTCCTGATGATTTTTTTTGTTACCAAACCATGTTCGAAGATTGTTTATGGAGAGTAGATCCTGGTTTGAGAGATGGGAGAAAAGGGATGTAGTAGTGTTTGTTGTTATTCTTTGGGTAGTTCTTCAGCTTTGAAAACACAGAGGTCTTCTATGGGATTCTCTTAATTGTTTTTTTTTTTTCAATAAATTCATTTATTGCTCGAGGAGTTGCCTGTCAGAGCCTGTTAGCTCACCAGTGAGGATGGAGAAGCTTCCCATGGGAAATGAGAAAAAACCCCTCCCAACATTAAATATCCAGCACCTCTGTTCCCTGCACAGCAGGTGAGGAATGCACACTCTCCTCAGTTCCCAGCTTGTCTTCTGCTCTGATATTTACAGATGTTCACAGAGACTTGTTGTAAGCTCTTTGTCATCTCTGTCCAAGCATGAAAATCTCAGCTTGAGGGTTCCGTTTACAATCCGATCGTATCAGTACCTGTTGGCAGGAACACACTGAGGTGGCAAAGGGAGCTTCACTGTTTCTCCAGCTTCCTGCCCCTCTTTCCCAGTAGCAGCAACTGGTACAGCCCATTTATCTGGGATTTTGTGCATGTTACTCCATAACTCCAACATCCATTACTGTCTTTAGGAATCTCAGGAAGTTCTTAGCACCTTGAATTCAATCTAACCAGGAAAAAAATAAAAGTAATAAATCTTGACTTTGCACAACTGACTGTTTCAACTTTATGCCCTAGCAGCATGTGTAAGATGGTGTGCAAATGAACAGTCAAACATGGAGATGCCTCTCTAGGGAAACACATAAAAAGTCAACTATGATTCTTTGGCTCCTTGGGTACCTCTTGTATGCTTTCCCTGGGTTGAGGCCCAAGATGAGGCTGTCTCAGTCACGGTTTCTGAAGAAAAAAATTACATATGCTCTGTTTCAAACCCACATCTCTGCATCAGTAAAGTCTTTAGAGTTCAGCCAGTGAAGGGTCCCCCATGATAATAAACCACCCTTCATTCCTCCTGCCTTCTCATGCATGTGTTTATTTCTGTTTGCCCCTTTCTTTTTTGCAGATGGCAGATAAATCTTGTCAGCCTTTTCTCAATCATCTTTTCTTTTTCATCTCCAGCAATGTGCAAATCTGATGGCTTGCTATTTCTGCTTAGCATGTCTCTTTCCCATGCTGTCTCATTGTCTAATTCTTGTGCTTCTTTACTGGGTGAAAGGAGACAAATTTTCAGTAGGCAAAAAATAAACCATTTCCAACTTGTGAAAGAAATGAACTCTCTTTAATCACTGCTATAAAATGTAATAGTTTAATGTGAGTTCCTTGTCAAGGTTGAAATACTGACCAATAGGTCCCTGAGAAGCATCCTTTGCTGCATCTGTGGGATCACCTGGAATTCTGTTGCATGTGAAGAGAACAATACTCCATGAGCCCCTGCAGTGGAGTGAACACAGATGACATTTTTATTCATCCTCAGCCAGATTGCTTGGTATTGTGTCCTTTCTGTGAAAAATGACACACTGGCAACAGGCCACTGACTGCAAAACAACTTGGCATGGGCCTTCTGTTTGTCTCATCCTGAGCTGAGCATCACCAGAGATGCCAGACTGCTAGCCACAAGCTGAGAGTGTTAAAGCACTGTCTTTCTTTAATCAGCAGCTCTCTGCCATTTTTGGTGGGAAATACTCAAGGAAGGAGGAGTGGTTCCTGGCTGTTTAGATCTTTGTTTGCCTCAGTTTGCTCTCTCCTTTTTAAGAGCATTACCTCTTCTGGCAAGGATGACTGCAAGCTTGGCACAATCTAGCCAACTTTAACCAAATTATTTTTCAGAGCTTCTGATTCTGTGTTTCCTTTTTTTTAACAATTTCTTCCAACTGAAGTGGAAATTTTGAAAGCCTTCAAGTGATTAGCAAGATGAATCTCAAAGACTTCCAGTTTCATCTGGACCATCACAGTTAATGCAGCAAGTACTGGCTTTTGATTCCCCCCAGCCTTTTCAGAGGGCAAAGTTGCAGTTTCTCTGTGACTGGGGCTGTGGACAAGGTGATACAGAGCTGTGGGTGGTATTGCAGGTGGCCTTTTGGCATCAAAACTGGGTGCAATACTGGGCCATTACCAGTGTTATCCAATAATCCATATCATAAATCATCTTTCCAAGGTCCCTATTGGGTCCTTCTGACCTCTAAGAAAGTAACTTAACTGGAGAAAGCAGAGGCTTCTTCAAAGCACAACAGGGTATGAATTTTGTAGGATGCCCAGATATTTTATTCAAGTTAAATGGGTTTTGTTCCATCCAAGTAGGAGTGAGATAAGATATACAACAGCCACCACTGTGCTCTAGGTGACACCAAACTGCAAAACTGGCTGTGAATTTCTGTTCTTCCTGCTGGAACCAGGCTCTTGCTGTGCCTGCTGCTGTGGAGTGGTTATCTCCTTCACTAAATACTTGCTTTTTTCTGAAGGAAGGACGATATCTTTGCTTTCAGCTCTGATGCAGTGTGACATATACAGTAGGACCTGTCATAATTCATGAAGCCAGTTCTGTTTCAATGTTAATAAGTCCTTAATCAAGTCATTTGTTTCATCCAGGATGTCACATTTAGCAGTGGATTGTGAAATGCTTGAAAACTGGAATCATAGGAGCATTATTTATTGCTAAGTGTTATCCACATCATATCTGAAGCTGGAATATGCCAGGAAAACATCTTTCACATCCTGCAACTGCTATATGCCTGCTTTCAGGATCAATCAGGGGTTGGCTGGGTGTGTATGCTATTGCTCTGTTTATATGGCATGATTTTATGTGCTATATTTGGTAACTCGTTCCCACATTGCTTATCTGTTACCTATTTCCTATGTCTGGCTCTTTGGCTTTCTCAAACAGTACTGTGCAATGCTGGATCAATCACTTTAAACCAAGATTGGCAGTTTAAGTCCCACAGAAAATACTGAAATTTAAAACTAGTAGTCCTCATTCTAGTCTGTTTTGTGATATGTAAGGAAAAAAGAGGCTTCAGCCAAGCAGCTGCTGGTGGGATTAAGTGGGAAGCTATCCAGGGAGACCAGGTTTATGATTATCATCTCCTGTTCCTGATGTTGTCTTCAAGAGGAACAGAGCTGAGAGCTAAAAGTGTGTCTTTAATATTTAGTCTTTTCCACTCTTAAAGAAGAAGAGGAAGCCACAGTGAACTCATGGCAAATGTTGTCCCAGTGTGTTTTTCTTCTTCACTTATGTTTGATGTTGTGCCACGTTTTCTCGCAAGCTTGTTTCTGACTGCAGATAGGTGAGTTGCATACTGTCGATAATAAACATACCTGTGTATGTGACACAGGTTGCTGTACAGCAATGTCATTATGTACAAATTTCTGTAGAATGAAACACTGAAAAATCCTTTTTTTTTTTTTTTTTTTTTGTTTTTTTTTTTTTTTTTTTTTTTTTTTTTTTTTTTGCCTGGGGGAAACGTTTGCATTTTATATTGTAAATCTGACCTACTGGCAGGTCCTTCTCCTGAGCCAGACCCCTTGTGGCAGGTCCTGTGAAGGCACAGAAGAAAGGACTCCTGGTCCTATCTGTGAGGAAAACATTTTGGTTTGGGGTTTTCCCAAGTTCTTCTCTTCAAATACCCAGTAAATAATGGTGTAAAAAGGGAATTATAAAATATTTATTTAGATTTTATTTCGTGTTTCCACAGGTTCTATCCAAATGAATCCTTCCCAGTTCCAACCAGTTGATCAACAGTAGTCAATGTTTTAAGAATCCATGTTTTCTGCAATAATTTTGTGCTCTTCTAAAAGCCTTTTTTTTTCACTATAAAATGTTTTATTTGAATTCAGTCCAAGTCATGATAAATGCCGGAGCAATTAAAGTATCAGCTACTACAAGGAGTCCTGGGAGCACAGCAGACAGGTAGGATCAGGGCTTAAGCTACTGAAATATCTTTTATGAGAAATAAAGATCTCACAAACCTCAGTTTCAAACAAAATAGTTGACATATGCTAAGCTCCAAATACTAAACTTCTCCTGCCCTCTCCCACTAAACAAATAAAGACCCATGAAATATTAAAACCTTGCATCTGCAGGAAGAAAGAAAACATTTTATTTCTATTTGAATTTTTTTTTTTGTTGTTTGGTAGATGCTCAAATATTTATGATAATGGGATCATAAAGTAACATGGAAAAGTTAGTGAGAAAGGTGCAGTGGGAATTCTGAGTATGACTTTGTAAACTGTCACCTTTGTTTAATCTTAAACTTCAGATTCTCTCCAGGTTTTTTTGTTCATTCACATGTGTTATAGTGCAGATATTGTGGGGTAAGAAACTTAAATCAGTGAAGGGTGATGCTTTCATACACTACAAGCAATTAAATTCCTTTTATTTAATCCTTGTAACCATTACCCTTTAAAAAAAAGAACAAAACAAAACAAAATTAAAGAACAAGCCTTTTAAATATTTTTTTTCATTAACACATACTATTAAGTGGGTAAGTGCCCTAAGTATATTTTAATTTAATTTAGGTTTAACAGCAACATTTTTCCCCAACTAATTAAATGCCAGCTTGTTATTAAGAAAATATTTATTGAAGTTGAACTTGGTGATAGATACATATCTATCACATCACTGTTAAACCTCATCAAATAATGGTTTAATTGCAATTTGTTTTTAATTACCATTCATTAAGCATATTATTAAAACTCAATTGCATGTTTATGAAAGACATGTTTGCCAATACAAGTGGCTGAGGTCCTTAACTGCTGCCTCACTTCTAGGTTCCCATCACTTGAGGTGTGCAGAGGGAAAGTTTAACCTATTCACATGGTTTCTAACAGTGAGACCTTCATCCCTTGCTGCTGGCATCTCCCATCTTTATTAGATAGGATTAGTAGCATCTGAGGCAGTCAGCAGACATAAAAGGAAAATATGGTGTGGAACGTGTTGACAAAACAGCTCTTTGGGCAAGGAGGAAGCTGAAGCAAAGAGGGAGCACAGGCAGGGCAAACAGAAGTTAAACAGGGCATTGAAACTAAAAGAAGTAGAGGATGGGGACTGGATGCCTGAAGGATGCAGAATATGGCTAGCAACATGCAGAGCTGTTTCTCTTGGCTACTGTGGCAAGTCTGGCCAGGGTCAGTTACTATTAGCATCTGATGACAGCCTGGTGGCTTTTCAGCAAAAGGAGTCACTGGTCTCAGTCCTGAGGTGCATGGCTGGTGTGAACAGGTCTGGTCCACAAGACTGGGACAGGATGGGCTGCTTGGGGTTTCTGTAATATCAATTCAAAAATAATTGCAAAGACAGCCCAGTGCTACCCCTCTTCAGAAGTGTCCCTCAGTAGAACAGCCTTATGGGATAGGTGAACTTGCTTTTCTTTAGTTATATTTCTCAGATTTCTTTGTCCATGAATCTATAGCAAGCTGAAAAATCCTGGAATTGGTTTTCCTTTCTAAGGTCATCATTTCTGTCACCAAAAAGACCCTACTGAGTTTTGTTTTTAAAAGCTGGATGATTAGGGGGGCTGGGGAATGGTTCAGTCTTAAAAGAAGAGTCTTTTGGAGGCTTTCATCTAGGAGTGCCAGAAAGGAGGAAAGGCTGGGAAAGAGGGTGAGTGTGCTCATCTGAGATGGTGACCAGCTCAGAATAGAACCAATTAGCAAACTAGAGAGCTGTTCCCAAGCCAGATGGAGGGGTGATGATAGACAAAAGGCATGGTCCCTCATGGGGTGCTGTGTTTATGTGCTCTAGGATGCTGGTGTCTGACCCCATCAGAGCACTCAGGGAGAAGCTCATGGGCAAAAAGACAGGTGTGTGATGGAAATGCCTACCACCCACAGAGGTGGTAGGTGCTCCATCCTTGGAAACATTCAAGGTCAGGTGGGACACGGCTCTGAGCAACCTGAGCTGGCCAAAGATGTCCCTGCTTACCGCTGGGAGGTTGGACTAGATGAGCTTTGAAAGGTACCTCCCAACCCAAGCCAATCTATGATTCTATGAAATAGCTGAAGTAGCCCTGAGATATCACAGACTTTCTCATGAGCTGGACAAAGCAGCACACTACAGCTCTGTACATTGCCACTCTTTGGCTTTGGTTCTCCATGCACTGGGGATGGTTTTATGCCAGGTTATCTCCATTGACTCTGGTGGATTATCTCCAAATCACAGCACAGTTTAAATCAGATGCAGAGCTTCTTTTCTCCACTTTCCAAGTCATGAATCTCTTTCAAAACCTTCTGTGCCAGATGTTACAGCTGTAACTCTTTGCCTCCTGGCAAACCAAAGTATCCTCTTGTATGTCTGTGTCACAGTAGGCAAGGTCCTAGCATTGGTGCCTCTATCTGCCTCTGGATCTTCTGCTCGTAAAACACTTAGTTATGCAACGTTTTTTGGCAGATGAGTATCTGCCATGAAAAAGCCATTTCCATTCCAATTCACAGTGCTTTAATATGGACTGAAGTCCAAGATGTGCAAGCCTTTTGCACAGTGATTCATTATGCTATCTTGCTTCTTGATATGCTGAATCATGGCATGACACTTTGCCAGCCTCTTTGTATGCCAACAATAACTTGCTCATGTTTCAAAGATAGAAAAGACTGCAGAAATCACTACAGTGCAGGGAGTCTGAACATTTGGCTGACAGTAGGTCACAGCAGGCTTTAAGCTCCTCCATACAGGTGGGGGAATTACCTTTCATCCCCTATGGTCTTTAGATGACTAGGAAATTGTATATGGCTTCCTTGACTTCACAAAGCTGGAGAAGGCCCCAGATTCCTGCTCCCTCTAAAGTGGAAGCAATCAGCCACTTCTGCACTGTGGCCCCTTAACTGAGAGAACATAGATCAGTCCACCTCTCCATGGAACACCATCTGCATTCAAAGGCTCGACCTAGCAGGACCATGGAACCCTGGAGAAGACTTTGGAAACATCCACACAGAGACAGAGGTGGCTGCTGTGGGATTTCCTGACATCATCTCCTGTGTTTCAATGGGAGGAGGCAGCTAAATTAAGCCCTTTCCTACTGCAGTAGTCACAGTGCTGTATGTTTCTCTGTGTGCTCTTCCATGACTCTTGAGTATGTTAGGTGCTGGGTTAGGGGACAGCTGCTTATTTCCCATAACTCAGGGGTTTGGTGATGATTTCTAACTTCTGTTTTAGAACTTAGCTTACTTTTTGTCAGTTATGCACAGGATCCTTGCAGCAGCAAACGATGCTTAGCCAGGCTGGAGTCCTTTCTGACTGCTTTTCGTTAAGAGTTTCTAATTGCAACTATTTATCTGATCACAGAGAATTCATAATTGAGGGAGTATATGCACAGCTGTTTAGAGAGAAGGGACACAGGTTTGGTCTGAAAGGAATGCATTACACTGCTTGAAAACAGTGACCTTGCTGAAACGGCTTTGCTGGTTAGATTTGATGATCTCTGAGGTCTTTTCCAACTTCAATGATTCTGTGATTCTACTGTAATGACCCCATGAAATATTCTTATATTTTAAAAAATATATTCTTATGTGAATACTGTTTTATATTTCCCAACATAATTTGGGTTGTGGCACAGCGTAACACTATGTACCTCATGCAATTTGGACGAGGTTTGGGAAACTCATTGGTTTTCCTGCGAAGACACTAACTCCAAATCCCAAAATTCTCTATTATGAAGGTGGTGTCCTCATAGTCTTTAAGGATGCATTTGCACATCTGATTTTTAAGTGTCATTATTAGAACAACTTCACATGTAAAAACATTTTTTAATTATTATCCCTTGTCTGAAGCTTCTATAGACCCCACAGCTTTAATGTATTTTTTCCTCCTTTTGCTTATTGTATGCTCATATTCCAGGAGAATCTGTCCACGTGCAGCTAGGCTTTGATGTGAGGTAGAACAAATACTGGGGTTTAAAGGGCAGCAGGTACTTTTCTCTCTGCTCTGTATGTATAGAAAAGGTCAAAGGACTTGCTGTTTTTATTCAGGGTTGTGGGCATGTGAAGCATTCTTCCTATGGATGCTGTATTTTCTATAACAGTCCTATCTCTCCATTGGTGCTGCTAGTTCAGTGTCTCAGCTGTTTGGAAGTGTCCTGCACTACTTCCCCACGTAGTTAGGTGTTTGTTAACCTGTATCTTTATTCCCTGTGTGCCACCTTCTTGTCTCCACACCTTGTCTCATGCCCAAATGATTTTGTAGGGCTGCCCTGCCACAGAAATCGGCCTGACAAGTCACAAGCACTGTGGACTGGTTGTATGGGGATCCACCTAGCAACACCACCACACTAATGCTGGATTGGGAAATTTGCCCTACAGGAGTTTGTCTTGATTAAAGGCTTCAGTCTGTCTCTGCAACACAAACATAGGAGCCCCCCTGCTGCTCTCTGGAAATTTACTGCCTATTTTCTTTTTTACTCAAGCATATTGAAGCAGAACAGAAGAAAGGATCAAAGGTACCGTAATGCTTCTATAAACAAGTACTACTTAGTTTGGTGGTGTTATTTTTGGTTTTTGTTTTGGTTGTGTTGGTTTGTTGTGTCTTTTTTTTTTTTTTTTTTTCCCTATCTTGGATTTTTTTTTTTTCCCAAACAAATCTTCTAGGCACGTTAGGCTTAGATTTCCTTTTATTGCCAAATCACCAGCTGGCAACAAAATCACATATGTCTGTATAAATAGTGTAGATGAGAAGCTGAACAGGAGATTGGGAGATGATTCAAGCAGTCATACTGGCTTCTACACCTTAAAATTTGACTGATTTATCTGTCTATTCAGCAATGTCCTGCACATGAAACTGAATTACCCCAAGCTGAGATTTTATTCTGTGGTTTTCCTCCCTTCCAGTGAATTTACAGGAAAACAGATAATTCTCTGGGACTGAAACCCAAAACTTCATTTTTTTTGTTTGCTCATCAGGTGATGACTAATCCAGTCCTTGTTACTCAAATATAGGTGTAACTCTTGTGATGACTGATGTTATTCTGAATCATTTTCAGTTTGAGGGCCAGATGATCCTTCCTTTGAAGGTAATGCAGCTTTGCAATTGGCTCGAGAGCTCTCTTCCTGCCTTTTTGCTGTGTTTGGATTCACTTGACTATGAAACCTCAAAACTGATACCTTTATCTTTAGAGCCAACATTGCTATCTAGCCCTTTTCCATTTGTAGATCACCAATGGCATGGCCACCTCAGTTTGTGACCTTAAATTAACTTTCTTCATGCCACTCCATAATTCCTGGGGATAAAAAAACGTATTATTATTAGACAAACACATTAAAAGTTAGCAGTCATCATTTTGCTTGTAAATCAGATGTAAGTGATAATAAGAGTTTCCCCCATGCACCCATAAAAAAAATGATTCCTTTTGGCTATGTTTATGCTTCTTTTTTTTGTCCCTGTGAAAGAAAACTTTAATTTTGGCTAACTACCCAGGAATGAGGGAAGTTGGTTGTATTTGGTCATATTTGTCTTTTCAAATGCCCCTCATCCAGGGGAGATATTCCTTGGTAGAGCTGGGTAAAATGCTTCCTTTTGTCAGTGGCACAGAAACAGCTATGGAGTATTTGTTTGGAAGGGCAATTTTGCCTTCAGTCAATAAACTCTAAAGGAGCTTAATTAATGAATGGGGAAAGAGCTCCATTATCTGGGAGGTGGAGGACCAAAATGAAGGGGGTTAAGCAGTGAATAGGCTTTGTTTCTTGCTAAAACTTTTTAATCCTTGCCTTTTCCTAACATCCTCTGCTTAGGAGATTTCAATCCCAGCTGATTTCTTGAAGCTCTCATCACTCCTAAAAGTTACACTTTTTCTGTTAAGGGGCTCTGATTCTGCTCTTTCCTCCTTGTATTTCCCTTTTGTTTGTATTGTAACCTGGGCTGTGGTGTGGGGCAGAGGGGTGTCAGTTTAGGAAACATTACTGCAAACTCACAATCTGATCTTTTTTTTTTTTTTTCCCCAAATTGGCCAGAATAGAGAATACTTCCTGCCCAACTCACAATCATCTGCACAGAAAGATAAAATGGGAGTTAACAAGGGTCAGGTTTATGACAGGGAAAGAAGGCTGCTAATGACCATTATCTATGCCACAGGTTTAACTTCATTACTTTTACATTAAGTTCTTAATGCCCAAAGCAATAAGCAAACTGAGTCCTGTTGAACTGTAGTAACCTAATCTTCTCTCCAAAGGAAACAGAGGGGAAAACAGAGTCATTTGACATGGCCTTTATTTCATCTTCTCTTTTCCCATCCCCCATTCACATATTAGGCATGTTGGGAGTTTCTCTTCCATCTCACAGCCTTTGTCTTTTTTTCTCTTTCCTTCCTTCCTGAGTTTTTTCTGGCTGTCACAAGTGGCATCTGGTGCAGAATTTACTCTGATGAGTAGGTTTAGGCTTTCTGTAATTGTGGGCCCAGGGTCTGTCCCATGGAGAAGTCTGCCTTTGTAATCTTTTAAAGTACAGAATTAAGCAAACTAAGTCCAGTATTAAAGGCTCTTAATTTCAGAGGAAAGATCAACTTGAGCTGGCCATGACAGTGTGGGTCCTAGTAAGTCACATCTAGGAGAACACATTTACTGGGTGTTTTGAAGTGTGATCAAACTTTTGCAAGGGAAGTTGAAAGTCCTGGATGACTGCATCTGAATGTGACTTGTGGGCATGTAGCAGCCTTGGCTCCAACCATGAGTTCATCTTCTGCTTATTCTCCAGTTTGACTTTTACTGACATTTCCCACTAGATGTGTGAACAGTTCAGGTTTAGTGAGCAATGAACAAACACCAACAGAGAATTAAATCTAATTCATGATTTAGGATGAGATCAGCATTTCCATTGTTTCGGCTCTTTTCCTACTCATCCTTAACTTTGTCAACTGTAAAATAATGAATTATCTTCCTCTGGTGTGACCTGCAGACTTTTGCTCTGGAGTTGGAAAAGGAAATGCCATTCAGTAAGGCAAGGGAGCACAAATGGATTTCCTAATACATGCAATTCCCAGAGCCACAAGCTCAGCTTTTGGCAAAGCGTGACATCAACAATGCATCATTTTTGGGTTCCCCAACAGAATGAGAGGGAAAGAACCAGTGCTAGCAGGTAATTGGTGAATCTGTCCAGTCTAAGAGATGTATTACTGCTTACAGGAAGGGGATTCCAAAGTGGTAGTTGCCTTAGAAACATGATAGATTAGATAGAAGAAAATAATACAAACTATGGAGAGTTAAGCAATGAACATGGAAACCTAAGAAAAAAAACCCTATCAGCAATGCAATGTCATCTATTACCATAATCCAATATTATATGGTAACTCCCAGATGAGAACCTTGCACTCTCAGTACTAAGTGCCAAAGGCTGAACATCTGTCTTGTGACCCCTTCCCTGTTCAGAATGATCAGGGTTACCAGATACTTGGGTCTCACAAAAATTGTCCCTCTGGTATAACATTTTCCTGCTGTACCACACAAAGGGGTTTAGCTTCCCTGCCCATTTCTCTCTTGGAAAGGATACATCAGTGTGGGGTTTGTGTAGCCATGAAAGTGACTACAATGAGGTCCATGAGTATTTCAGAGTATTGATACATCAGTCCTACAGCCATCATCTGTTTTAAATTGGTATCTCCTTTCTGCCTCCTGACTGCTTCACTTGACTCCTTGGCTGCTGTTTTGGCTTGTACTGGTCACAAATTCTTCTTCAGATGGCTAACATCCTTATCACTGCTCTCCCAAGTAAGATACTTATGCTTTTAGAATGGGAGTCAAGTGAACCGCAGGGCATACCAATTCAAGCAGCTGAGAACGCCACAAGTAGGAAGGAGGATGGTGGATCCCATGCCAGGTACATGCAAACAGAAGAAAATTAAATGGCCTTTATGGTGTCTTTGGTACAGACTTGCTGAGCTTTGCCTCTCTTCTGTGGGAGGAAAGGGAATGTGCTTCATCCCTGCACTGGGCTTTTTAAAATTGCTGACTGTCAGACTCAAATGTCTCTCACTTCGATTAGTTTCATAGGGTCATAGAATCAACCAGGTTGGAAGAGACCTCCAAGATCATCCAGTCCAACCTATAACCCAGCCCTATCCAATTCATGGCACTAAGTGCCTCATCCAGTCTTCTCTTGACCATCTCCAGGGACAGCAACTCCACCACCTCCCTGGGCAGCCCATTCCAATGGGCAATCTCTCTCTCTGGGAAGAACTTCCTCCTAATACCCAGCCTATACCTCCTCTGGCACAACTTGAGACTGTGTCCCCTCGTTCTGCTGCTGGTTGCCTGGGAGAAGAGACCAACCCCCACCTGGCTACAGCCTCCCTTCAGGTAGTTGTAAGTTTCTGGCTTTTCCACTTCTCACCTCATGCTTTTTCCTGTCAGTAACATCTCTTAAGGATTTTCAGCTTGCCTGGGATTCACAGGGAACGCAAGTTTATCAAGATACCATTACTGAATTCTGCAAGAAACAAACCAACCCCCAAAGCCTTTCATTCTGCTAAAATAAATTAGCCCTTCCATAAAATAATTGAGGTGAATGCTTTTAAATTCCAGTTGTGGTCTCCTTTCAGACATAGGAAACAACATCATTGGATGCCAAATTGGGTATTTAGCTACTGAAACCTTAGTTTTTTGGAACAAACAAGCTGCCACAGTTTTGAAGTTCAGGGTGGAGAGGGGTTAGGGACAAGTAATACTGTTTTCTAGGAGAACACAGGAGATCAAGAGTCCCTGTGAAGCAAGCTATATCTGATTCAACACAGCCTGCAAAATTAAATCTAGTTGAGCTTAAGCATTTAATTACTGCAGATGTTCAGGAGATACTCTGTGAAGACTCTCCTGTTGGGGTCCTTTGGACAGATGCTGTTTGCTGTGACTCTCCATCTGTCACTTGGTAATAATCACTGAAGCTTTAACTAGCATAACCCTGCAGGGCTGCCATCAAGGCATGGCATGTAAGAGGTTAAAAACAAGGTCAAGGTCGTTGCATGCTGGGCATGCTAGAGGGTCAGTGAGCGATGATTGCCACTTCTTGCTCTCCATGATTTTCAGCAGACAGCACTGTCATAGAATCATTTAGGCTGCAAAAGACCACTAAGGTCATCAAGTCCAACCATTATCTAACTCTGCCAAGTCGGGCACTAAGCCGTGGCCCTTGGCACCACATCTCTGTTTCTTTGTATTGTTACACAAACACTTTTATCTTGCTCTGGAAGATCTTCTCATACCAATGATATCAGTCCCATAGCTTGTTAGATCATTATGTTCAGAGTGTGTTTGGAGATGAGCAAGATGTGGTAGCAAATAATGGGCATGGCTTCAACCAAATGAAAAAGTCAATGGTCTTATGCCAACAGAGATGCAGTATTGCTATGGATATGGGATACCACTGGGATCTACCAAAATACAGCATAGTTATTAACTGACCTCAGAGAAGTGTAGTGCCTTTTCTTGTAGCACATTTTCTTTCATGTTGCCATTCTTGCTCCTGCTACATCTGAAAATCTACACATGCAGAGGCTGTGAACAGCCTTGGCAATGGTGCTGCTGAGTGGCAGGATGCCTTGCTCTGCACTTCATTGCTGATGGTAGCAGCCAGCTTTTCCCTTGTACTTCAGCCCCCAGCCCTGTTAGTACCACCTGCTACAAAGCCAAAGGGTACAACATTTTGATCTGTTGTATGACATTTAGTTCTGTATAAATCTGACTGAAGGGGAGCTATTACCTCCATTTGTTATCTCATGAGGGAAATGAAACTGGTTTGGTAGGCTGTGATTTGCCTAAACTCATGTTGACTGCTTACAGGTTTGGCCTTTTCCATGTTTTGAGGTCCACATGGTTCCTTTGCTTGGTTTGTTTTCATCAGGCTCAGGTTCTGAGTAATGTATCTGTTAATTAAGATATTGTTATAACATGAAGTTTATTTTCTGGAATCTTCCTTCTTCCAAGGCATGCTGAAAATATTTACTTCCCAGTTTGAGATCTCTTAGATGGGAATTGCTTAGGTGTGTTGTCATGAAAAATGTCTTATTCTGGTAGCAGTCTTCTGCATTTCAATGTTAGCTCTAAGCATAAATTCCATTTTAAGATTCCTTTAAAATTCAGATTTACTCTGGTTTGTGCATTATCTTACTTGCTTGTAATAGGTTTCTGCAATTTGTTAGTGTAGATAAGTTGTCTGACCAGTATCAGCTCTTCTCCTGACTGTTGGGTACTGGCATTTAGGACTTTTAGTAAGATGTTCATGAAAAAACCTGGTTGTGTTTGGTTAGTGAGACTTTATCTCTCAGCTGAGCTGCCCATAAGAGTTTCACATGGCTGAGAGCTTTCCAGGGCACCAGGTATGTACCATTACTAGTTTAGGTGGTTTGATCTTGTTGCCTATAGAAACAGTGATTGATTCAATTAATTGTGCTTCTTACCACAGTTTGAATGATCAGTTCCTCTGTTTGCCAGGAGTAAGCTGGTAGAGATTTTCATCATCCTGATGACTTCTCTGCCACCTTGATGGTTCACAGCTGGATATTTAGTAGCTCTACGAGGGGTTAGCACCAGCCTCTTGTTGGGACACCTTGAAGTTAATGGATTATCCTTTCACCCTGCACCTTATAAACAATGAGGTTTTGTATTGGTCACTCTACTTTCTAGCATGATGGTAGTGGATGACAACTAATGTCATAGAATCACAGAACTGTCAGGGTTGGAAGGGACCTCAAGGATCATCCAGTTCCAATCTCCCTCCCTCATACTAGATATTGCTCAGAGCCACATCCAGCCTGGCCTTAAAAAAAACCCAGGGATGCAGCTTCCACCACCTCCCTGGACAACACATTCTGTTGTTTTATCAGAGTCATCAAGTAGGAAGTATTCAGGACAGTGAGCTGGTTTTTCCGTTGCTGGTTTTTTTGTTTGTTTGGTTGGTTGGGTTTTTGGTTTGTTTGTTTGTTTATGTTTGTGCCTTTTTTACCTTTTTTTTTCATTTTGGACTATTAGTGGCTCAATTAGAGGTGATGCCATCTTTACCAGTCCTCATTTACTTCTAATACCTGGCCTCTGCCTAAGTAGATTCTAACCACTGATTTAAACATTTAGTCATGCAAATTGTTCTACAAGGTTCAGTAAAGGTAGCTAGGTGAAATTAACACTCATAAATGACTAATTCTAATTCCTTTTGTTTATTACCCAGGTTTTTGGCTTTGGTGTGTAGTTAATGAAATAATTTCTTCTGGTCGTCTTCTTGCATTCAAGGCCTTCCTGGCCAGAGTCTCCAATGGGAATTCATCAAGGGCAGGGTTTACTCATGCCACTGTTTGTAGATCATGGCTGGGTGCTCTCCTCACCTCACTGGGGCCCTTCCAAGTGACAGCTGAGCATTACAACACAAGAAGGTGTTGCCACCTCTTCTATTCCTGTCTTGCATCTAAACTGAGAGCTAAGGGATAGAGGTCAAGGGCTCCCTTTATGAGTTTTCTTTCATCCTATAACATTGAATCTTGTCTCTGATCTTCTTTGTCCTCCTGAATAGTCAGATTGTTGTGTTTTGTCATTTGTTGGTCCCTATCCCCTACTGAAAGACTCCAAGGGGTGTGCAATCCATTCAGGAGATACATCAGCCTTGTTCAGTGTCCCATCTGGAGCTTCTTTTTTTCTTATATCCCACCTTACCATGTCTGATTTCTGATACTGCTTGTCTTTTATACAGATTTTGTTCAGTTCATCATCCTGGAATTTTTGTTTTCCTATCAAGTGATGGCTGCTGCTGTTCCTCATCCCAGGATTTAAACAGACTATCATTTCCCCCCTGTTTTTACTGAAATCACACAATGTAACAGAAAACCAAGCCCATACACTGTCAAATGGAGACACTCCCACAATGTTCTGACCCTCTTTCTGTCATCTGTCACATTTTCCATGTTCAACCTACAGCTACGAAATCATTTCCCCCCCACTTCTCTTTGAACAACAGAGTCCAAAGAACAGTTCTGGATTTGATGCCTGTCTCAATTTGCAGCACGTCCTTGGGCAGAAATGACACTGATGACAGTGAGAAGAGTCTCTGTGAAAGCAGCAGCAGCAGTTTTCATTGCCAGCTCCTCCAGTGGGTTTGAGCTAATAGTAGCTGTGCTGCAAATTTCATTGAATTTCTATGGGCCTGTTCCAGAGCCCTCCTATTGACTTCAGGGGCATTGGATCAGGCTGTATGGTAGCTGCAGCTTTGCCTTATGACTCAGTATCACTGTCTTGGAACAGTCTTTGCCAGACCAGTCAGATTTTCCATGAAAACATTCTCTGAGGAGAGAAGTGAGTGTTCAGCTAGCTGTCTGCTACCAGAAATGTCTGAATTTTCACTTGTCTGTTTTTTCCCAAATAACTTTCTCCTCCGCCATGAGAAATTTCTGGGTTCCAGGTGGAGACAGTTCTGTGAGTGTCTTGCAGAGAGCTGAGAACATCTGCTTGAGTCTTTACTCAGTAGGCCTGCTTATTGTGTTTGAATGTTCCTTTTGTCCTTTTATTGCCTGAAATGAGAGACAGTGGATGGTTCTTGGACTAGAATATGCAGACCTTATTTCCAGTTAATCTTCTGTGATAGCAGTTGCTTCTGTGTGACTAAACGTCCTGTGACTAAATGGCCATGATAGTGAAGTCATTTTAGTTTAATACCATGAAAATAAAAACTAAAACTATGTCTTTGTAAATCAGTATTTGCTATGAGCTAAACATATATCCCACTAGGGGAAAGGAGGCTGTTTGCATTACCCAGCTATAATATAATCCTGCCTCTGCTCATGTGAGTGCTTCCCAAAGGCTGCTCTTTCTGGTTTGTATTTTCTCTGTTAGTTTTTTTTTTTTGTTTGGTTTTGGGCTGTTTTGGGTTTTTGGTTTGATTTTGTGTTTGTGTGTTGTTTATTTTTTGCAAGGAGATGGGGTGGGTGGTGAGATTTTTTGTGTATGTGTGTGTGGATTTTTGTTTGTTGTTGGGGGGTTGTTTTGTTTTGTTTTTTTTCTGAGGGAGAACCAGACCTGAGGTTTGTAGCCAGGTGTGTGTTTTATTTTGGTTGTTTTGTTGCTGGAAATGATTAAGGGTGTGAAGTTAATCTGCTCATGTAACACACCTACTACCATTGTGACTTGGCTCCTTATCTGCTCTGGGATTTTTGATGCTGCTTCATCCTTACTGCACTCAGGGCAGTTCAGCCTCAGTAAGGGAGGGAATTCATTTCCTTCTGTGTATTGGTCACAATTTCTTTCCTGCCTCTTGCTCAAACAGGTAAGGAGACATGCAGAACTTCAGGCAGCTGGGGGTGAAATGTGCCTATGGGTCAACAGCAGTGGCTGGAGATATACAGATGCATAGAGAAGTCATAGAAGGAGGTACTTGCACCTCAAAATTTGTGAGTCATCTCCTGATATCCATCTGACTGTCTTGCACCTTCATGATAGGGAAAGATCTCTTCATTTGAACACATATAGGTAGTGATGTAAGTGGACATACCTGCATTGTCTTTGTGGGAGCCAGGAAAATTCCTATTGCCCCTGGGAATGTAGACTTTCACTGCTCACTGAGCAGAGGAAAGTTAAGATGCATGGTCTGAAGTCACAGAGCAAACCATAGCACACCATGTTGAACTCAGGATGTGAGTGGAAAGAACTTCCCACATGTCAGTGCTGAGAAGAAGGAAAAAAAAATAGCACTAAATAACAGATTATTATCAGTTTGCAGTTTTGATGCTGCCTACTTCTCTTCTTGGTTTTCTTCCTCTCTGTTCTAGCAATTCTGTAGTAGTGCTATGAGGAATAATCAATTAATGCTCAGAAAGCAATTATAATGATTCCCAGTTTACACATGAATAAACAGAATGCAGCTTAGGTGACTGAGTCACAATCATTTTCTGACTCTGATAGGGCATGGGCAGCAACAAAGAGCCAGCTCAGCACTTGTCCTCTAATTGCTGTTTTGCCAGAAAAGTTAGGGCTGGAGATCAAACAGACAGAAATGAGTTATAAAGCTCTCTAAACATAAACTGCTGTGCACTGGTTAAAAATAAAAAAAAAAAAAAAAGAAAAGAAAAAAGAAAAAGAAATTAACAAGAAATCACTTCACTCTGTAGTGATTTCACAAGCACTGCAGAGCTGAGGCAAGACTTGCCTGAGGTCTCATGGGAGGGCTGTGGGTCATACCAAGGACAGGATCCAGCAGCATGACTCTGGTACCCTGCTCAGGCAAAAGACCATTGTTCCTCACTCTGTGAACTTGGTATTGTATTATTAGAGAGAACTTTATCCTACAAATCCATATGTGGCACTTTTTCATGTGTTCAGTCTGGTTAATGTAGAAATGTCTTTTTTGTCTGCATCATAGCTCACAATCATAGAATCATAGAATTGTTAGGGTTGGAAGGGACCTCAAGAATCACCTAGTTCCAACCCCACTGCCATGGGCAGGGACACCTCACACTAGATCAATGCCCTGCTTTTGATAGAGAATTTGCAGCTGCAGTTCAGAGCTGTGGTGTTGTGATCACTTGCTGGTGTTAGCCACAGTTCTGCATGCCCACTGAGTAAGTGCCTTTGGTACTCTGTGTTCAGATTGGAGAGGATGTTAGAAAGGATCATTCTTTCCTCCTCCAGGGATGAAGGTGTTACCACGGTGTAAAACCAGGTCAGGATGAAGTTCCCCCTTCACATCTGGGGCCATATTTTCGTTATTTGAAACCCACAGAGGCCATGGAAGTGCAGAAGAACAAACACAAGCCTTGCTGTCCTGCTCCATGTGCTATCAGCCAAGCAGCCAAGCCAGCTTTGGACTCCTCCGGGGTCACTTTATTTTTAGGGCTGATGCCTGAAGCAGAAAGAAAACAGTTTGATCTGTAGGTTCTGCTTTGAGCTTCCAGTGCTGGCAGCAAAAAGCAACTTCTTTTGACATGCATGCAGGCTGGGTTTCACCAATGGAAAAAGCTGTTTGGGGCAGTGAGCTGACATGTTCTGAGTGTTGGCTGTTCTGAAGCACAGCACAGTTCCTTGTCTGTCACAGAGCTGATTTATTATTGATCTCTTCAGCTTATACTTGACATTCCAGCTGTTTTTCTGGCTCTTTATTTTTAATATCAGGCTATTTTTTTTTTCCTCTGCATGCTTTTTTGGGTTTTCCATTTTTCCTTGTTTGTCTGAAATCCATCTTGGAGACACTTGTTGCCCAGTTCTCTGATCTGTTTTGAGCTTCTGCCAGCCGCTGCTGCTGCCAGTGGATAAAATGACTGAGTCACCACTTTGTGAATTTTGCAGTTGCTTGTGGGGTGGCAGAGCTGAGGCCATCATGAACAAATCAAGCAACCACAACAAAGACCAAAACACAAACACTGGGACTTAACCTCAAAGCATATGCTGGAGCCCAATGAGGTGACAGCCAGCAAAATGCATGCAGGACCTCAAAGCATTACTTAATCTCAGTCCTGCTTTAACCACATCAGAGGCATACACCTCACAGAGCTCTGGATCAGGGGAGAGGGTGGAAAGAAAAGGTAGCAGTTACCAAAGGACTTTTTTTTTTTTTTTTCTCTCCTTCCAGAGTGAATTTATCAGAGCAGGGCAGCAGACTGAAAAAAAAAGAAACCAAGAAAAAAACCAAAAAAACCAACAACATGCTCAAGGTTACTGAACACAGCAAAGGTGCAGCTGAAGAAAGCAGCACCAAATGCATGAGAGAAAGCCCAGCTTGGCAGGCTGGCTCCTTCTCTGCACTGTTGTGTGTGGCTGTGGCCCCAGGTGACCATTTTTCATTACTTCAGCTGGGTTGAGCTGGTCAGGCAGGTCACTGCTCCATCCCAGCCCCATTTCTCTGCAGCAGTGGCAGTGTGCTGTCACCACATGCTGCCATTGGTTTGGCTCTGAGCTCTACCTTCTCTCATGATATTATCCCAGCATGGACTTGTTCTCAGTGGCTGTTTCCTTGTTTCCCATGCTTTCTAGCCTAAGAAGTTTTATATCAGGAAAAAACCTCTCCCTGGTTGACCTGAAGGACCAGTAGGTGTTTAGGATCTTCACAGCTTTTCCAAAGGAGAAAAAAAAAAAAAGAAAAAGAAAAAATATCACTCCCCTTATCCAACATGCTTGGTGTACCAGACTCCAAAAGGGAAATCCAGGGGGTTAGCAGCAACCTGATGAGCTGCATCACTCT
Organism: Indicator indicator; assembly: GCF_027791375.1. Taxonomy (NCBI): domain Eukaryota; kingdom Metazoa; phylum Chordata; class Aves; order Piciformes; family Indicatoridae; genus Indicator; species Indicator indicator. Next base: position 4,813,985 of record NC_072033.1, read on the forward strand.
TGGTCTTGAGCTTCATCTTGTTTTGTTGGATCTACAGCATGCCAAAAGCTCATTAGACCTTTTATACTGTATGCCCATGATTAGCTGGAAACAGAACTAAACAGCACTGCGATGCTGAAGTTGGTGGAGATTGTCTTACTTAATTTTATCTTGATCAGGGGCACCTCTAGGCTGCCCACAGAGAGAAGGGGGCATTTGCTATAACCTGGGCATCTCAGCCCCTCCGTTTAAGAAAGATGTTGAGTTGTTTGAATGTGTCCAGAGAAGGGCAACAAAGCTGGTGAGAGGTCTGGAGCACAGCCCTATGAGGAGAGGCTGAGGGAGCTGGGGGTGTTTAGCCTGGAGAAGAGGAGGCTCAGGGGAGACCTCATTGCTCTCTACAACTACCTGAAGGGAGGTTGTAGCAGGTGGGGGTTGGGCTCTTCTCCCAGGCAACCAGCAACAGAACAAAAGGAGGTTTAGGTTGGATGTTAGGAAGAAATTCTTCCCAGAAAGAGAGATTGGCCATTGGAATGTGCTGCCCAGGGAGGTGGTGGAGTCACCATCCTTGGAAGTGTTTAAAATAAGACTGGATGAGGAATTAGTGCCATGGTTTAGTTAATTAGATGGTGTTAGGTGATAGGTTGAACTTGATGATTTCAAAGGTCTTTTCCTACCTGGCTGATTCTGTGATCTGTGGCTACCTCTAGGTTTGGTCACTTTTGTTAACAACACATTTTATTAGGGATAGACAAGGGAAATGCTGAAATACATTCATCCAATCTGCAAGCAGAAGATGGGACTGTATCAGCGTGTTGCTTGAAATCTCCTGGTCTGTTTGGCTTGTAATAGCCCTGTAGTAAAAAAAATAAATACATTCATTTTTTAGCCCTGATGCAAAAGGGAAATGGGGTCCTATTTGCATTGTCCCCACAGTGTTTGTGTAATTAATGTATGTGGGGGTTCTCCTGCCCCCACCCTCTCCCAAGGTAAAAAAATGACCTTGTCAAAACTTAGATTACAAAATCTTAGTTACTAAGCAATGGGTAGGGCCCCACTGGGATGGCATCCCAGCTCCTGAAATGGTATGTATAGTAAAAACTAATAAAAATGGTGTCAGAGGCTCTCAGGCTTCCAAGTCCCCTGCTGTGTGACCCCCTGATCCCAATTTATTAGCTGAACCCAGGGAAGCAGACAAACCTCACTGGCTCCAGACTGTAGGCTCCAAGAAAGGAAATAATGTGAGCTCCAGAGCAGTGGCTCCAGAGCAGGAGGGATGGAAGGAGGGAGGGAAATCCTCGTGGAAAACAGGGGGTTGAGAGTAATAGGGCTGAAGGCAGCTGCTGACAAGAGCCATCTGAGCGGGACTGGGAAGGGAAACTCACTCGGTGATATCTCAGTACCTTGACGTTCAGATGCTTTAAACATGTCCGAGAGAAAGGGAAAGAAGGGGGTGGGGAGAGCAGGGCTTGTAAGAAGGCAACCAGCCAAAGTTGTTTCTTTTCATGTGTTAGCAGCGTGCTTGGGTCTGAGATCACCTTGTGCTGGTGAGGGAGGATTTAGCAGCTGGGGGTGGCAGATGGAGTGGCGAGGAATGTGCCCTGTGGGTCAAGGGGGGATGCACCTTCCCCCTTCCTGCTCCCCAACTGCAAGAATTTTCTCTTTAAAGCACTAAAGGTGATGCAGCTCATCACCACGTTGTGCTAACCCCCTGGATTTCCTCTTTGGAGTGCAGTATACAGCAATTAAAGCACGTTGCACAAGGGGAGTGGGATTTGGCTTTTTCTTTCTTTTTTTCTTTCTTAATTTTTTTTTCCTCTCCTGAAAAGCTGCCAAAGCTGCCAAAGCAAAGTGATATTGATGAGGATGGCTCACTTCAGTTAGCAGAGGCTGGCTAAGGAGCAGTCACCTCCAGCCTGTTTTCCTCCCCCCTGTTCTGCCTTGGACCAGAAACCTCTGTATTTTCTGTGCTTTCAGCAGCTCTCTGTTCTGCACTTCTAATCTATGCCTAAATTGAGCTTAAGCAGGGGTAAGAAGCATAACAGTAACTGTCCTTCTGTGGTGCCAACTGTTGCATTTGTGCTTTGGCTTCTCAGGGATGACGTTACCAGGAGAAGACACTTTTCTAAAGGCATGATCATGCAGTAACACAGCTGCTGATGGAAAGGAATGGATGGAGCCTAAGGGGAAGGTAAGCACACAGCAGCAGAGCAGAGCTGGCCCATTTGCAAGCTCCTTGTAGGTGTGCAATTTGGAAATGTATCTGGGGTTTCCTGAGGAGGGACTGGCCCAGTGTTTCTCCTTCTCAGTGACCTTCATGTTCGTTTCTAAGAGCAAACAAAAGGGCAGGCCTGTAGCTTTGGCTGCCTTAGTGCTGCCTGGCTTGTTGGAAAGAGGTTTGTGATTGTATTCCCCCTTACCTGGAGGTGTCTTGAAGACATACTCATGGATGTAAGACCAGTACAGATGACAAATTTGGGGGCTGGAAAAAGCTGTGTGTACAGGCAGGTTTTCTTTTCCATGCTATTTGGAAATAGGCTGCGGGTCTATAAATCTGGGGTTTCCTGGCTCTCTTTCCTTTCTCTTTAAATCCCTGCCAGGGTGATCAGTTTAAACAACCACATCATTTGTGTTTGCTGTAATCAAACACAGGAATTTTGAAGTGTTGTCTAAAGGAAAGAAATGTAACACAGTCCTCCTCTCTTACTCCTAAACTGTAATCAGTGTAGGTCTGATGACTATCAGAGGTCCTTGGTTAGAGGATCAGGATGTCCTTTCTGCCCTGAGGTTGTAGCCAGGTGGGGGTTGGGCTCTTCTCCCAGGCAACCAGCAGCAGAACAAGAGGACACAGTCTCAAGCTGCGCCAGGGGAGGTTTAGGCTGGAGGTGAGGAGAAAGTTCTTCACAGAGAGAGTGGTTGGCCATTGGAATGGGCTGCCCAGGGAGGTGGTGGAGTCACCATCCCTGGAGGTGTTCAAGAGGGGATTGGACGTGGCACTTGGTGCCATGGTTTAGATAGTCATGAGGTTTAGGGTGACAGGTTGGACTCGATGATCTTTGAGATCTCTTCCAACCTTCTTGATTCTAATATTCTAATATTCTAATATTCTAATATTCTAATATTCTAATATTCTAATATTCTAATATTCTAATATTCTAATATTCTAATATTCTAAGAGAGCCTGAACCTTCATCCAGACTTGACTCAGGTGTTGCTGTTGGTATGTTACTCTCCTATGAAGGAAGGCTGAGAGAATTTGGGTTATTCATCCTGGAGAAGAGAAGGCTCCAGGGAGATCTTCTGGTAGCCTTTTAGTGCTTGAAGGGGCCAATTAAAAAGCTGGGGACAGACTTTTTAACGGGGCCTGTTGGGACAGGACAATGACTTAGAGGGAGATTTAGACTAGATAGATGAAGACATTTTTAACACTGAGGGTGGTAAGACACTGGTCCAGGTTCCCCCAGAGAGGTGGTAGATGCTCCATCCCTGAAACCATTCAAGGTCAGGTTGTTTGGGGCTCTGAGCAATCTGCTCTGGTTATAGATGTTCCTGCTCACTGCAGGGAGGTTGGACTAAATGACCTTTAAAGGTCCCTTCCAACCCGAACCATTCTATGATAAAAGAACCTAAAATGCCACTTGGTGGTCTGCAGCTCAGTGTTTGCCTCTCTGCTTTGCAGTGAAATAGGTGTAAACCTTTTAAGGGACAGGTAGGTGATGAAGGCTGCTTCTCCAGGAGCAGAGGCTGCTTATGAAGAGGAACATAGCTGGAAGTGGTGCTGCACCTGTACTTCCTAGAACTGGAGTTTTCCGCTCTTCCCAGTGAGGCAGCAGTCCTGGATGCTGTAGCTCCTATACCCATGTGCTGTGTCCGTGTGACTGAAGCACATCCCAAGCAAGGAAGGCTTCCCTCATGCACAAGCTTCAGTAAGAAGCAGCTTCAAACCTGAGCTAATACCACAGCCACCCTGCTGTAGGACATGTGTTAGGCTTTCTGTGGCATGTAGATGCATCCTCTGGGTACTGATCTGGTGGTAGGTACACACTGCAGCTATGTCCTACAAGTGCTTCACAAGGTTTGAGGAGGGGACGACAGCTCCTCTGGATGAGTGCTACCATGTGGTTTGGTTGTAGTGGAGCCTCTGTATCCACAGGTTTAAGAGCAACAGCTCTCTTGCCTCAGTGATGTGTTAAAGCAGTGTAGGGGTGGAGGGTCTGAATTGTCCTTAATGTGGATCCCTCTTAAACTTGAGGAAGTTGCATTCACTACCTGGCCCTTGCCATCTGTGGCTGATGTATCATTTTTCTCAAGATAAGCTAAAACTTTCTGCCTTGTTGGATGGCTTTTATCTTGCCATCACAGACAGCAGTGTGAAAAGAACTGCCTTCATTTGTAACTTGAATGTGAGGGGGGATTATTTTGCAAGAGGTCATGGGAGAGTGAGAGAAGTTATGATCAAGTTGTGTCCTCTGGATTACGCTGCAGGATGAAGATGTGGAAAGGAATATCTTCACTTATCTTCCTTTCCCTTCTTTGCTGATGATTCAGAGCAGAAATTACCAAGGTCATTTTGTGTCAGAAAAGATGCCAAGCTGGTCTGAAACAAAAGGAGAAAAGCAAGTCACTGTTTCAACTGCTTTTGTGGTTCAGTTGAATGAAAGCCCAGTCTTGCCAACTCATGGTTTGATCATCAGTGCTGCAATCTATCCTCCTTTCTTATAGCTCCAGGTCTTGAGTTTTGGAAAATCTTAAAATACATTCTAGCCAACCCTCCCCTTCCCCCAGAGGTTTAATGATTTCAAAGAAAATGTAGGAAACGTGACCTCAGTGTACCCTCAGGACTTAGAGTAGTGGAAGGCAATGGATTAGAAACTAGCTCAGACTGTGAAGTGAGAAGCTGGTGATAGACAATTCATACAAAAAGATAAAGAAAAAAATAGGATTTCAGTCTTGCTGGATCAAGCTTGGACCAATACAAGAGAAGGTCCAGGATTTGGGATCAGAACAGGAGCTTCAAGTCACCTATTTGTAGCTCCACTGATTGAGCTAAGTGGGTGGAAGGTGAGTTTGCAGAAGTGTGCTGGAGATCTGTGTTGCAGATGTGAAGGCAGGAGATCAGCTTCTGGAAACTTTTACTAGCACTGGGGTCTTGGTCACATTTGTGTAGATTTGGAGGATTTTGATTGTCCTGTGTAAAGTGATGATTTCTTCCTACATTGTGGCCCAAGCCAAACAAAGTGAAGGGATCCTGTTGTACCTGCCTCTGGCCCTCTGACTCAAAGTGACAATGAAGTTTGGGTTTTTTTCTCTTTTTCCTACTTTTCTTAAAACAAAGGCAGGAGTGTGGAGGGAGGGATGGGGGGGTGGGGGGGAGTGGGATGGTTTAAATGTCTGTTCCTAATAGGACACTGAAATATCCTTCCTGGGACCAAAGTATGGTCCTAGTATGTTGTGAATACTTTCATTTCTATCATTGTAGTGGGATATTCATACACAGGGTGACTATCCCCACATAGCAAATGCATTAACTGACACACTAGTTAGTATTTTAAGAGAGTTAAAAGTCTCATGTGGATTTGGAAGTATGGCAAACCAATCAGCCACACGATGCCAATGAGCAAACGAATGCTCCAGTGTGAATGAAAGTTCTCCTACTCCTCTTCCTGACCTTGAGAACAGGCTTGGAACACAAAAGGCTTTTTGTCTGCCCTGCCATATCAGTTGGTCTAGTAAAGAGATTTCCTTGGAAAGGAAAAGGAAGATGTGTTTGTAGTCAGTAAGTTATGGGCTGGGTTCTGGATGGCAGTGAAGGGCAAGGTTAGGTTAGACTGTAGGAGGGAGATTTGCCAGGGTAGGTTTGCTGACAGTGACTGGAGCTGTCAATGACAATGACACTGGGAAGCATCCACCTTTATGTTTAAAAAATGTGCTGTGAATTTGAATGTGAAGCAGACCAGAGAAGAGATAGAAGACGTGAAAGGAGCATGGGAGCTTCTCCCTAAGGTGAGATTTTGGACACAATGGCCTGTTTCTGTCAGGCTGTGTTAAAGTAAATAGGTTAATAGTTGGTTTGGGTTTTACCATGAATACTGCCTCTGATTTCCACTGAGATACAAGTTTGCCACAGAGTTGCAGATGGACTGTTCAGAAGTGGACTTGGCAGAAAAACAAAAAGAAAAGATAATTCAGTGAATCCACTCTAATTGCAATTAGCTTGACACATTATGCAGAAATGTTGGTGTCGTTACAGAGCAAGGTAGTTTCGATCCTTCTGACCTAATCCATGTGGAAGATGATGATTTGGGATATGGAAGCAGCCAAGCTCCATGCTTCTGTGCCAGTAGCAGCTTCTCAGCCTGGCTGAGTTCCCATGGGTACCACAGAGCACCTGCTGCCTTGTGGATGGCAAAACACCTTTTTGCAGTGTGATGGGAGGCACAAAGGCTGAAGGGCTCTACCCTACTCTGTTTTAAGAGAGTATGGCTTTCTAGGTTCAGCTGGCCAGGTTTTCTTAAATTGAGCCTAGTTTAAGAAGATCAGGAGCCCCTGACCTGTGCTGTTTCCTCTGGTTCAAACATGAGAGATAAAACCAAAGGGCAAAGCTGAGCTTGGGTAAGAGAGAACAGTGATTTTAATGTAATCTACACAGACTCTGCAATCATAGTCCCAGCCTGAACCCCTTGCCTTTCTACAGAGTGTGTCTGAGATGTAAAGAACTGGAAAGATGAGAGGGGCAGAAATGCCCAGAGCAAGGCAAGACTAAATACTGGTTAGTCAAAGCCTGAAAGGGAGGGAGCATCTAGTGATCAGGCTATCAAGCTTTAGATCTATAAATAAAGGTACCATGTTTACTTCCCTCTGGGGCCCCATTGTCAGAAAGACTTCTCCCCCACCACCTCGTCAGCCCAAGTAGGATAGACACAGTTTGTCTGAGTGAGAACAACTCGTGTGCCCTTTTCCCAGGGCTGTGGGGATGTGGGTATGACAGGGTAAGGTGCATTTTAAGTGGCCCTTTTCTGGAGGTGAACTTATTGTCACTTAGAAGAATCTGATGATTTACAGAGTCTGTTTATGGGCAGCAAGTAACATCTTTCTCTGTCTTTCTGCATTATGCTTAGCAGAGACATAACAGCCTGGTCATGTGCTGGAAAGAAATGATTCATATCATGCTGGGTCTAAGTGAAACAAATGTATTACTCATTTTTTGTGCAACTGTAGTAAATTGTACTTACTAGAAAGGAGGGGTGGGCTGGAGGAGGGACAATTACCTAAAGTCTAACCAATATGTACTAAAAAAAAAAATAGTTTAGAAATATGGTTGACTTCAGCATCCTCATAATGAAAATCTGCTGACAAATCTTGTGATTTTTGTTTCTCTTTTCTAAAGCAGCCCCTGGGGTTGCTCGTGGTTCAGGTGTCAGGACCAGCTACTGACTCAAATCCTGGCTGGATGATTTTGCCATTGTTCCTCCAGAGAAAGGCTCCAGATTCAGTCATCTTCTGGGCTACCTGTGCTGATTGTGGAGTCAAACCACATTGCTGAGGTCTGATGGTGGGGTGTGAAAGAGCTCTGGAGGCTGCTGAACTGTGAGCATGGCTTTAGTGTGGATCTGAATGTTCTGGTGGATGTAAATGTCATTCTTCTGATAATACTAAAATCCTGCAAGGTGTCTGTACACCAAGGTAGGCTGCTGAATGCCTCACAGCCCCTCAATCATTTTTGGTGGCTTTTTTGTCTTCTGCTTAGAGCAAATAATCCAAATCCTATTCTTATACCCAGCATTATTTATCATTGAATTTTGATTAACTGAAGCTTTGTATCCAGAGGAGCTAAGAAAATGGCAGAGAGTTTCAATTAGAATATCCAGAATAATCTTGTCACCTCTTTCGTGAGCTTTGCTTTTATTGTCAAGGGTTAAATAAGATCACTTTGAGCAGCACTGAGTGTTATTTCCCTTCAGCCATGCTTGTGATGTGGAAGTCCCATGCAGTACTGAGCTGTGGTTAAGGCCACAAAGAGGGCTCTGTTGTCTAGTGTCCCACTTTTCCATCATTCCATTCATATCTGATGAGCTCACAGAACAGAAGGTCTGTGGTACCTGGGAGAAGCATGTTCCTGGACACCTTACCCTGCTCCCTCTCTCTCCACTAAGTTTATGGAGTTAGTACAGAGGTGGTGACTTGGTTTCTGGTGTAGAAATGTTGTGGAGGCATCTCCTTCACCTCAGCAGCCACACCACACTGCACTGGGAGCAAACTTTATCTGCAGTAGATTTCAGTGAGAGTTCAATTCAGGAAGGGATTAAGGAGAATAGATGTGATACACTGTAAAAGAGATGAGCTTGACCTGTGCTTTTCTATGGGGTTTGTGTGTGTTTGGTTTCTGTATTGCTCTCTGGGGTTTGTGCCTATGTGTGTGTTTTCTGTATTGCTCTCTGGGGTTTGTGTCCATGTGCGTGTTTTCTGTATCACTCTTCTGGCCATTTCTTTTCACAAATGAAAAGAAAGAACTGTAGGAGAAAGCAGAGCTACTGAAGGGGGGGTTGACTAAACTTTCAAAGGTCCTTTCCAGCCCCCACCATTCTGTGATTGTGTGAAGTATTCTGGGAGGGTTCTGTGATTCTGACTGGTTTAAGGGGTGGGCAGACATGTCCCTGCAGCCGGAGAGATCTAATCCTTGCCCTTTGGTCAATCAAGCTGTAAAAAAGCACCAGCACTCCTGAAAACAAGGACTGAAAGCAAGCCTAAGCAGAGCCACAACATGCTTCAGCTCCAGAGATTTCAATGGATTTGTCTCAGTGACTGAGTGAGAGAGACTGGTTAGGAAGCACCTGGAAGCTTATCTAATTTTCTCAGCTATTCCGGTTCATCTAATGCAAGATCTTATTTCTGCCTACAAACACTGTTGTGCCTAGGTCCTCAGCCCCTCAGTGCAGAAGCAAAGCACTGTAAGAAAAACATTTATGAGACAAAATGGAAATCTGATTTCCTCCTGTTGTCGGTCTCAACTTTACCCCAGTCCTCAGTGGGCTGTGAAATGCTGTGCTTTATTAAGGCTCCCATCCTGATGGAAAAAACATTCTTTTCTTTTTTTCAGGTTTATGCATTCATTTTGCACATTGTCAGTTAAAATGAGAAGGCTGAAGTTTGCTGGTGGGCAGGCTATGACATGTTTTTAAAGGCCCTGGTAAGTACCATAGCACTTTTGAGATATAGATAGACATATATATACATGTGTGTGCATATATATATGTACATACATATATATATATATAAAATCAATTAAAATCTGCATTTATATATATAATTATATTTTATAAACATAAATATATAAAATATATACACATATATAAATATATAAATTATATAAATATACATAAATAGATAAAATATATAAATATATATATAAATGCAGGTTTTCATTGTTGCATTTCTAATTATAAGTTCTATGAAATGTAGAAGGGTTTACAGCAGGAAATAAAAAAAAATAAAAAGCAAAAAAAGAAGGAATAAAGAATTGAGCCTAGATGGTTTATAGCTGCAGAAAGCAGCTGTAAAAACCCAGGCAAAGTGAAATAGGAGTTCAACAAATTCACTGCTGCTTTATGAAAATCATGTCTATGAGTCAGCAGAACAAGCTCCTCTCTCATCTAAAAATGTTCATCTTGGAGATGTTCTCAGCCATGGCAGCTCCCAGCCCTAGTGAGGCGTGGCTGGTGCTGGGGATGGGGCACAGCACACAGCTGCTCTTGACGCCCTCGGTGGAGCGATGCTGGTGGTGGCCGCAGGAGCTAGGGATGGATCCCTCTGCCTGGAGCGTGCTGTGTATCCTTCAGGAGCTGCTCTGCACAAGCTTGGGGCTGTGGCTCATTCAGAAGCCTGGCACGGGCTACGCTTACCCCCTTGCTCACATGCATGAGCAGGGGCAGCCAACTCTTTGTTAATTTTCTTTTTTTTTCCCATGCCATGGAGTCACTCCAGGCATTTGACTTACTCTGTCAGATTACTCCAGGCATCTGACTTACTCTGTCAGCTTTCCTTGGCAAAGCAGCCTCACCTCCCCAGCAGAGTGACTCAGGATGCTCGTCTTGCTGGCTAAGGCTTTCTCTCTCTCTCTCTTCCTCCACATCACTGTACACCCTTTCCCTCTTTCCTTTGCTGCTCCTGAGCATTTTTATCAGAGGAGCTCATCCAGAAGCACAACCATCTTCTTCTGTGTTGATCCATCTTTGACATTTTCTGACCTGCTCCTCTGAGCTGCACTTAGCTGATCAGAATCTCAAATAAGCTCCTTCACGTGCTAATGCAGTGCTAAGATGATCTGCACTCAAATCCCCAAGATCTCTCCTTCTTCACAGAGGTTAAAGAGAATCGTTTTTGAAAACTTTAGCTTTCTGCCAAGTTAAAACGGAGAAGATCAATGGGATCTGTGTAGTCCTGATGCATGGCCCTGGAGGTAATGTTCCCAGCCTGCTGAGAGCATCCAGAGTGTTAAAGCCCTTCCAGCACTTACCGTATCCCATCTGGAAAGGTTCAGGAAAAACCATGTGGGCATGAGCTCAGACAAGCAGCTTGATTGTGTTGGAGTGGGAGTCCCTCAAGCTTGGCTGGTGCATCCCATGGCCCTTGAGAGGAGCATGGTTTTGTGCCACCTCAGTATAGGTTGTGTCCCCATCCCCTGGCCAGCCCTCAGTGAAAACCTTCAGTGCTTTCTTCCCCTGGGTACATCAGCTGGGTGTCAGGCTCTGGTAGGGTGCTGATGCAGCCAGCCTGATCTGGGTGCTGGACATAGCCATGGGAAGAAGGTCCCAACTTAGGGCTGTGCCCAAGGCCTCTGGAGTGTGAAAATGCTGCAGGCTAGACATTATTGTGCAGCATGGAATGGTAGGTGGACATCCCAGGAGCTTGTGGTCTGGATATAAGCAAGGGACCTTCACTGGGGAAACCCATGGGAATGAGACAGTGTGCAATGTGGCAGCATTGCCCATGAGCTCCTGTGCCTGCCTTTGTTGTTAGTCTCTTAAAGGTGATCTCTGCTAACCAGAAACAGGTTGTTAGAAAAGAAGACAAATGGTAGAGACTAAATGTAGTTTAAGATAGTCAATGGCCACAAAAATAGGGGGATTTATTTAAATTGAACTGCATCTCAAAGTCTATTTTAATCTAGTCCTGGTGCTCCATTCATCATGTTGCTGTCTGGGCATCATTTACAGGGCTGCTGCCCCTGAGCATGCAGATGCCTATGCAGAGCTGGGACTGCATGTTCCTGCAGGCACTGGTGCTAAAATCAGGGGTGAACTTCTTAGGGGAAGGGAGTGAGGCAGATCAAGGAACCCCATCTTTGTTAGTTATCTTTGGAATAATTCATGTGCTCCCTTGGTGTATGGTGGGGTTGTGCCTGACTCCCAGATCCTGTCTCTTCTGCTGAGATTCAAGCTAGGTCTAATCTATAGAGGGTAAAGCTGGGGACTTGACAGCAGAAATCTGGTTTCTATTTCAGGCAGTGCCACTGCAACATGCTTTTTAACAGGACTGGTGGATTATGTGTTTCCCACAACCAAAGGGAAACTTATTCCAAAGGGAATGTTTAAAAGCAGCCAAGGGAAAGAGGAAAGGGGTGATGTGATCTGATACCCACTGACCTCTCTTGGATAGGCATATCTCCCCTTCTCTTGGGTACCCTGAGAAACACACAACCCTCCACAGAACGGATGTTCTTTCAATATTCTCCCCCACACCCTTTCCCCCCCTTCCTTTAGTCCTTGATCTGTTTAGAAATTCCCATTTGTTTGTCTCTCTGCTTTCCATAACCTCACTGACACTGAAGCCATGAGGAAAACCTAGTGTTAGCGGCTCAGCAGTGGAAGTTCAGCTCAGTCCAGCTGTGGCCAGTTTAGTGTTCACTCTTCCTTTGTTTTTGTGTTTGAGTTTGTTTTGTTTTGCTTTTTTTCCACTACCATGTCCATTGCTGCAGAAGCAGCTGACACCTTAGTCACAAGATCAGAGTCACAGATCTACCAAAGCTCTTAATACCTACTTGTGTGTTTGTGTGTGCATTTTCTTTTTCAGGGTAAGTACATATTTTAAGGATGGAATAACAGTTTGTCCAAGAATCAACAGTCCACAGGGAGCCAACTAGTCTAGCAGCCAAGGCTTGTGCTGTTTCCTTGAGGTTTGGAGGATGAGTTGCTTGCCTGTCCTCTTACATAAAAGCACAGCAAATTGTCAGAATAAACACATTTTAAAATATATGACACCATCAGTCAAAGCTGGGGAGAAGCTCATTGGCTGGAAAAGAGATCAAGGCAAACAGGAATTTGGATAACCTGACGGAGACATTTGGACTAAAAGGTTCTTTTTCATTCACTGCAGCTAGCAATTTTTTTTCCTTTCTCTAGGTAATCAGCCAGGAAAGAAATAAAATCTCCTTCTTCCTCCAGGCAGTGAATCTGGAATCAGCATCCTATTGCGTTATTTTATAATTCTTTTGGTGGTTGTTGGTGTTTTTTTTTTTTTTTTTTTTTTTTTTTTTTTTTGTTAAGGACAGATTGCTACTGGGTATGAGTCTTTGTCTTGGAGCATGCTGGAGAAGGAGCCAGCATGCAACTCTGTTTTCTGGGCTGGTTCATTGCTCAGCAGTTAACAAGCCAGTGGTAAATTTAGGTTAACTGTGGTCATCTGGGGATGGCACCTCAGATTTAGAGCCTGGGTTAGGCCAGCTTTAATCAGCTCTGCCCAAGCAGGGAGCTCTGTCAGGAATTGCACTCAGCAGAAGAAAAGCCTGGTGCAGTATCTTGGGCATAGCATTTCTGTGCAGTTGGTGAGTCACATTGGGAGAAGAGGTGCTTGCAGCTACTCTTTCTCTAGAGATGCCATCAGGAATTTTCCAGGAGAAATTCCTGCTCTCTGGTCATTTCTAGGTCTGCAGGTTCCCCTCTGACTGCACCCAAGCTGGGAGAGAGACAAGGTGGGACAGCTTGTTGAGTCATCTTTCCTATGAATCCTCAGAGCAGCAGGACACCATCTGTGACAAACACAGAGGAGCTGTCTATGAAATGTCATTAAATTTACAGGCAGTGATTGCTATTCCAGAGCAAAGAAAGGCGATGGAAAGAGGCTGTGGTCCAGCTAGGAATTGGCTAGACTAGTTCTTGGATTGTTTTTCATGCAGTGGTTATCCTTATCTGCATCTGGAAACTGAAGCGTGTTGTATGTGTTTGTAAGAGCAGGCGGATGTGTGAAGTGTGCTGGCAAAGTCAGAAATCTCATTTTCCCTCTAATATAATGCAGCCTGATTAGATTGTTATTGACATGCTGAGAACCTGCAAGGGTTATAACATCTCTGTGGAAAGGCATCTGTCTGTTCCTCTTCTCCCTCTGCCTGGAAGGGCTGCAGAGCTGGAAATGGGAAGGATCTGTCAGAGTGCAAATCCAGCTGTGAAGTAAATCTGTTGGGAAAGCACATTGTGCCTGCCAGCTGACCAGCAGTTTGACAACCTATGGGGAACTGGAAGCCAATTAACAGCAGTTTGGAACGATTAGTAATTCCCTAGCAGGGAGAAGAGGAGGGGCAAGAGACAAAATTTAAAAAAAAGAAAGAAAGAAAGAAAAAGAAACAGCCCACAACCCAAACCTCAAAACAAAACTGCTGGAGTTTGCTGGACATTTTCCATCCCCTAGATCACTGCTAACAAGAGTTACTGGCAGTGTTGTTTGGGTGACCTGCTCAAAAGAGTGGGGAATAGAAGTCAGAAGTGAGCAGTGTTGTCTGATCTTTTAGATCTTTGATGGTTCAGGGTCAAGCAGACAGATATGTGGTGTCCAGAGGAGGTTGTGCAGTACTGGATGGAAGTATCTGACCAAGTTGCTCCCACTGCAGTGTCTGCAGCTGTGTGGTGTGGAACTCCATCTGAGTAGCCCACTAGGTTACAGTGCCTGTACTGCTCTAGGGACTTCAGTACACTTGTTCTGAACTAGCTTAGCTATTTCTGTATAGTGTTGTGCTTTGGCTTCTAGTAAAACCAAGAGAGGGTGTGGACTAACTGGCTTTATGAATGTTCTCCTTCCCAAAGATGGCTCTTGCCAGATAATGGCCATTCTCACTTCCAAAATCCACCTCTGCAAAATGCCAGGAGGGTCAGTTAAAATATCTGGGGTGTTGCTGTCTTTGGTCACAGCTGACCCAACCTCAAAAATCCTCAGCCCTCTGAAGATGCATTTGTCTCTGAGAATGATTTTGGGTTCAGTAAAATTGTGTTTCAGTGATTTTTTTTTTCTTCCTGCCAGCTTATTTACATTCATCATATTTTTACTGTGATGCCTCCTATTCATTTGTTGGATGCACTTGTCTTGCATCTTCTTTTGACTCTGCTTTACAGGGCAAGCCTGCCTTTCAAGAATATGCATGATTGCTACCATAGGAATAGTTTTTCTGTGTTTGCAAGATGTGCATTGCTGAACAAAGCAAGTAGGGAAGTTAGGAGAGATGAGTGGGAAATGACTACATGAAGAAGAGGGAGGAATTACAATTGATGACAAGGAGTTAATCAAACAATGATCCTTTCAACATTTTCTTTCTCTTTCTCTATTTTTTTCCCTTTAAAAAATAATCTCAATCTCATAATGATTGCATTGGCCAATGTTTGATGCTTTTCTGTCTGATTAGAGCTGGGTTGCAGTGGCCATGATGAGTTACCACAACAGTCTATTATTGGCATTAACTGGTGTCCCTCATTAAAACAAGCTAAAAGAGGCAGGGAAGGGAATCTTTTCAAGGTGTTCCTCAGCTTATAATTATTTAAATTTATTTTAAAGAATAAATTTATTTTAATTTAGCAGAATGTCCTTGTCTTTAAAATAAAAGCTCTTCAGTTTTGATGTGGTGGTTTTTTTCACCTTCTTCTATACATTCACCCTTTGAGGAAAATCAATTTCCTAAGCAAAGGATTTTTGAAGATCATTTTAAGTGCCATTAGCATTGTACAGAGGACCTCTGAGAACAGTTGTTTGTCTGTGTAGGTATTTCTGTTCTCCTGTGTCACTCTATGTACCAGATGTCATTCATTTATCAAAACAGTAGGCACCATTCTGTCCACTGTGTCCACAGATGAAGTTATTGTATATTTAAATACAAAGGTATCAGAAAGAATGTGTCGTTTGCTTCTGGCTTGGCTTGCAAATCTATAAAACAGTCCAATTAGAGGTGGGTGAAGGAGGAGCTCCAGAAGAGCTGGGTCTTTGAAGAAAATCCTGCTTTGGGGAGTTAAGTGGAAATAGGGTCTGCTGGCCTTGGTTTGTATTTCATTCTGTGGAAGTCTACTGAGAAATTAGGTGACATGTTTCTGCATCTGCTAGAGAGGATGAATTTTCTTGGGAACACATACCCATAAGGTGGCAGGTCTGTCTAGTGATGGGGAAAAACAGCTTGCTTCCACATAACACAGTAGAAAAGATGCAAAAGATACTTCAGGACTCTGAATAGCTTTTCTCACTATCATAGCTCTTGTTCTGGGATCCCTGCAGACCTTTTAGTACTATCTAACTTCCCCTCCATGACCACAGGTCCTATACATTGTACAGGGGAACAATGCAAATATTTCTTTTTCTTCACAGCAGAAAAGCTGTGGAGGAAACCTTTAAGATCCATTTGCAGTGCCTCACACTTCTGGCTATTGTACATGTCATGGTTAAATCCCAACATTCCTGGATTATCTATAAGCGTGTGATGTAGACAACAGGAGAGTGCCAAATACTTCCTTACACCCTTGAAATAGAGATGATGTGAAAAAGAAATACAGACTATAACTGTGAGTCTAGAGCTACATTTGAGTAAGAAAGTGTGATGTAAGATCATCTGGTTGCTTTTCTAAGCCTGCCCTGACTTCATTTTGTGTGGAGTGCTGGTTTTCCTCTCCCATCAGACAAACACTGGTATGTGTGCTCCACACGGACTGACACCTGTTCTGCCACACATTTCATGGAGGACAGCACATTAAGTTACTTTTTCTAACTTTCCTTAAAATCAAATGCAAACTGTGTATGGGTCACCATAAATAGAAAGCTCTGAGGCTGGAACCATCTGTGTTCTTTAGAGGGGAAAGATGTTCTCACAGTGTCTCTTACATCTACTCGTGCCCCTTTTGCTTTCACAACCTGTTTTTACTTACATTTGGGTGCCACATTTTATATCAGCTCACTCAGCCTTTTGGCTGGATGAGTTGAGTTATAAAACTTTCTTGTAGCACTTTACTGGCTCCCACCATATAAAATTGTGATTACATTTGGATGGTCAAAGACCCAGCACTACTAGGATAAGGATGAGGAAAGAAATAGGGGAGATGATAATATGCATTTTACTTATCTAGTGTTCAGATTGTGGTTATAAAATGGTAACACACCCACTGAAAGCACTGGTACACCAGTCTGGGGTTCTACTATGTGAGGATTTCAGAGGCTCCCTGAGCAAATACAGCATTGACTGAGTAGAGTTTGAGCAGTGTAGATATATTAGTAGCAATTCAAAGTCTGCCTAACGGAGAAAGGTTGCAAGTAGTCCCCTGTGTATACTGCAAGTCATGTCCTGGGAATTCTAGATCTCACAGAGTTTCAGAACTGCTTCTTGCATGGGTTCTACCTAGGTTGCATTCATCCCATCCCCATTTCAGGTTCTTGTACCTTCTCACAGTTTGTCTGCTCCATTCCTGCTTGAGGGTCCCAGGAGACAGCTTGTGATTGCTCCTCAGGTCTGGAATTTCTACCCAGCATGGGGTTGTCTTCACTTGGTCCAATGCATGTGTATTCATTTGCAGTGTGATAAGTGCTTGCCACTGATGTGAGATCACAGTTATGACCATCACCTATTGCATGGGAATCTGCTATGTTGCAATTTAAAAGAGAAAGATATGGGAAGATAGAATTAGATACAGAAATTGCTCCTTTGTAGTAGAGAAACACTTCTGTGGCATCTTGCATCTTTGGTTTCCAGTCTGTTAGACTTGTACAAGGAGGCAGAAAGCTTTATTGTCCTGTGGAGCTGGTGGTTTGGTCTGCATCACCAACCGCTTTGCCCCTGGAAATAAGTAACGCTGCAAATGCTCCATCAGAACAAGTCATGGTGTGACTGATTGGCAGGGCTGTTCTGAAGGCATTGAATGGAGCCAGATGAAGGTAACCTGAGCTCCTCACTGTAAGATTTTTGATTCAAACCCACATTTTGTCAATATTTACACTTGATGTGTGGTGGAACTAGGTTTGAGGGGAATGCCATAACTCTCTTCAGACTGTGCTGTTCAGCTGTTGGCATTAGGTGGTGTGGTTGAGACTTAGAGCCTTGCATCAGCTGTGATCCCTCCAAACTAGCTGAAGGACAAATCCAAGGAGAGTCTTATTGGAAGTGTTGTGTTTTAAACAGTGTGCTTAAAATCATAAATATTCTTGACTATTCCTATTGTTTGACATGAGAATGACACAAGGTGCAAACGTGACACCTTGCAGTCTGTTGGTGGTGGGAGAAGAATCCCAACTCTGCTTGGTATTTTGTAAGATATGGGAGAGCTTGTGTACTCATAGACTGAGTATCCTGTTTTATTTTAGGGATATCTCCATTTGAGAAGCAAACACCAAGAAAAACTAGAGTAACTCAGAAGCTGAAATGGCCATTGTTCCTTAGTAGTGGTAGATACCTAGAAAAGAAGTCATGAGAGCTCCTTAACTTTGTGAACTCCAGGCTTCTGACTGTATTCCCAGTTGCTTTTCTGTCTGTTAACACAAATGATGTGGACATATGATTTGAGCCCTGAGACCTGGAGGATATAAGCATGTACCTGAAATTAGGCATGTGTGCGTGTTTTGCTGAGTAAGGCTGTCCTAGGCAGATATTTAAATTTTAAATGAACCAAAGCCTTCGCTCATAAAGGAAGCAAATTTCAACCTAGACAGCAGTGAGAGAAATAAACAT
Organism: Indicator indicator; assembly: GCF_027791375.1. Classification (NCBI taxonomy): domain Eukaryota; kingdom Metazoa; phylum Chordata; class Aves; order Piciformes; family Indicatoridae; genus Indicator; species Indicator indicator. The sequence continues at coordinate 4,831,920 of NC_072033.1, forward strand.
TAAGCTTAAACCAAACTGTTATCAAAGTGGCTCTTTAGACTATGTAGAATTACACTCTAAAATGGGCAGAGCATCTTTAAAACCCTTTTGCAGGAGCTAAGAGCTTAGACACGAACTTTCATGAGAGGCATTACAGATGTCTGTGAATATTGTATAAACACCAGCCTGTTTGCAACAGTTTATACACCTAAATATTTTATAAGAAAATACTGAACAGTTAACTGGCCTTGTATTTTTTATACAGCCATAAACCCAGCATTTCATCAAAAGATGCTGGGAAAAGCTGCCTAATAATGTGAAACTCTCTTACGTACTGGGATGTAGAATCTAGAATGAAGAAGGTGTGTAATATGTACTGGAATTTTTGTGCTGGGGAGGAAACAACTAACTCCTGCTTAGCTTTCTTTTGTGCATGGCATTGCATGCCTTTGCTAAGTACCCTTCCTGCAGGAGGCAAGAAATAGCAAGTTTTAGAGCCAGTTTCTCTGAAAATGCATACACCAATTTCAAAGAGACCCAAAGCTTTGAGGAGGCTGTAATGAGTTGCTTTAATCCAAAATTTCCAGATAGATTCCAGGAAAAGGAGCTCCTCCAGTGACTAAAGTAGACCTCTGGCTGTATTACCCAAAGCATCTTGTTTCCATTTTTACACATGATATGGTCACACAGGGGTAGCACCTCAAAAGCTGTGCATGCCTGCTGTAGGAGAACTCAAAGGCTCACTAACTCTTCAGCAACTCTGAGAATTCACCTAACTGCATGCTTGGGCAGACCAGAGGCAATGCTGGACAGGGAGGAGAGTTAACTCCAGGAAGAGGAGAAGTATTTTTTGTCTACAGTGGAAAGCTTTCAGCTTTGGCATAGGAAATTTAAGCCATATTCCCAAGGTTGAGTCCCTGAGTGAATGAGATTTAACTCTTGTTTTCCATAGTTTCCTTTGGCGTTTCCTTTGGCATTTCCAGTAGGCATGCAACAGCTTTACCTCCTCCAAGCAGAGCAATTGTGTACCCTAAAGGAAGGAACACAGAGCCTTCTGGGGGAATTTTAACGTTGGTGCACTACGTGGCCATGGATTTTTTAGAGCTACCACGCTTGGGAAGCAGATTAACAGAAGTTTGAAATTAATAACTTGAAGGACTAGTTAGGAGAAAGAAGAGTCTTCTCAAAGCCATACTGTGCTGGAGGGTCATAGTTTTAATTTTTCATGTCTCTAATGAATTTGGTTGTTCTGATTTTACTGATTATCTTATTGGTTTTATTGCCTACATATCTTTACCAAACTTGCCCTTTAATGAAAATATTCACTTGGCTTTCATTAGAAATTCAACTTCTAGTTGTGTAGGCATTTTAAAGTTACTTCCTTTCTATACTAGAGAGGTTGCCCATGAGTGTTGTTCCACTAAAGATAGCAATGCCTCAAGAAAAAAACCTTCATTAGCAAATGCTTTGAGCTGAGTGAGGGTGACACAGTGGTAGAAATGCTGCACTCTCTGTAATTGTCACCATTGATGAGGTGAATGTGTGTAACAGCAGGAGAAATGTTGCAGTTCTCCACAGTTAGTAAACCTGAAAGGTGTGTAGATAAGGTCTTACACAATTATTCTTTGCTTTGTCCAGAAGACAGCAACTCAGTTATGGTGCAGTGCCATCTGCAAGGATGAATTTTTTTCCTCTCCAAAATTTGCATAACACTTGGTCACTTAATATAGAAGAATGAACAACATCAGAGATTTCCACTTTGAATTATTTAGGAATCTAACTTTACTCCCTGAGTGTATAAGGCTGTCCCTGAATGACCTGCTGGGGCTGGATGTGGAGGCATTATCTTCTTCTCCCCTAAAAGAAGACCACAACATTAACTGCAAAATCCAGAGTTACAGGATATTTGTTCTTAATTCTTCCAGGAATCATGGAACTGGCTTTGCTTAATGGAAGATCATGTGTATTGAAGGGGAAATTCCTTTCAGATCTGCACAGACATCAGGTCAAGAGTTTGTACTAGCCAAAAACATTACTGCAGTTGACTAGGATAGGCTGAAAAAAATGATGGCCAAGAAAATGTATGTTCTGGAATAAATGACATGGTTGATGTGGCCAGATCTCACATACACGTTAGAATTAATTCCTTGGTGGCCTACCATTATTTCCACTTTACATTGGCATAAATAATGCAGAAAATAAGGTTAGCATTTGTGCCACCTACAGAGCAAATACCACTGCCAGCCTGAGCTGTGCAACTGTTTGTGTGTGTGTTTTCCCTATAGCCTGAACAGGAGAAGGGCTTCCTTACAGCACTGAAATGTCAGAAAATCTATCACCAGGTTTGCCCCTATAGCTTTAAGTGTTTTGCAATCAGTTCTTTCCTATAATTGTATTTCTATTGTGAATAATTCAGGAAGCCATCCAGCCTCCTTTGTTCAATGAGTATTTCAGGCTACCTATAAGTCATGAGGCTGCAAAGAGAGAGAGTTCTTCTTCATCACCCCCTAGGATTATTGTTTTTTTAACAAGCTTTATTACCTCCATTTGACAAGTTGGAAGCTGAAAGGCTAAATGACTTGGCCAAGGTCATGCAGGAAATTTGGGATGGAGCACCAAACATATGATTGTGAGTGGCTTCCAAGCCAGCTCACAAGCCACTGGACATCATTCTTAATTTCCAGTCTTTTCTGGCACTCATGCCAACTGTCTGGTCCAACTCCTTAACCATGTTGTTTTGCTTTTTCCCTTCTTTTGTAAATAAAACCAACATCACAAGGTAATGTACCAAAGCAATCAGTAGGTAGAGAGTAATTTTCCTCAGCCAGTTTCATTTCTCTTTCAGTTCACAACTTGTCCACCAAAAACATTTATTCCTTGCTTGCAGCACTTTATTGAATCATTTCTATTCAAAAATATCTGTTAGCACTTTGCTAAACCTCAGACTAAACATCTTTGATCCACCCCTTTCAAGATTAGATGGATGACAGAACCCAAACTCTAGATCCAAAAACATCCATGTTTTGGAGATATAGTCAAAGCCCAAGCCTGGATTTGGCTCTCCACATGGTTGCTTTGATCTGGCTTCAGATCTGAGTATCATGCCCTGTGACATCTCTGCTACTAGCACAAAATCCCACGTTCCTGTCTCTGTGAGAGCTCTTAGCCTGGATGAGTGCCTCAGTGTACCTTTTGTGGGAAATGACACCTCCTGATCCTCTCAGACTTGGTTCAGATGGTGTTCTCATGCAATGGGTTTTTTAAGGGCTGGCTATTTATTTCTTACCTGGAGGCTTAGAGAATCTGGCATTTTGACAGGAGTAAGTGTGCAAGCAATCCCCATGTTGCATGTTAGCACCAGTAGTGGTTAGATAATGGTTGGACTTGATGATCTAAAAAGTACCAAAATAGTTCTCTGATTCTATGTTGCTCCCATTGTGCTCTCCCTCTTGCCTCTTTTCCATGCTGGCTGTGCAACTGCTTCCCACTTCCTAGAAATCAAATCACCACCACCCCTCCCCATCTCTCTCCTGTCCCCACATGATGAGAACATGGCATTGTTTTTCCCCTATGGATGGGAAAGCCAGGGCAAGCTCAGTACTGTGGTCTTCTGCACTAACAGCACTTTGGTGGCAATTCACTCTTTCCAGGGAATTATTCTAGATTTATGCACCACAAAGTATCCAACCATAACAACTCAGTAATTTTAAGGCCTAAGGAAAAAATGCAACAAGATGTTCAAAATTTTTGGTTTGAGATAATTGGGAGTTGTTTATATCCTTGTGGTGCTGATTGTGTTGTCATCTACCACCATTACTGGTGTCCTCAGGAACAGGATTATCTTTGCTTGGAAAAAAAGCCTCTGCTTTAACCACTTAAATGCTGGTTAAAGCAGCTGATAAATGGGGGGAAAAATAGTTCCCTGCTGTTACTGGATCTAGCAGATGCTCAAAAACCATAATGATGAGGGTTGAATAAACAGATAGATGGATAAGTGAAACATATTCACTGTAGGTTTTACAATAAAACTATCAGGACAGTGACATTTTTCTTCAGAGCATTTAGGGCAGAGTCTCCCAGCTGCACAGCACAGCAGAGCTCTTGCTCTTCCTGGGTCTGAAAATAACCCTCCATGCATTCAGATCATACCAAGTTTTCCCAGCCATACCTTTCTTGGGGTTTTTACCCTCCAATTATTTCTGGATGAAGTTGGCATTCACGTCTCTGGCTTGTGGGTTTTCCCCTGACTCACTGAAATGCCAGGGCTACCCATGAAGTCTGATGGATGCTTAATGTAATGGAAATGTGTTGTATCAGGTATGGGCTTGACAGTGCTGTTACTTCTCAGTTTCCTTGTACAGATGGAACTGGTATCTCCTACCAGCCCACTGGAAAGGACTGGGGCTAAATTCTCTTTACAACACTTTGATGCTTAAAAGAGTTTAAGTAGAAATTACATTTGCACTCATAAGATGAGAGAGGCATATGAAAGCTTTCCTCTGAGTTTTCTGGGGTTTATTGTTTTGTTTTCTTGGATCTTTGGTGTGTTGTGTTTGGTTTTGTTTTTTTTTTTTTTTTTAATACTATAAAGCCCTGTCAATAATAAGAATAATAAGTTCTAATGTTTTATACCAAATTCCAGCATCTCTGAAGTTTTCAGCAGTAATTTCCCTCTGATTTTCTGGGAAATGGGACCTGAAAGGGAGCAAGCTAGATGTGCTTTGTCAAGAGAAAGCATTGTCTGCATCTAGAGCTTTCATAACCTCTAATTTAAAGTACATCTTGAATTTTTTTGGGAAAAAAACCCAACAAAACTCAACAACTGTAGAGAGGAAAATGAGCCATTTCCTTAGCTTGAACCTGCATGAATTAGTGGTAAAGTGTTGATCTCTAAACTTGCAGTTTCTGAACCATAAAATCTGTTTATTTCACCCCATAAAAGAGCATTTTAACTTATATGGCTATTTAAGTTTAAAAGCTATTAGAGAAGTGGGTGGGGAGAGGAGAAGAAGAAGCTTGAATCAGTAATTCAAGCTTGCAATACAATCTCATTTGCTGCATAGCTTGCATAGAAATCCCCTTCAATGTGGATTTTCTGTGCTCATAGCAGTCCCACCATACAGGAAATACAGAGTGTGTATTTCCAGCATTATCCATAATTGTAGTAAAGCTTGTAAAGCAACCCATTCCTTGTGTATTCCTGGTGATTGGCAATAACTGGATATTCTTAACTATGCATTTAAAGGAGGAATAGCATAATGAGCTGGCAGAAACTAGCATCTGCAGTGACTTTCCGAAAGGAACTGAGGTGAAGGTCTCTATTAATACACTCTTACTGCAGGAACAACATCAGCTTTGACGGAAATCTTACCTACCTACCTTCCTACCCACCCACGGTTTCTTTGATACCTGAATTTTGTGTGTTTCCTTACAGATTGAACGTGCTGAGGCTAAAATTGAGTCCACCAAGTCCTCTTGGGTGGGCAAAGCAAAGTCACAGCACCCTCAGGAGAAAGATGAGGAGGGACCGTTTCCTGCTGGAGACATGGCAGAGGTGGAGGAAGCCTAGGTCCTGCTGTTATGCTGTGGCTTGCTGCATCCTAAAGAAAGCAAAGAAGGGCTTGTACTGCTTCAAATAAAAGGTGGGTGTTTGTCCTTTGTCCCAGGATGGAGCACAGGCAGGAAGATCTTCTTGCACAGGTTTTTGCAGCTATTTGCAAGCAGCAGCCTCGCTACAGCAGTCACCTTCAGCAAAAAGGAAGAGAGGTTTTGATTCTCTTTCTGCAAAATTGATAGAACATTGTCAACGCTGTGAGAGGTTGTGCTTCACTTGAGCTGTGCAGGCCCTTTCTCTGCTAACTATCCCTGAACTTGCAGTGCCTTGCTAAAAATAGTTCAAAGCGTAACTGTGTGTTCCCTGAACTGTGATCCTACCAGCTCTGTATTATTCGACTCACCATTCCTTTGAAAGTATTCATCCTTCCCCTCGTAAAACTTAAATCAGCTCATTCCTTGGTCCAAGGGTTGACATCATTATGATGTTACATCCTATGTAATGGTGTGAGGCCTGGAAAAGCATTCACAGCGAAACCACGCCGTGAATTGAATTTGCAGTGCCTCAGACCTTGCTTGCAGGCTGATCTGCCTCCCACCCTCCACGTTTCCTCGTACTTTTAAATCCGTGTGGCTGCTTGGAAATACCCCCTGGTAACACAGCAGCATGCTGCTGAGGATCTGTCAAGGGTCTTTTTAACGTTTCCATTTTTCTTTCCATGACCCCATTTGTTTTACAATGTTTGGGAGAGCGAAAGTGATTGTTTTACCAAATTAAGCTAGTTTTCTTGCCAGGAACAGTGGCTTGGATCTTGTTGACAGATTTGGAAAAGATTGTTCTTTCGATACATTTTGAGTGATTTTTTTAAGGATGTCTGCCATGTACTGTTTCCAAACTCAGACCACATTTAACTGTTTAATATTATACAGTGACAGGGACAAATTAGCACCTTTCATCTTCCTATCAAAATTAACACATCCCAAGAAGACATTTCAAGAGCTTCAGATCTCTTATTTAGAAAGAAGTGTAGAAAACTATTTAAATATGTGGAAATCAAAATCTTGGCCCAAATAAGGCCTGAGAAGGTTTTTTGTAACTGATTTGAGAGGCCTCAGAATTATCCCCATTTTTCTTAAGTGTGTTTGGAGTTACCTTTTCTCTCATGAGAAAAAAGTCATCTTATATAACGATTTTTTTTCTTTCTGATTTTTTTTTCTTTCTGACAGAAAGCTATCTTCCTAGTCTGCTCTGAACTCTCTCTCCTCCCTTTGCTCAACAGCTTCCTCATGGGCACAAGATGGGGTTATTTATGTATGTATTTATTTTGTTTTCTCCCCTATCATGCATAGCTTGGTGTCTGGGTTTGTTCCTTCATCTTCCTCTGAGGCATCTGGAAGTGGTCACAACTCAAAGTGTGCCAATGGGCAGGATGCATAGATGCCTCTGGTGGTAGTGAGAAGCTCCTCAAGCCCCTGGCTGATGTGTATAGCTCCAGTCACACTGGGATTGATCACTGCAATTTGCTTTCTTGTTGAGCTTCTCTCTGCTGAAGGACACAGCTTTCTCCCAAGGTACTGGTGGAATTCAAGGCTTTTTCCTTTGTGCTAAAATGTTGAAGTTTGTTATAAGGTATTGGAGGTTCCTGGATGGTTTGTGTTTAGGTAGATGTTGAAGTTCTGAGTTTAGCATCATGATTGCTGTGATGGCAGAAGTGAGATGATCCAGGCAGTCCTTCTAGCTGTATGGTGCTGGGGAATGTGGTGTTATACAGGGACACTTTTGCTGTGACATGGAATGCCTCCCTTCATAATTTGTGCTCGTTGATGCTGCTATGCAATGTAGCTACATAAAGATTCATGTTCTTTTTTCTAATTTTGGTCCATGCAGATACCTTGGTTTAACAGAAGGGAGGATACTGATCCAAGTCAATCTGTCTGTGTATTTCACTTTTCTGTCTGAGAATATTAAGGCCAGATTCTCATTTATACTAAGCCCACTTGCAATATTCTGGCAACGTAAAGATGCCTTATGAGGAATGTAAATTAAAGTCTCTTTGTACATTTAATAGTGTTTGTAGTTTCACTTGGCTGCAGTACAGGAATGACACATGTCTATATGAATGGCATTTGCTATCCTGTTGATGGCTGCTGATATTCTTCATGCCTCTACCCCCTAACTAACTCACCATGAGTCTGCTACAGTCCCAGCCTTCCAGTCTCCTTGAAGTGTGCTGCTTCCTTGAAACATCTAAACCAAGATTTCAGATTCAAGCAATTCTTCTGTCCTTCCTTTACCTGGTAGGTGTCTGCATAAAACTCTGCTAAATGCCCAGTTTTATGCCCAGTTTAAATGCCCAGAGAGATTATTCTTAACATGTATGTTGTTTAAATTGAGGAGGAAGGTTCTTCATCTCAGTATGCCTTGTACAATGCAGAGAACCTCTTTGTTTTACTGGATTAAGGAAAAGAAAATCTCAAGGGAGAAAACCTGTATTATGAGCTCTTAGATCAAGGACCTCACATATTTTACCTTAAATCATCCCAGCTTTTATGTGTTCAGGTCCATTTTTATTTCTAACTACCAAGACCTTGTACCAGTGCCTTGCCTTTCAAACAGGTAGTGTTGCCTTGGGTAATCTTACAGGGGATGCTGCAAGAATGAAGAACATTGAACAGCCCAGGAGTTTAGAGAGCAAAGAAACAAGGGACCTGAAATACAAGGCTTATAGAAAGCCTGCACATGGCTTACACAGACTTAGGAAAAATTGTCAATATCAGCATCTATTTGATATGTGTCAGAGAAAATTCTGCTTTTGTAATGTCTGAAAGCATGTATAAACATTTTACTAGGTCCATGGCTCTATTCTGACAGCAAGCTTTTGCACTATATTACCACATCTTCAACAGTGCAGGGCTAAGAAGAGTAATGAAAAGAAGCCTCCATGAAGAATCCAAAACGAGGTTTTGTTTGTTTAGATTTTATGTTTTCTTTTTTAAATGAATGTTTAGTAAGTGATGACTGTGAAGTGTATAGCCTTGAGACTGCTATAGCAAAAAATGTAGTATTGCACACCTCATGGAAATCTGCAGCTCTGCAATGGCTTAAAGTCTCCCATTCTTTCCTTGTCAAGGTCATGAGAACTTAGTCCAAAACCTGTTTGTGGTCTAAGACTGACTTTTATCTTGTCCGAGTTTCAGTCTTTATTGATTTTAAATAGACAAAATTACACATGGAGTGAATAGAAGATAAAGAAATGTCTCTAGAAAACAAAAATGACAGCATTTGGAGCTGCTAAGGAGACTGAGGTCTTGAAATATCTTATGAAGGGGGAAAAGGTTAAGCCTCAATGCAGGTGAAATGGCAGAAGCGCTCATGAAATGCAAATATTTATGAGACTTCGTGATTTGATAGATGGATTTCTAAAAACTGAGAATTTAATAGCCTCCTCACATATACTAAAGAATGTGATGGCACTCTGCAAACCTTCAGAGAGCATCACACAGCGCAACAACATTTCTGCAGAAAATTATCTTCTCTACACTCTCAAGTCCTCCCTGCGTTCTGCCTGTAGACATCGTGAGTCTTCACTGCAACACTTTCTCTCCAGACCAGCTGCTCACTACATTTCTCCTTCCAAATCTCATCTGAAAGTATATCCTCCCACATTTCTACATTAAATATTCTTTCTGTGTTGATAGGTGACTCTGGAGGAATTTTCTGAGTGACTGATAAGACAAAGCTTCCTTTTTTGGGGGGCAACTTGCACGAGCAGTGTTGTACGGTTGAATGGGGCTGTTAGCATTTCATTTGCCTGGTTCTGTCACTGAAGCTCAGCTGGCACAGGCTGTTTATTTCTCACACTGCATTCCTAGTTTCTGAAGGCTAAGTTACTCCAAACCCAAAAGAACTCATGGTTCAAGAAGAAAGAAGACCTCTGCTGCATCTCGGTTGCCCTTTGGGGAAGAGGGGAGCCACTTGCTAAGACAGAGGCTTCTCCCAGACCCTCCTTAGTTCCTTGCTTACTGTTGTCTGGCAGTGCCCGGGCTGCCGAGCTCGAGGCCGATGACAGGGGCGATGATGAAGCGTCTGCCAGAGCTGTACATGGCTGCGGGTCACTGCCTCGAAATGTGAGAACAAAATGGGGCCGAGCACTAATGACTTTCAGGTGTGCGCCAGGGCCTGTCAGGGCACTCAAGGAATTAGCGCTTGGCACAAGGCACAGGGCTCAGCACTGCCAAGTCAAACAGAAATGGGGCCTCCTGTAAATAAACAAGGGCAAAGCGAGCTCTTTCCTCACACCAGATTGTGTATCGAGCTGGTACACAGGCATTTAGCCCATGGTGTGCACGCACACACGGCCACCCCCTCCTGGGGCAGTGAGGTGAGGGGAACTGTAGGGTCATGGAGTGGTTTGGGTTGGATGGGATCTTTAAAGGTCATCTAGTCCAACCCCTCTGCCATGGGCAGAGTCACCTTTTGCACGTCCAAGTGCCCAAAGCCCCATCCAGCCTGGCTGTGAACGCTTCCAGGGAGGGGGCATCCACAGCTCCTCTAGGCAACCTCTTCCTGTGTTTCACCAGCATCACTGTGAAAAATTTCTTCCTTATATCTAGTGTATAATTGTGCCAGGAATGGTGATGAGATCTCCACAGCACCATTTCTCAGCAAAGGGGACAAGGCTGCTGCCTTACTAGAGGCTGTTCAATCTGCTGGAGCATTGGTCTTTGCTTCCTTTCCTGTGCAGAAGGAACAGTGTTTTCTTTGTAGGATATTACTTTCCTTTCCTTGGAAATGTTCTCCCTGGTCTCTCAGAGTAAGTCCCCTCTCAGCCCACCACTTCTCCCTTTATATATTCCCAACCCTTTCTAGTACACACCAAGATTAAATTTCTGCTTTGGCTTGGATTATGTTTTCCAGGCCAATATATTATGCCACCTTCATGCTTCCCTCTCTGTCCCATCTGGCTTCCATCCTACCCCCATAAAGATTATTAATACAGCCTGTTTCCCAGTGATTTATTAGCAGAGGCCAAACTGGTGCCATTTCCCATTTTAGTAGAGCACTGAAAATAATCCTGAGGAGTGTGCCCAGCTATAAAAATGTACTTACACTGTCATATTTGCAGTTTCAAACATGCACCACCTGATAGTCTCAAAAGTGCTGTTTAATTGGGTTTTATGGGTTCTAATTAATTATACCATGTTAAAAAAAAAAAAAAAAAGGGCTTGTCCCATTACAACTCTCTGTGGTTTACTCTGAAGAGCAATGTAATTTAGACATACGTTGTCCTTCTCCATGCCCCCTGCTCCCCTTCCACCCCCTGCAAATTTCAGGAAGGTTAAACTCAGAGAAGAGAAGCTGAGAGTAAGATACATTTTGTTCAGGACACACAAATTTTCCCAATGCTCATAAAAAGCTTTAAATGTGACTCAAAATGGCTCCACGTTCCTTCTTCTGAATCAGACTGGTGAAATTATGAATAATCCTGCAACTTTCCAAAGCTCACATCTGTGGTAGCTGTGATTTTACAGAGATTTGAATGTGTTTGAGGCTTTGTGTGCTGCAGATTATTTCTTTTGACTGCACAGAGGTAAGAGTGAAGGAAGCTGAGCGTATGTGCAGGGCTTTTGCTGGATGAAGGTCTAGATCAAGTTTCCCTCCACCACATCGTATGAAAAGAGTGTGTTAAAACATCCAGCTGCTTTTATGGCATTTTGGTGTGACTAGCAGCAGAGGAAACCTCTCAAGTTAACTTTCTATCCTTTCTTTTTTTCTTTTTTTTTTTTTTTTTTCAGAATCACAGAGCCTAGATTATTCAAACAAATTCTGGGGCAGTCTTCTGACTTTTAAAAGCTTCCTGGAATGGCTTTGTGAAAAATGAGCAGCCGAGCAGGTACACTTGTGGTTGTTTAAAATATACTCTTATATTACATCCATCACTGTATTAAATTTGGTCTCATGAGGCAAGACATGAAATATAGTAGAACTGAAGTAGACAAGCATCATTTCTTATGGTCTGTGACTTTATCAGGAAATTAGGGAGTCAGAGCATCAATTAATGAGAAAAGACAAGGTAAAGAAACCTCTTTAATTTGCTTTATATAGACAAATGCTACGTATTTCAGGAACGTCAGGTCACACCTCAAATAATGTGAGGGTTCTGTGCCTGGCAGATACCTCCAAGACTGCAACACCCAGCCCTAGGAAGGAAAACTGGTGAAATGTCCCAGGTCACCATTCTTAATGTGACTGCACATGAGTGTTCATGGGATGAAGAAGTTTGTTAGTCATGCCTCACTAATTTGCTTGGTTTGTAAACTAAATAACCAGCCTGTCAGTTGCTGGAAACTTGGACCATCCTGAGTGTCCAGATCAGGCTGCTTCAGCCTCTGCAGCAGGGGCAGTAAGAGCTGACAAAAAGAAAAGGGAAAAAAAATCACCAGTCACACACTTTACTCATCAGTCTGAAAAGTAACAAGATTAATAGTAAGAACTGTTTTTATAAAGTAATCCTCTCCTGTAGTAAAACTGGTTAGAAGAACTTTCAGTACATGTATCTAGTTAGTTATGTTAACAAGAACTCAACAGTGCAACGTTTTAATGGAAGGAGTTAGCAAAACACAGAGCCCAAACCTGAATCAATCTGAAAATCCCCATGCAGGGTTTGGTTAAGCCCAAGGAAACCTGAGTGCCTTGGTGTTTGTGCAGTGTTTATATTTGCTTTTACATGGCTTTTACTGCTTCAGAAAGCCATTTATGGAAACAATGTGAAACCAGCTCTTCTCATGTGATTTTCATCATCCGGAGATTGGAATAAGTGGGATCTGCTCTTTTCGTGCTCTTCTGTCCCCATAAATTACTCCTGGAGGCATTAAAAGGGCTTGTGAAAAACACAGCAATAAATACCCAAAGCACAAATCCGAATGCTGCAAAGTGCTCACACTGCTGTGGCAGCAGCTCTGCTGTTAATTTATTGAGCAAAACTGATGAGGGACCTCAATACCTGTTTCAGTGCTGCTGTGTGTGGAGCCTCATGTTACACTGCTGAAACTGGAGCTAGAAATCCCACTGGCTTTTAGAACAGTATCCTGGCTGCTGTGCTCGGGAGGGGACTGAGTTATTCTGATTATTACAGAAGACTAAGGGAAATGAAGGGAGAGAAGAAATATCAGCTGCAAAAGCATCAGCTAGTTCATGTCACCTGCAGCAGCTCCCTGCCCTGGGTGGACTGTGCCTCTGGGCAGGATCGCTGAGGTTGTGTAACAGAGGCAAACTCTGCCAGGTCCTTTCTCCTGACACATCCCAGACCACAAGTATGGCCCCTACATCTGAGGGAGAGAAGCAGCAGGGGCACGTGTGAGTCATGGCCCTCATGACAGGGGAATTCCTCGCTGGCTGCTGGCAGCAGCCGGGCTGAGCGGTTTCAACTGCCTGAGCATTACAGAAAGAGCCATTCTCAGCTGAATATTTCATTCCAGTTTCTCACCTCCCTTCGAAATAGAAGATCCTGACACAGGGGTGGGTTTTTGGTGTTTTTTCTTTTATTTTTCTTTTTTTTTCTTTTTTTTTTTTTTTTTTTAATCAGACAGTTCTCATGCAGTTTTTTGACTGATCCTTTGTGAACCAGGGGAAGTTCAGGTTCACAGCAAGCCCCAGGGTATCCTTCAAAGGCATCTGAGTCAAGTTACGTTTTGCACTCTGCTCATTCTCTTGATAGGAAAACACAAAAGAACAAACTACCAATGAGAGGAACAGCCCAACTGTCCAGCTTTCCATGCCATTTAGTGCCTGGCTAGCCCCAACTCTGATTTCACCTCTTGGAAGCACCCTGTGTCTGCCCAGAAGTGCTGTTACCTGTCCTGGGTGCTGTGGGAACGCTGTCTCTGTCTGCATGGGAAATTTAGAAATGCCACTCCTTCTTCCACAGGTTAGTGGTGGATCCTTTAGATCATTAAAAGGGTTTGGATTTGAGTCTTTTTTCACAAACGTATGAAGTGAAGCAGGCTTGTGGAAGAGGGGAGAACAGGGCTCTATTGCTTGATCTGCTATGTGAGTAAACATACCTGGAGAATGAGGATGCCTGTCTTGGTATCACTGCATTGAAAATAATACATAGCCTATTTAATAAGCTGTTTATTACAAAGTTTATATGCTACCACAGTGGTGTTTTAGAAAGAGCTGGTGATGTACCTGTAGTCAGGACTGCTGGACTCTTGCCAAGCTTCTTTATTTCCTTGTAACTCTGTCAAACTCTGAACATTCACACTGAAATTTCCCATGCTGGTATCAGCTCTGCTTGATTTATTTAGAATAATTTAAACCCAACACAAATAAAATTTTGAGGGGAATTTGAAAGTCTGAGGCAAGGGAGGCATAGGTGTTCTCCCAGTTCAGGATGAAATGAAATTATGAAATAACTGGATTTCCTGCACACTGGAAATTCGGAGTGCTTCCTCGATGTATACCTTCAGCAAGAGAATGTTGCAAAATAGAAGTGGTCTTAACTCACCCCAGCATGTGTATCCTGATTCCCTCAAACACAAAGGCACATGAAGGTTCTGAACTGAAACCTATGGTCAGATTTTGATCGCAGAATCCCAGCATGGTGGAAGTTGGAATGATTCTCTGGAGATCATCTAGTTCAACCCCCTTGCTGAAGCAGGGTTACTCAGAGCAGCTTGCCCAGGATCACAATGTCCAGGCTGGTCTGGAATCTCTGCAGAAAAGGAGACTTCACAACCTCTCTGGGCAGCCTGCTCCAGTGATTTGGCACCCTTGCAGGAAAGAAGTTCTTATTTCTTAGGTAGGCCTTCTTGTGTTCTAGTTTGTGCTCATTGTCCTGTTGCTGGGCACCGCTAGAAAGACTCGGGTCCCATCCTCTTGACATCTACCCTTTAGGTATTAAGCATTTGGAAGATCATTTACCTTTCAACTTGAAAGCTTCCATCATTTGAACTTAGTATTCCATACTAGATACCTTTTCCAGCTTTTGAAAAATTCCAGCTGATCACAGCTAGTAATATAAATTTCTATTATTAGACTTACAGCATTTCTATCCTTTCCATTACATTTCTTTTATATCAATATTTGTATATATATATATATATATAAATAATGGATACAATGTTCTCCTTGAAAAGTTTATTATTTAGAAAAGAGTGTCAGGAAATCATGAAATTAAGGTTTCCTGCAGAGTGTTTATTTGGCTTCCTTTAGTACAGGAGTTTGGTATAGTCTTTAATTACATGACCATCTACTATCTTTAGCAGAGGACCCTGGTCTCATTCCATGCAGAAGGTGGAGCAGCAGCTCAGGGGCTGAGTCATGGCTGGGAAAAGGAAGAAGCTGGTGTCTGATGGACTTTGCCTGTGTGTAGTGTGGAAGAGGTACAGCAAGGGGCAGATGGTTAAGAAGAAAATGGGAGATCTCATGCCTAGGGCATCAGAATACTGTAAAGTTCTCATCCAACCTTAGGCAAGTCAATTTAAATTAAATTCTGCCCAAGTAGCTATTAATTCTATTTTGTTTTCTGTGTTCCCATTTCCAGAATACGTTGTCAGGGGTATTTCTCCTGCCATATGATGCTGTACACTCTGAGAAATCAATTCCCAGTCATCTCAGTTTGGGTACCCAATGTTAGCAGAGTGTTTTGACCTGAATCTCTTTGTGTTTCAGTTTCCCATCTGTTAAGCAGGAATAATAATATCTGCTCCTCTTACCGGGTGTTGTTAGAAGAAATGAATGTTGTGAAGCACTCATATGCCATACTGATAAGAGAGCTCTAGAAAAACTCACCAGAAAATTAGCAATTTTGTCTCCCAAGCAGGTTTTGAGTAGTATGCAGTAAATCAGGCCTCAAGCCTCACACTGAATAATGATACTAACAAAGTGAGCACTGTCCATCCTGAGGTAGAGTCTAGTGGAAACCAAGATATGATCCTATATTTAAAGGGTGAATGATAATGCAGATGAATAAGTTTTTTTGTGGTTAACTTCTGACATTTTTTTCACTTAGTTTTGCACATATGTTGTGGGGTTTGGTCTCTTCTCCCAAGTAACAAGTGATAAGGACAAGAGGAAATGGCCTCAAGTTGCACCAGGGGAAGTTTAGGTTGGATATTAGAAGAAACTTCTTCACTTGAAAGGGTTCTCAAACACTGGAACAGGAGGTGCTTGAATCCTCATTCCTGGAGGTGTTTATAAGATGCAGAGATGTGGTGCTGAGGGCATGCAGTTTAACACCAGATTTGGTACAGTTTAGATAATGGTTGAACTCAATGACCTTAATGCTCTTTTCCAACAAAAAAAATCTATTATTTAAATGGCACATGTGCACAAGGATACCTCTGCCTAATAAGAAACAAAATCTGAGTTAGAATCATAGAATGGTAGGGGTTGGAATGCATCTTTGGAGATGATCTAGATGATCTTGCTAACACAAATACACCAAACTGCTTGTTATTCAAACAGAGATGCAGGATCTCAATTCTTATCTCTGTGGATGAGATTCTTCTTGGTGCTTGGTGGGTTTTGGAGAGAAGAGACATTGCACCTTGTATTATTCAGGAAACAGTTTTCAAGAAAATGTTTAACTGTAGCTATCATTCATTTTTAAAAGATGGGAAAAGCTTTCCAGCTGGGAAAGCTGATAGTGGAAATAGTTTTGAAATTAGTACATGGACTCTTGCATGCACCAGGATGGGCTCCTGCAACGTTTGCATGGGGGATTACAGCACATTCTCTTATTAGCACTTATTTTATGACTTGTAGAAAAGGAAACTCCTAGATTCTCTAGCAATCAAGTATATGGCTTTCACAGAGCAAGGCAGACTACTTTTTAAAGATAAAAGAGTATTTTGGCACAAGAACAAATGGCTATTATTTGGCTATGAATAAATTCAATCCGGAAAATAAATGTTTTCCTTTTTTGCAGCCACCACAGCAGCAGGATTCTTGAGTGCCTTCTCAGTGGGAAGAAACATGGGATTTCCTGGCTCTCTCACACAGTGTCTGATGAAAATAAGGAAGGGGGTTGCAGAAATGAAAATCTGTATGAGACCAGACTGAGTTTAAGAACTTAGGAAGTTTGTTTCTAGTCCCATATCTACCATTTCCTATTCCTAAAATCAGCCTTCTCAAGGCTTACTCTTACTTTCCCCTTTTCACACAGGCAGCAACTGACTCCTAGAGGGATGAAAGGAGAAATCCAATCTCCTCGACCTCAGTAATGAGGACTCATTAGCAGAGCAAGAAATCAGAAAGGCATATTTCCAAATGAGACAGACCCCAGAGTAAAGCTTTCTGCCTGCTTTTGCCCCTCTGCAAACCCTTTCCTGCCCTCTGAAGCACGGAGAACATCCATGGAACTGGGGTCTAGCATCATGTGGTGATGGGGTGTTGTCTGTGCCTCAGTGTTTGTTCTCCTCTTTCTTATTCTCTGCTGTTTGCAAAGTAGTGCTGTATAGGCTTTGCTGATAGAGGATCATTTGCAGACACAAAGAAGATAGGAGCAATTCCAGGCCACTTTGCAAGTCACTGGAAGCAAAACATAACTGCTCCTGCAACTTGTGAGTGGTGTAAAGCATGTTTGATTGCTTAGCCATCAGCAGGAGGCAGCTTAGAGTGAACCATTCCTGCTGGTTTGCCACTATTAAGATCCAGCAGTACCTTGATGTTTCCTCACTGGCAATAATTTGCAGGATTAAATACTTCAAGCCACTCTAAAATTAGTTCCAGGAGGCATTTTGTGCTTTCATTTCAGAGCCTCATGAGCCTTTCCTACTTTGTAAGTCTGCTACAGCTAATTACCTGATGGTTACAGTGCTCTAGAAGATTTCAAGTATCTGTCTTTTCCAGTAGCCTAAAGACCCAAGTGGGGTTACAGAGCAGAACTTGCACCAGCATTTGCCAAACACTGTAGCTAACTCAGACTGCTTCATGAGATGTGCAAACATACCACTGAAGACAAAATTACCTTTGTCCACTGTTTCCATCCAACATTCAAAGCAAATTTGATTTTGAGCCTTCAAAAAATATCTCAGAAACCTATTGAAAGAAACACTTTTATGTGTTGAGCCCTCTACATCTGTCTGATCTACTAGAGAAGCTGCAGGATTGCAGAGGATGTTTTCAATAGAGCTGCCTTTACTGCTGTGGTTTAAGTCTTCAAGCAGTATTATTTAATTTTGAAAGCACCTATAGTGTGTGATGCTCCTGTCTGTTTCGTGCAGGCATGCAACTAGCAGAGCTAGTGGTAGAATAATTCTGGGAGAAGTGAGAGATCTCATCACATCAGCAGAAAAGCACGGCTCAAAGAGGACTGGGGGCCCTCACTCTGCAGAAATCCACTGGCAGCTCTATACTTCTTTTGAAGATGTAGTTCACTCTGCTTGGTGTTTCTGGCCACATTTATTGACCAGTGCTGACTGTGGCCGTGTCATGATCTGTTCTATTTTCTTCCCAGCCTTTCCTGGCCCCTTTGAGATGATTCACTTTCTGAACATGTGCATGTGTCATTTATAAAAAGTCTCACTCTCCTGACCACAGCAGAAATCCAGAGGGGTTTGTTTCCTTACACAGGATGACTTTTTTTCACCTGGTACCAAGCCCAAAAGAAATGTTCTTTCTCATACTTCCCAGAGGCATCATTGCTCTTATCATCTTTTAAAACCTGCTTGCTTTTTGCTTCTGAGGCATCAAGACAGGCACAGATTCATCCACCAGGTCCCAGCCATGCTTTTTGGGGTGGTTTTTCATGTTGTTAAAGACATGGCAATTTGAAACCTATTGCATTCATCCCAGTGCCAGTAGCAAACATTTTTAATCCTTGAGCCACCATTGAAAAAAAAGTTTTGTTTTGTTTTGTTTTTTTTATGTTTGCTCTGACTGAAGGATGTCCATCACCTTCAGCTAGACACTTACTGAAGATAAACTAAAAGAGGAAGATTTAAGGGAGACAGAATGAAGGCATTTTTTACACTGAGGGGGATGAAACACTGACCCATGTTGCCCACAAGGTAAATGCCATATGCCTGGAAACATTTCAGGTCAGGTTGGACAGGGCTCTGAGTAATCTGCTCTGCTAGTTCAGGATGTCACTGCTCAGTGCAGAAGGATTGGACTAGATGACCTTTAACAGTCCTTTCCAACCCAACTCATTCTATGCTTCTAAGCTCTCCACCACTGCTGTCCAGTGTTTCTTCCAGAACAAGCAGCTCACTAGCCATTGCTGAGAACCTCCAGCACGGTATCACAATATATCTGAACTCATGCTTTTCAAGTATAGTGACCTAACATGAACCTTCTAAGTTCCTGATCCTAGGCCAATAGCAAGACCTACTTGTTTCAACTTGATTTTCAGTGTTTGCACTTGGGTGTGATGTTTGAAAACCGTGTTCTGAGACCAAACTTCCTTTGAAGTCAATGGGATTTTCAGCCTCAATTTCCACAGGAGAAGGGCTGGGCTCTTTGTTCTTTTGTCTAGCGCAATTGACGAGTAATTGCTATGATCCAAGTGATAGGCTGGATTTTCTAGTTTGTTTCCAAACTTCTTTGGAGACCAAAAACCTGTCTCTCCCAAAACAAAATGCTGAAGGAGCATGGATAGAGGAAATCCGTTCAAACTGAGTAAACAGCTCGTGAGGGTAGGCCAGCAGGATTCATTCATGCTCATTCAGCCCAGGCTGGTTGGTTTGATTCCAGTTGGAGCACTCTCTTCATTACAGGCCCCCTGGGGAATGTTAATCTGTACAGTATAAACATTTATAAACATCTACTAAATCATTACACTTCAGCTGCCCCATAAACACTCCTGAATGCTTTCCTTAGGCAGCGCTGGTTGGGTAACGTGTGGCTTTTTGGAATGAGTTTATGGGTGTTTGGCACCAGTAGAAATATGGGGAGAGGGCACAGAAGGTTAAATAACATTGTTTAAGCTCCATGACTTATTCAGGATAAAGACAGAAGCTGTTTGTGTAGGCTTAAAATGGGGCTAGCTGGTAAATGTTGAGGGAAAGCCCAGGTTGTAGAGGGCCTCAGACAGCCTTCCAGGTTTGTACACTGGATTCTCAGTGGTATCGTTGTCATGAATGTCACAAAAGGCACTTGCTCACTTGACATTGCTGGACTTGGGCAATACATCATTATTCGTCTGTGACTGCATCTAGCTGCCTCAAAAAGAACTGCCTGATGTAAAGAGAAAATGTAGGCATAGCTTCTGAAAATGGAACCAGAACAAACATAACCCTAGAGAACTGGAATCAGCTGGGCCACAGGTCCAGGACTTGTTTGTATACACCTACAGGACATGGGAGATGTATATACTGGCAGAAATAGGTATGTTCATGAACAATAATGAGGGTGTCTATATACATATATATTTGCATCTGGGAGGTGTAAGTAATGTGCTTTAAATGCACATCTAGCAAAGTAAAACTTGTGCTTTGTAAAGCTGAACCTCTCAGTTCTTGGGTGGGATCTCTCCCCTTGCCTGAAGATGCCAACAGGAATGAGCATTACCAGGATGGGGTCATCATAACTCCATACCCAGCTCCAGGTGAATAGAGAAACAACGAGTGAAAAACAATCAGACAAACCAACCCTCACAACTTAGTGTGAAATGGATAGAGGATAATTCCCTCAATTATTAATGTTTTTGTTTGTGGTAGTTTTGACAGAGGTATGTATGAGTAACATAACCTGAGAAGTTGAACATGTTTTAGGTGTGAGAGATGTGTTTGCTGGCAGTCTGATGAATAGATAACAACTTGATTTCTAAACGCATCTTAGGAAAAACTATTTAATTGGCTATAATTATATTGTATCCTACACTTGAGCAAACATACCTGTGTACTTGCATCTCTGCTTAACTTGTGTGTATCACAGGTATGTGGCTGGGTACAACAGGAGCCTCTTTTCCCATCTACTCTTTCTCTTGTATTTATAGCACACAGCCACTGCCTTTCAGCTAAGACCACAGCCATTTGTGAAATAAGGACAGAGAAAACAGCATTATTTTTCTCCTAAGTGGATCTGCATGCACAATACGGGTAAGTAAGAGGGCAGAAATCCTCCCTGATAGACACAGAGCTATGGCTGCAGCAATCCTGGCCAAGCCTCTTGGTGTTATCGTTACCAAATTAGCAGCTGGAGACCCTGCAAAGGGAATAGCTCTAAAATACTTTGCAACATCTCAAGGTCATGGGATGTTGTGCTGCAAGGTTTCCAGACCATGGTGCTGCCTGAACACCACCAGCAGGCCGAAAGACCAGGACTGATAGGCTTTGGCCCTTGACACCTGGGAAGAAAAGAGGGAAATGAAGACTGGGTTTACTACTGATGTTTACCAAAATCTCTAAAATATTAAATAAAACTAGATCATCTTAGGCTAAAAGTGGCTTTACCATATGTACACTGTCCAGCTTGCAAATCTCCCTCTGCATATTTCTCTCTGTTTATAAACATGCACACACACACACACACACACACACATATATATCTCATCAGTAGTAGGAGCTGAATTTTCCACAGGTGTTTTTTTTTTTTTTTTTGTGGCTTGTAATGAGGTGGATAATTTAAAATCTGTTCTGTATGGTCAAGGATCCAGCTCACAAAAAGCATTACACATTATTAGCTTCAATTGGTCTTTTAACATCCGTCTTAAAGGGTCAATAAATGAGTTTGCCTAGAGGTAAAGCAGTTGTTATCATGTGTAGGGTTACAGTCACAGCTGGAGGGCACTGGCAGGGACAGGCTGTCTGCCTGTGTAGGAGACTTCAGTCTCTAGAGTCAGTGTTCTATTAATTTTACAGTACCTTAAATTCATACTGTAATTATGAGAAATAAGCAGAGAGGGAAAGATCTTTTAATAGAAAATAGGTTTTAAAAAATCTGGAGCCTATTACCCCACCACATTCTAATTATGTTACAGCTGGACTTTTATCTCAGTACATTGCAAATAAATTCAGACTGATGTAGCTTGGATGTGTTTCCCAACTTGACAACAGGAACCTGTAGACAGGAAAGAGAAGAGAGCAGAGCAACCAGCATGAAGCCTGGGGAGTGTCAGATTTGGAGTTTTAGCTTTTAATCTTTAAATACCTGGGCTGAAATTGGGTGACTTAATTCAAAAGCCAAAGTAAATTCAGTGGTCTCATACAAGCCCCTAGTGGACATCACTTACCCAGTTGAAGAGAGCACCATGTGTTTAAACATGATGAGGTCTTTGATTAGAAAACAAAGCTTGGAATATCCTTCACTAGGAGGACTAGAAAACTTTTTAAAGGGAAAGCTGATGTACATCATCCCACAGCTGTCTGGGATGAATTGTGATGCAAGGCAGCAACTGCATAGGTATGGCCAGCTCAAAGCTACAGAAGTTGTAGAATTTGTCTGTTGACTTGGTGAGCATTGACTGAAATGTGCTCAAAGCCTGGAGCTATGTTAATTGGATACTTCAGTTCTGGCTTGAAGTGTAGAGTAAAGGAAACTCGCATGACATTGTTAACACAGATATTTTCCCATTTAGCTAAAAAACAACAAGAGAGGATTGCAAACATTACTTCATAGGATAAGTCTTAAGACATCAAGAACTTAAGATGATTTGTAAGCACAAGGCTGGTATTTGACCCTTCCCTCCACAGTGATCAGGACATTGGGTCACAGAGTCTCTGCGTATCTGCAAGCAACATCCAGACATCCAAGAAGGCTGCTGTGACATAAGCTCTGTAAGGAGCGTTTAATATTGGCTTCACATGATCTGCTACAGACTTTGCTCAAATTCCTTCATATATCTGAGGGATGGGATAGTGGTGGTGGAAACGGGGGAGAGAAATTTTGGGAACTGAGACTAACTTCGGTCAGACCTTTATGAGGACAATTTGAAGCTCTCTCCTTGCGAGGTTAAGAGCAAGCGCATGGCTAATCCCTGCAAGCTCCCTCCTGGCTCCTGAGCAGCAGCAGCCTGTGCTGTGCCCATGGTTAGCACATCTCAGGGTGGTCCTGTCTCCTGAGACCTGGCTCATCTGAGCCTTCCTTCTGCCATCTGCTTCATTTTTTCTCTCCTTTTCATAGAATCAGCTGCTTATGAAGAGAAAGCTGTTCAGCAGAGGCCCAAGAAGCCACACTCATTGATATGAGTCTCTCTCATCCCTTGATACAGGCACTGTTAATTTAGAAAAGGACCTGACAGAAGCTCCTCAGGAATAGTGTGTATCTGGCATCTACTTTAGTATGGATGTGGGAAGGTGTTTTGTATAAATCCTGTTCTCTTTTCCAGCTGTGAGGAAGAGCAGGGGCTGTACCTTCCCAGCACCGATATAGGGTCAGGAATGGGACATCTTCTGTTCTTGAGAGATGTCATAGTGCAGATGTACAGTCTCCAGGGAAAAATATATGCTTTTGAGCTGCTCCTGCCCTCTGCTTCTCTTCCTTTCCAGTCTTCTGGGTTTCTTCCACCAGCCTTGTCCTTGTGAATGTATTTATTCTGTGCTTCCTTCCTTCCAGTCGTTCTTATTCCTGATCCAGTGGGTTGTAGCCTGAGCCAGAGTTTTGGGCTGCATCTGCACCACAGCAAACATCACTGCACCATTACAAAAGTCACTACACCACGTGCCACTGCGCTGCAGCAAATGTCACTGCATCACTCACAGCTCTGCTGCCAAGGGACACACAGACTGTGTTTCCCAGGATTGCTCCAAGGTGGGAATATCTGTGGAGACAGAAGCTTTTTCTTAAATGTAAGTATCAGTAAACACTTCACAGAAGGCACTGTTCTAATCCTGGGGAGCATCTATGCCCATATAGATGATTCTTTATTTGTTCCCATCTAATTAAGGAGCCAGAACGTGAGCGATTTGTCCAGAAAAAAACAGCTTAATTTTTCCAGTCCTCCTCTCTCCAGTCTTGCCTACCACGTGAAGACTGGAGTGCCCTTCACACAAGAAGTTATCCAAATAATTTCAAATAGTAATAAGCATAATTAAAATTTAAGGATAGTTTGTGATTGTTCATGAACAGCTAGAAACTGGGGAAAGAGGCAAGGTCAGCTGAAGTGAGCCTTATAACTCTGTTCTGCTGAGGAGATAGATAAGTTGTACATAGTCCTTAGGTTGACCCAATGCATAAAAACAAATCCTGCAGCCAGCTTTAGAGATAAGCATAACTCCAGAGTTCCCTGGACAATGTTTTCCAACACTAATGTACAGTCCAGCCCAGGGACTTCAAGCAAATGAGCAGATTTGGCTGTGGAAAGAGTTTTGCTTCCTCCTTCCCTTGCAGCACAATTTTGGGCAGAGGGAAAAGTTTACTTTTAAAAGTTTCATGCTATTAGTATGATGTTGGTAAGTTACTGTGTCTGTATTTCAGCCCTTAGCAAATATTATGCAGTAAAATATGAGTGTGAGATCTTTTCCAACTTTGCCCCTGCTTTCCTATGCCAGTGCTTTTAGAGGCAGCCAGAACTGTTTGGTACGGTCGTGTGAAAGATGCAAGCTCAAAATAAGTCCCTTATAGACCAAGCTTGTCCCTGTCACAAATTCTGTGATGTGCTCAGCCCAAAGGAAGTGGGATACTTATTGCAGGAAAGGGAACAACTATGCAAACCTGTGGCTTCTAGAAATCTCCTTTCTCTTGGCTGCAGTGGATGTGTTTTGGAAAGAGGGACAAGGGGGCAGGAATGCAAAAGTTTTTGCCAAAGTAATATACCTTCTTCCAAAGGTATCAGTTCAGAACCCTTCCTTGACAAGAAATTAGTGAAGGATTTGATCCAAAGGCTACTTGTCAGGAGCCCATTAACTGTACTGGGGTTTGGACTGGGCCCCAAATCCTACAGCTGTGCCTATTAATTATTAAGTAAAAAGGGTTGGCAAAGTTTTTCATCCACTGTAAACAAACACATTTCCACTATGAAGTGCATTTAATGGAGTTTTGCAGCATTGGTCTCCCGGGCAAGCACGTTAGTCTCTGTTTTCTCTCCACATCCTAATGGCCACAGCCAGGAGGGGGGCTGGTTTTTATCCACATTGAGTGGAGAGGCATAAATTGGCATTCCATATCATCATAAAGAAAAATTCCCAGCAATTATTAAAAGATTCTTATCTCTTGCTCCCTACATGGATAATGAGATCCCTCTCTGCTGGACTGAGACAGCCTGTCTCTCAGCTCACTTAATGAAATGGACCCAAGTTTGCAAATTAGCATAGCCCTGACTCCAAATGTAACCTCTTGTTGTCTAGTTGTACATCAAGGCCCCTGGCTTATGTCTTTTCTTATTAACACCCCGTAATCATGTCAACCCTTTTTAGTTTTCATTTCCTGTTTCCTTTTACAAATTCACTTTTGGGTTTTGAGCACACTGTTGGATGCTTTTGGATGAGCTGGGATTTTATTTTTGTCTCATTTTTAACATCACTGAAGTAGTTTATCTGTAGGTAGTGCTGTGCATCTGGGGAAACTGTTTTCTGTTCCATATTTCTGCTGGTTCCTTGCCTTGTGATCGTAAAGCAACTCTTTTTCTATGTCTCTGCTCGTTTCCACTTCTTGATTTTTATATTTTAGACTGTAGGACTTATGGGGCAGAGGTTTTGTCTTGCCATATGTTTGGTGGGTACCTTGCAGAGTGCTTTTTTGTTTCTGTGAGGACGTCTGTGTAATAGATTATTAATAATAATGAGGCACAGAAATGTTGTACTCTAGCAAACACAACATGCTAAAGGCTTTCTATGAAGTCAAGAAGGCTGAACCCTTTGAAAGTCTTTCTCCTTCTCTCTCCCCTGACGTGAAACTTCATTGCTGGACCTTTAGAGTAATAAATCAAAGCAGCCAAAAGAAGTGAATCATCATTTCTTTTGCCTATTTGTAGCTGACCCAGTCTGGGATTGATAAGGGAATGCCCTTCCACTTTATCCACTACACTACTAATTATCCTTCACTTTCATGAGCGCTAAAATCCACTCACACATTAGAATAAAAAAAAAGAAACAGGGAAGTGACTACTTGTGTACAGATAAGTAGCAGACCACAGTGTTAGCTGGGTAATAATGCTTCCTTAAGATTTCTCTTTTTTACCCTGGAATTCATTTTCTCTCACTCACATCCCTTGCAGTAAAAAATACTTACAGTTTGTAACACAAAAGATAATTCTTCAATGCAAAGCTTAAGTGTACGTCTTCAAAAGATTTATTCCTTTATCAAGTATTAATTTAAGAAGGGGTGCCTTGTAGGTAAGGCAATGACATCAGTGGTAGGTTACAGGGCAGCAGATTTATTAATTTAATAGGTTTATCCATTTTACAGCTTGGATAATCATATTTCACTAAACGGGTACACAAGGAGGCCTCAGCCCATCTGACAGCTTTATTCTTGTGCAAGTTAACAAGCACATTTTGTACTTATGACCTTGTGAATTGTAAAAGTGCGAGGAGCTGGAGAGGAATGACAGACCCAATCCAAGAAACGTGTTAGCATTTTGGTTTTCCTCAGTGAGATTTATAAAGGGAGCAGTGAGGAGTTTCAGCTACAAAGGCAACTTAAACGTTTGTTAATTTATTTGCTTTAAGAAAATATGCAGAACTTAAAAAAAAAAATTGATGGAATGTTAACCTAAAAAATATGAACCTAATTTGTTTATTAAAAAGAAAGAAATAAATCAGTTAATCAAAAGAATTGCTCCCTTGACAATTGAGGAGTTATTCTTGATCTGGGACGACTAGAAAAGAACCAGGCTGGTTTTGCCTAAGGTAAAGCTGTTTGCTATACGCTCCTTGTGCCACTCTGTGCTTGCTGTGGCCACTAAATTCCCTCTAGAAGTGTTTAAAATTCTTGAAACTGGCTGGAAAAATAATGAGAATGAAGTTAGGCTTTTAAAAATGCGTAGTTAAAAGCCATTTTACAGCAAAAACCCTCATGTATACAGTTGTCATTTTAAAGCATTGCATGTTTACTATATAGGACAGCCAGCAAGCATCCACTCCTTTAAGAGTTCTTTTGTTGTTGTTGTTGGGGTTTTTTTGGGTTTTTTTTGTTCTTATTGAAACTCTGGGGAGAAAAAGAAAATATTTTCCTATTTGTGTAAAAGCTCACGCTTAAAACTGGAGGTTTCTGTAAAACCCACGTTTCAGTTTCTTGTTGAAAGGATGATATATTCAGGAAGAAGATATTTCCTGTGCAAAATAACATTCAGCTGAAACCTAGCTTCTCTTCAGAAAATGTAACACAAAAGTAGAGGCTAATCCTACTCTGTCCTTATAATAAAAGCAAAAAGCTGAGCTACTTTTGCTCTACTAACTTCAGGCTCTTCAAATGAAAGAACAAATACCTTGGACCTCATCATAAAATGGTACATTTGGCAACACTGAAAGAATTGTAGACCTCGGGGATTTGTTTGCATTTATATTCCAGCTCCTCTACGCCTTTCTTGACATGTAAAAAGGGATATTTCGTGCAAATCAGAATTAGGCCATGAAGACAGGAATTTGAAATGCTTGGATATTAGTAGAACATGACAGGCCAGTGGTGAGACACAATGTGCTCTTAATTTACTTTCCTCTGCATTCTTCACGTCCTGCATGTCACTCATTTTTGACAGCAGGCGATGGCTGTTTAGCTCTTCCTAACAAGTGGCAAGATCTCTCTGTTCATTTTGAGTGCTGAGGAAAGTGGAACACTTTGTCCAGTGCTTGAGTATGTGGAGGAAATGCCACACTGGGGTGTGCAAGCATAGGGCTGCCTGGTCCAGAAACCCTACACAGCTGGACAAAGCCTCTGGCACGATCCCAGTGAGTTAATGGTATTTGGGGAGCTGCAGTTTTGTCTTGTTTGATAAATTTCATGTCCTCTTCCAGTCACTTGTACTTTCTGGTTCGTACACAGCAGCTTAGTTAATGTTTGGATTTAAGATGTTGCATGAGGGTATTTATGTTTGCAAGAACATTCATTTCTAAAGAAAATATTATAAGTCATGTTACATTTTGAGCTGCTGCATTTACAACAGCATCTGAACTTTCACCCTAAAGCGTACAAACAAGTGTCACAGAAGGAAAACATTTCTTCTAACTTATTGCTTGATATTTAAAGCTATTGTCTGGTCTGCCCTAAGGGGCTGGGGGGTGAGGAATCACATGAACCTCTCCTTTGGCCCTTTTTGAATATGCACAGCCAGAAATTCTCATGGTACCATGCCATTACCTGTGTTCCTGCAGGTCTGGCAGGACTGCTCTGAGGGATGTTCCTGACTTGGGAGAGGTTGGTTTCCTCAGGAGCCTGAGCTCCTATCAATCACATCTTTTTCTGGCCTGGAAGGCTGTGAATGGAGGTAAGGTTTCCAAAGCATTGTCATGTAAATGAAGCATTCATTTTATTTCCTGCCATATGAAGGACACAAAGAAGGTGGCCAGCTGTGTTAGAGGATACCAAAACTCATCTTATCATATAAATGGCCAAAAAAGGGCTTCTTGTTACACATGATTGCATGGTCCCATGAGGCTCCAGAGGCTTTGGTCCTTCCCCCTTATTATTCTTCAAAAAGGAGGATTCTCTGTTCACAGGAACTTGTTCAATCACAGAGATGTTCTATCGGTCGCTGTGGATGTGTTTCCAGTTGGGATCCCTAATCATTACCAATTTGCAGATTGCCTTGAATGTCTTATTAAGGTTCCTGCACAATGATTGATCATAATCAAAAAATTAATCACCAATCAGCCCTGGCAATTAACATTAGCAAGTCTATTTGCATATATCTGAGAATTTATGCTGCTGCTGGAAGAAGGGCCTTTTGCTGAACATTATTGATTAGAGCAGAAGAGCTAGATACTTCTGTCACTGGGACTTTAGGTTTTATTAGATAGGGATGGTAATAAGGAATGAAAAGGTATTCCTGAAAACTGCTGCAGCGTGGGCATCTTCAGGTGTCTATCAGGAATTTTTTAAATGCATCTACTGAAATTTCTTACCTATTGAAAAGTGGGATATTGTGCTTTAAAGAAGTTTTGACTTTTGGCCCTTATTTGCTGCAGATGCTTTAAATATCCATTATGAGAAAAACACTTCATAATATCAGCCTAGATTGTGAGATTTAAATTACAAGAAGTTGTTTAATAGGTGTAGTTATTTACTGTTATGAATAAAAAATGTTCAGGCCTGCGATTAATTTGACTGATTGTGCTATTTAAACTCTGAAGAACTGCATAACAACGTCCTGGAAGTGGTTGACAACAGTCTACACTTTTCAGTGAGTAGATTTTGTTAATGAATATATAATCTTTCTTCACATTTCTTTCTTAAGATGATATATTTATCAATACATTTGTAAAGAAAGGTTTAAAGAGATTTTTGTCTTCAAGTTGTCTTGAAATCACTTACAGGGTAGCACATCTGTTTAAAATGTTGTGAGTTTTGTCCCATTTTCTGATGTTTAGAATCTTTTTTGCACCATAGCTTTTGGGTTTGCTTCAACACCCTTCAGTGTCTCTCATACCTGCTGCTATAATTGCAGCTACATGAAAATGCACAATCTGCTATCATAAATTCAGAGCTGGTTCTCATTTATAGCTGCTTGAAGATTAGGAACAAATTCATTTAAGGCAACATGGAAAGTGATAATAGTTTATCCTCTTTAGCCATTGTGGCCTATAAATGATAGCAGAATTAAATCTATTTCCACTAACCAGAGAGAGTCAACTTTTGAAGTCAAAGAGTTGTATTGAAAACACAAGCTGACAAAACCAGCATTTCCCTCTATGCAAAAGGTAGAAGAATTCAAAAGATATTTTATTTTTAATTTTTTTTTAAATTTGCATTCTTTTGATCAATTTTATTTTTCAGTTGTAGTTTTGTTGCAAGCTCAAAATCTTTGTAGTTTGTAAAGGGTTTTGAAAGAACCTCTTGTACTCAATCTATAAAACTGTGCTGATTTTAAAACTAAAAAGTCCTCTCTTTAAAATACATGAATAAATCTTGAAAAACTATTCTTAACATAGCTAGATTGGTTTATGCTCTGATGTCAGCTCTGTGCTTATCTCAGTCATTCTTGAACAAAGATTTTTGTATTTATCTTTCTGTGTATACTAATCTGTTTTGCAGGCTTTGAATTTCTGTGTCCTTAATGTCATTAATATCTTTTCAAAAGACACTTCATTTTCCTCCCATTGAGGAATTCTGCAGTTGATTCGAAATGGGAAGAGAGTCAGATCCTAGCTCCTACACAATGATTAGACTCCCATTTCAACCCAATAATGGTATTAAAGAAGTCTCAAATCTTATTATTTTCCCAGTAAGCATTAAGTGATCTGAAAAGAGACTAGCACCAAATCTCAACTATCCTAGTTGAGATCTGGGATTAAGCAGTTATAACATCTGTTTGTTGCTGAAGTTAGTTGGTAAACATGAGCTCTTGTCACAGCAAAGTTCAGGGGTTAATTGAAATCAGGGAGGCATAACCCATTCAATTGTCCCATTAATTACGCCCAACTCCTGTCTCCTTTCTCCACCCTCCCATCAACATCAGCCTCCGACCACTGGCTGCCGGCCGAGGGGGAGAGCAGTCGCTGTCCTGCTGTCATTCTGCTTGATGGCCGGGAGATGTTTAACAGCCGAGTCACTTGAGCCGATTATAAATGCCTGCAGCAGGGGGAAGGGGTAGGTGTGTGCGAAGAGGGAGTTGGTGACATCCCCATACATCATCCCCCCGCCCTAACGTGACCAGGTTTTGCTGAAAGCTGGTAATGCTCTGAGATTTATGGCAGGTGTGCTTTGCGGAGTGCGGAGCTGTGGCTGGGAAAATGGGGAGGCGGCGACCGGGATCTTGCAAGGCTGGTAGGGATCTCTGGCAGTGCTTTATTAGGATGGTCTTTATGCTGCAAGAGGTTTTATTGCATTGAGCAAGTAATATATTATGGTTAAAACAGATTAATTTCCTTTCTTCTTTCACCAAACTGACATGAACTGAGGAATTTTGCTACAAACTATTAATTAGCTACCCTGCTTGCTTTCACCAGGGTTTCTGCAGTCAGCAGTGACTCACAGCTTACCTTACAAGTTACAGGACAAGGACAGCAGATTTCAGAACTGAAGGAACATTAAAATATTAAACCAGACCTGAATTTTATAAACTTACTCTGACCTTGGGGGCCAGATAGTGAATCTGGAAATTCTCACCTCGTATATTTGTCCAAAGTTACCTGAGCTGAAACCTAATCTTAATGAATACTAAGCAACAGGCCTGCAAAATCCCTTCCACCTTTTTCTCACAGCCTTCCTTTGTATTCCAGCCAGCCTGGGGATAAGACTCTGGTCCTTGACCAGTTTCTGCTGTTGTCTATCCATACAATTGCCAGTGCCATGTCTCTTGGGAAATGGAGCCTAGAGACAGAACCCTGCTGCCATGTGCTGCATAAACCCAAGACAAAACCACCTCTGGTCTCAAAGCTTTACTCTCCAATTTTAATCTGTCATCTTATCTAGGTTCATGTGACTGTTATTCATCTCCCTATAGGTAGAAACCAAGAGTGTTAACAGCCTGAAATGTGTCCTCATTCTAGTCACAAGAAAGTTTATAAATCACCTAAATGTAACTTTTTGAATACTTCTCCAATATCTTAGTCATCCCCCAGAAGTCACAACATAACAGTGCTAGGAGGATTTTTTTTTCTGCAAACATGCTAAAATGAAAATGCAATATCTTTCTATCTCCTTTCAAAAAGGTAAAATAAAACCCCAAACTGCTGAAATGTTGTTAATGAGAACTGATTTTATTTTTTTTAATTTCACAACTTTTATTAGTTTAAAAGAATAGATATACAAATGAAAAACTCTTACAAATTTGCTTGTTTTTATGGCCAGCAACAACATTTTCTGTTTGTTTGGGGTTTTTTTGTCTTTTGGTGGTGTTTTGTTTTTGTTTGGTAGTGGTGTTGTGGGGGGTTTGTTTGTTTGTTTGTTTTTGTGTAACTAAAAAAATGATCAAAGTTGCCTGGTTGTACTTTATTCTAACACAAAATTATTACATTGGAATGTGACTTCATTTTTGTTGAGCAACTAAAAATGATCATTTCTATTCCTTAGAGCCACTACTTCATAAAAGCTTCTCCTCTGATAGGTGACAGCCTATATATACACAATACACAACCATGAGAGGTGTTTTCTATATAATTTATGTGCCCAAGTCATATACTGAGCCCATGCACTACCGAGGAGGAGAAACTAAATCAATCAAGAGTGATTTCCAGTGAACAGCCATCTCACATCTACCACCCATTTGCTCTTGGCTGGCTGAGAAATGAAGCAATTTAAACCTATTGGGTCAAGCTGAAATGGGGGCCAAAGTCTTATCAATGTGCTGCACACAACTGAGCCTCATTTCATCTTCATTTTCAGAGGTCTGTGGGCTGCAGCAGTTCTCCATAGCCCAGCAATGTCTCTGGCTTTGCACAGTGGCTTCCTGCCTGCTGAGCTGATGCCAGAGGTGGGGAAAACAACTTTTTGGTGAGAAGAGGGAGACTCCAGATTTGAACTTTTTTTGATCTGCAGCAAAATATGGAGGAAAACAAAATTAGTCTTCAGTTATAATGTGGATATGAAGATAAGCTTCAGAAATCCAAGTTTGCTGTGGAATATGAGATGGAAAAGTAAATGTTTTCCCTTTACTTGGTTAATGTTTCATACAGTCTTGGAAACATTCCACTGCCTGACCCTCATCTTTTCAGGTTATTTCCACATCTGTCTCAAAGCCATTCCCCCCTCAAATGGCCCAAGCAGCTTGTTTCTTAGTTAAAATAATAATAATAAAATCTAAGAGCACCCCAAGTGTGCTGAAGATCCCCACAGCTCACTCTCAGTCCAGAAGAGAGCACCTGGAAAGGCTCAGACACTACCTCAAGCTCACAGGCAGAAGTAACACACTGCATGAGTTCACCATTGGGTTTTCCTGTTTCTTGTTGCTTCATATTAAACATGAAATTCCATATGGACCCTTTAATGGTTGCTTGGAAATTGGCTGTCTGTCACCCCAGAGGGCTGAATTGGCATTCTGCACCTGATTGTGTTTCTCCCTTCTCCTCCCACAGGACGAGTCAAAGGTTATGGTTCAGAGGAGAGGGAGTTTGTTAACAGCAGGTTGTCCTCAAGCTGAGGGGAGGCTGTTTCTCTTTAATAACAAGGGTAGGTTATGCATGGATGTAAATAGCTGGGGTTTGTGTGTGTGAATTCAGGAATCCAATCCAAAATAAACTGACATGAAAAAGAAAGATTGAGGCTGACCCCAAAGTAAGCTGTTCTCATCCTAAACATTGGCAAGAGCAAAGCACAGCAAACAGAAACGAAGCAGCAGTTCAGAGCTAGGCACAAATTTCCATCCACATCTTTTCTGAACAGTAACACCACTAAATATCTTTCTGGAACTTTGGAAATTGAAGTATTTTCAATGTCTCTTGCAGTGTTCTCTCCAGCATGATGTTACCTTCGGTGCTATTCCCCCCCTGGGCTGCAACACTCAGCAGTGACTTAACCAACTGATCTGCGGTGGAGCCAGCTCATGAGAGTAAGAGTCCATAGAACACTTCTCCACCCTCTTTTGGTCCAGGTTCCTGAGCCACTGTCTCTGTCCCATATTTTGCTCTTCATATGCACAAGTTCTCCTAAGGTGAGTCCATACCAGCTTCTGCAGTGTGGTGCCATGATGCTCTGGCCTCTTACCTTAATTACATGTGTGTTGGTGGTTAGTAATGCTCCTTCCTTGATTTCACAGTTGGAAATTCAAGCAGAAGGTCCAGGTCCCTGGTATGTGATTCTCCTGAGGGGGCTGGGCTTCTCTGTGTAAGCCAGGGTCACTCAGGATGGTTTATAGCAAACAATACTATCTGCATCTTCTAAAATACAGGAAGGATGGAGCAGGTCTGGAGGAGGGCCATGGAAATGATCAGGGGGCTGGAGCACCTCTGCTACAAGGACAGGCTGAGGGAGTTGAAGAAGAGAAGGCTCTAGGGAGACCTAATAGTGACCTTCCAGTACCTGAAGGGGGATGCAAGAAGGCTGGAGAGTGACTTTGTATGAAGACCTGCAGTGATAGGAGGAGGGGCGATGGTTTGAAATTAGAGAAGAGCAGATTTAGATTGGATGCTAGGGAAGAGTTCTTTACAATGAGGGTGGCTGAACACTGAAACAGGTTGCCCAGAGAGGTGGTTGAGGCCACATCCCTCACATTCAAGGTGAGGCTCGACAGGGCTCTGGACAACCTGATCTAGTTGAAGATGTCCCTGCTCACTGCAGGTGGGTTGGACTAGAGATGACCTTTAGAGGTCCCTTGCAGCCTGGGTGATTCTATGATTCTATGAAAATATATCACATTGCCTGGGGCTGCTCAGCCTTTCAGTGCCTGAAGTGTTCTTTACACAGGTCTACTCTCTTGGGTAGGAGACCAAGTGCCAGCATCTTCTATTGAGTCTAAGCTGTTGAAATATGACTGGGCAATTTTTTTCAAGAAATCAACTCTCTGCAATTTAGTTAGGGAGACAGAAATCTGTCCTTTGGTCTGGGTCATGCTTTGGGAAGCAATGATGAGCTGTTAGGAGCCGTATTTAATTCTGAGTGTTTAGAAATCATGAGTCAGGTTCTCTAAACCTTGGAAACAATGACATGGAGTTTTAAAAAGAATCTTTCCAGATATGTCTTATTTCTGCTTTCTCAACTCTTTGAGTCCAATTGGTTTACTTGTGAAGCATTTAAACAGAAATAAACATGGTTTCCTAAGCTTGCTTTTAAAAGTGACACCCTGCTTCTGACATATTCCTGTGTTCTAGATCTGGGCTTCAACAGCAAGACCAAACATTCCTGATAAAGTTATACGTGCTAATACATGCAGACTCCTTGCCAAGTTCGTATCCCCCACAATATGCAAGGAGCATCAGAAGTGAAAAGTAAATCAAATCTGTCACTGTTTCCTAGTTCTGTGCTAGAGGCTGCACAAGTTTAAAGCAAATGTAGATTATGACTAAATTCTGTTACACTGGTTTCATTCAGGGTTACTGCTGCTGTCA
This sequence comes from Indicator indicator, assembly GCF_027791375.1. Lineage (NCBI taxonomy): Eukaryota > Metazoa > Chordata > Aves > Piciformes > Indicatoridae > Indicator > Indicator indicator. Next base: position 4,866,477 of record NC_072033.1, read on the forward strand.
GCTAGCCAGTAATGTCTGCTCTAGCCATCAAACAGGATCACTAAAAATTCAAGATAAGTAGGAAATAGTTAATAACATTTTTTAAATTTGTCTTCTGCATTTCTGCAGCAGTTTCCTTATTGTATTTTCCTCTTTCTCACTTGTAAGTTTTCATAGTTTGTTTTTAATACCGTTTCTTTTAATGGTGACGGCTGAAACTTAAAGCTGAGATTGATAACAACCACCTAATAGCTGAGTCCATTAGCATTGGCCATCTTGAGATCTGTGATATATTCACTAAGATTAATAAAACCAATAGGATTGGCAGCTAAGATGTTTGTTGTTATCAAGCTGCTCTAACTCTGTGTGACTTTCTTGTAAGACTGTTTTTGGATTCCAAAGGTCTTTGAACAGACTTGAATAGACCCAATTCTGATGGGCTTTATACAGTTTTCCTTTTGTTATGTGTTCTTTGTAAGATGTATCCACACAGACTAGCCAAATCCAGCTCCAGACACAGTCTTCATTCTGGAGCTGGTTCTCACTTGGCCAGAGGATTGCCCCATCATTGCTCTCTCCTGCCTCCATGACATTTGTGTCCTACTCTCCAGCACCAGGGTTCAGTCCTCACTGCAGGGAGATTGCTCTGGCACTGTGATAGTGAAAATAAGCTTCACTTTACTTTAGGTGTAGTTATAAACCTTTATAGATACTAAAGTTTTAGTTGCTTCTTGAGTATATGAGCTTCATGGAGTTTAGTGGAGTTCGTAAGAGTTTGGCTGCTCCAAGGATCCACACCAAGGTTTTTAGAAAAGTTTTATGAAAATGTGTATTCCAGTTGTAACCCATAATTGAGATAATCTTGCAAAATCTGTGTAGCTTATTGACCTGACAGAGTGCAAACAGATTTTTGGAAGCCTCCCCATATGAAATATTCCAGCCCTTGTGTTGTTCTTGTAAGTGATGTGCAGATGGATTTCCTTTGAAATCTAATTACTATCCAGGTGCAGACCCCACTTTTCATACTCAAAGATTTCCATCAGTTTAACAAGATTCTTTTAAGCTACAGTACCAGCATCTTCTGACCTGAGCTATTGGTCAGTGCACTGCACATGTGGTACTGGTGAAAATAGAGAGGGATTCACTGCTCAGTTCTCTTTGACCACGGACTTTCTTTTTCCTGAGGATGGTGACTGAGATGCCACTTGGTGTCCACTCTGGCAGTAACCCTCTACTGGGACACACCTGATCCAAGGCAGCTGTACTGAAATTCATTTGGACTTTTCTGAGAGCCAAGCAAGAAGTTGTTTTTTTTTTCCTTCTCTTTTCCTTGCAAGGATCAGAGCAATAAAATTATCATAATGATGATGATGATGATGACGATGATGATAATAATAATAATAGTAATAATAATAATGCATAACCAGTCTCCCCTACCACTCTGACATGCTGAGTGCCAAAACTCAGATCAAGTCTTTAAAGTGAAGTGAAAACAGGAGCTTTATTATGAAAGCAGGGTTGTGAACTTTTTAACTCTCGCAGTGCTCCTGGATGTGCCTCTTCACACTGTACACAGCTGCTGAAGGCTTCCAGGGACTGTGGGTGGTGGGTGAGGAAAGGGAAAGAAGTGGTTTAGCTATGCACAATATTTCCCATAAGAAATAAAGCAACAGAGTCTCACCTCACTGCCTGTTTTTCCACATATATCGAGAGAGGAATGTATTTATATAACCCTATTAAAAGGGAACACTCAGTAGCAAACTTGTCCTTAAATAGCTACTGTTCTGCATACTCCAGGCTCCAAACTCCTCAATTTCAACTCACACCCACTTACATTCTTTTGACATATTCCTCAGGTTTTTTTGTGACTTTGGGGTCAAATCCAAAACTTTTTGGAAGCTGTGGAAAGACACTCAGTGAATTCTGTGGAATTTGGATACTACTCTTAGAGCTCTGATGCCATGGTGATAGGTGCAATAAATTGCATAGACAAAACTTGCCCGTTTGGGGCTAGCTTCACTTCTGCAGAAATAAATTGAACCGCTGCTATTGACTGCCACAGGAATCAGTTCTGCCCCTTCCCTGGTGGCATTTAAGCAGCTCTCAAAAAATGTCACCAATAAGGGGAATATCTTTATCTCCCATTTACAGGTGAATAAACCTAGCCAAGGAACCACAATTAAACCTGCGAGTCGGGCAGTGCAGAAGAGTTAGAATTAGATCCAGGTACCAGTCCCTGGACCACCCAGTGAAAAAAAAAGTGAGCCTATTAGTTATTAGCAGTCTCAGAGTCTCTCGCAGTGCTACTAGGTCCTACTGATGCCAACAGGAGTGAAGAGCAACCAACATCTTCCTATAAATCCCTGAGCGTTAATAACCTGAGCAGCCCTTCATCAGAAGATTGTTTTTACCACCCAGATGCATCATTTCATCCTTTCTCCCCCTGTTCATATTTTCCCTTTGACTCCTGTTATTTTGGTTCCATTTAGCAAATACATTCTTGGGGTTTTTTTTCCCCTGTGTCCCTCCAGCCACCTTAGTTTGCCTTTTTTTTTTTTTTTCCTTCTGTCCTTCTTTCCCTTAAAAACTTTTTTCCTCATTCAGTGCACTAAGTGGATTTACAACCCATTTATGCAGCTTACAGTGGCATTGCTTTTACAGTTCAGAGGTAGAAGGGCCATAAAAAGATTTACAGCTACAGCAAGAGTCGGTTGCATGGAAGTTCGAGATCCAAATTAGACAAAGGGAGCAGGGCTGTGTGAGTGGCCAGCAAAAGAGGCTTGGAAACAAAAACAAATGAAACTGCTGTTAGAGGGGGAGGTTGGGATGGGGGCAGAAAATGAAGAGAAAAAGTTGCCTGTTAACTTCACGTTACTATTGCAACAGCTCTGTTAATTCTCTTACATAAAGCCCTTTTTCCTCCTTTTTTTTTTTTTTTTTTCCCTTTCTCAGTGTTGTTGTTGGACAGATTTCCTTTGCAAACACAAATCTCAAACTGGAGAGCAGTGGCTTCACACAGTAGTTGAGATTCCAAGGCAGATATTCCCAGGATGTTGGCAGCTGCTTTTGCTGCTGCTGAGACTCCAGGATACAAACTCCAGACAATAAAACCAAGTAGCTGAAGGAATGGGACCGGTCAGAATGGAGGACTTCAGGTTGCATTACATGAAGATAATGTGGCATTTAAAAGAAGCTAGAGACTGAGAAATAGATTTTATCCTCTCCCCAACTAGATTTTTTCTACTGACTTCAAAAGAAACAAGACCAGGCTTGACCAAATCCATAACAAGCAAAGGCAACAGGGAGATTTACCACTGACACATCTGGGCATAGAGAGAGGCTGAAGTGTGCAAAATATTGAGGGCTGCATTCTGTGAGATTCAGACCCTATGCCATTCCAGGAAGACCTTATTGTGGCCTTCCAGTACTTAATAGGTTCCTACACAAAAAAAGGGGAGGGAGTCTTCATCATGGAGTGCACTAATAGCATGAGGGGTGATGATTTTAACTGAAAGAACGGAGGTTTAACTTAGATATTAAGAAATTCTTTCCTGTGAGTATGGTGAGGCACTGGAGGAGGTTGTCCAGCAGAGCTGTGGATACCCCCTCCCTGGAAGTGTTCACGGCCAGTTTGGATGGGGCTTTGAGCAACCTGGAAGGTGTTGCTGCTCACTCCAGGTTTGGCTGGACTAGATGATCTTGAAGGTCCCTTCCAACCCAAAGCAGCCTATGATTTTATGATTCTGTTAGAGCTGTGTACAGAAACTATTTTGGAAAGCAATATGTTCTTTACAGGCAGCCTGAGAAGATGCCATTCTAGTTTGAACCTATAGGTGTGTCTGGCTGGATGATCAGAGCCATGTCTTCTCTGCAGTTCTGATGGACTGAGCTGGTTTTGTTACACGCCAGCCACATTTTGGGTTCCACATAGTCTGTACAATGGCACTGCACCTGTTCTAACAGGCCTTTTTGAGGGCTCTGGGCTAACAGGTCAGGGAATGTGCAATGCTAATGCAGCAGCAGTGCTTGAGACTGGTTGGAGCGTAGGTGTAGCAAGCAGCAGACGATCTGCACTTATCTGCAGAGGTGCAACGGTACTGATGATCCTGTGCTCGAGTGCTAACTCCACTTTGTCAGACTTCTATTGTACCTATGTAAGAATGCAGAGTGGAAGCAGTCATGAGCTTGCTGTATACATAAGAAAGGCAACACTTGCATGTTTTGCTCTAAACGCCAATACTTTCTGAAGATAATAGGAAAGAACACTATGGTTTGGGTTTCCTTCCCTAAGCAACTTTCTGTTCAAAATATCACCTGTAGTTTCACACAGACAGAGCATTCACTTCCTGGTCTGCCAGACAGTGATGCTACCCAACTGCCTTCTGGGCACCACTTATTTGATGCCTGCACTTCAGGGGTGGTGATGTGTCTATTGACTGCCTTATTCTTATTTTCTGTGGGCTCTTGCTACATCATTCAGAGTAGCAGCAGCATAGGAGATTTGATGTCCTAATTTGTTGTGTATTTGTTTTGTGAGCTTCACTGGTGAAAAAAACTGTTGGAGCTCTTGACATTGCTGAGTCCCTTGGATTTTATTTCCTTGGTGTTTTGGATATCCTTTACTCACTATGTGCTCATAGTTCTCCAGTGGAATTAGTGGTGGCATAGCTGTTAGTGGGATCGTCTGGATGAAAAAAAGCTTCCCAAAGGAGGTAGATTTTAACCCTTGTTCTCTGCTCCCATACATTCTCACAGGTTCATACTCAGGTGTCAGTTTATCTGTAAGAGGAAAAAAGCAGTCACAATGCTTTCCCTAGATCCCTTTTAGATCTTGTTCTTCCTTCTGTAGAAGAAAAATCTCCTAACAAGAGGAGCAGTAATAATTTAGAAAGGTTTGGCTGGCATTTTGCTCTCTAGGGGAAGAAGCAGCCAGCCTGAGGGAGTGAAGCTTCAGTCTAAACGAAAACCAAAACATCACTCAGGCCCCTATTAAAATTTAAAAGCTAAACAACAGGAATCAGACAGACATCTCTTACCCTTTTTCCTCCCTCCTCCCCATGGCAGTGCATAGATGCAACCATTGCCTTGCATTTCCTGGACGTGGGAAGTGCGTGGTGCTACATTTGTTGAGCTGGGCTCTGCAGCTCAGGCTGTCCTGCCAGCTGGCTCTCATTCCAAATGATGGCTCCTGTGGTGCTGTATGAACATCCAGTGACCAGGCTTTCAGGACACTGACGGATTTCCATGACTCTCACTGGAGATTTTCAACAGGACACTGAACTGTTACCAATTCTGCTGTGTCAGGGCTGTTCCTGTCTCCTCTCTTTTGCTTCACCCCCGCTTTCAGTGCTGGCTCTCAATTCTGTCTCATTCCCCTCTCTTTTTCAATGAGATGGGCCTTGAACTTCTGGTAGAGACTTGACATATGAGGGAAATCACTGAAGAGGAGAAAAGACTGTATTTTATGAGTGATGGTTCAAATATATTCTTGAAGCACAATCTTTTCCAGTTGAATATACTTGTGTGGACAATACAGCAATTCCCATGAAGAATTCTGAGAGTGGTAAAAGCCTTCACTTTATTTTTTTGGTTAAAAAAAAATTGCAAATGAAAACAGTCTTTTTACAGACTTAACAGGTCTGTGTTTCCAGTTGATTTTTCCTCTCCTTCCCTCCTTTTGTTCTTTTTCTTCTATACTTTTGCATAAAGAAAACAGTAAGCCAGTAGCTTTTAGGCTTTCCTTAATGTTAAAACCAAATCAGTGTCTTCCATTTGAATCAAGTTGGTAAAATCTTGAAAAACGTTTTGGAGATATCTTGGAAAGCATTCTGTTCTGCACAGAAATGAGTCTGCATTTCCCAGGGATGGCAGGTTGAGCAACCTTCTTCTTTCTTTCTTTATGCGGAAAATAGGATTTGGAAAGCTATGTTTTAATATCTGGCAGTGTCAGAGGTCAGTACATCCAGGAGCCAGCTCTGGGTTTGAGAGCATCAGAAAAAGTAAGTTAATTTTTCTGCTGTTTGAATTGGTTTAAATCCTTCTGTTTCTGTTTTACCTTCCACAAATCACCTCCTTCCAAGCTGAAAATGGACCGTATGCCTCTACAGAGGACTTGGTGACCCAGTCTACTGCTCTCCTTCATCCTCAGTGGGTCCCCCTGTGCTGGGGCATGGTTAGGGTGTGGAAGGTGCTTCTTTTCTCCCCAACCTCATAGATGGACATGCACAGGGCAAATCCCATGTCCACAGCAGGGCTCAGGCTGTCCAAGAGAGCTATGTATCAGAAACAACTTTTACTTAACCTAGGAGGCCCCCACATCCCCTTTAAGCTGTTTTTGACTGTGTCTTTGAGTGTGTAATGTGCTCCATAAACAAATAACCTGTGTTTTTCTAACTGGGTCACTAAGGAGTTGAGTTGTACTTCAAGCACGGGACGTGGGGAGGAAGTGGTGAGACCAGGAGCAGAAGGGGAGACAGCAGCAGCCTCAGGCCCAGAGGACTGCAAGGAAGCAAAATATGGATGGCTGCCAGAACAAATGCAGAGCCTTTTGGGAAACTGTTTTGAAGCCTCGTGAAAAAGGCAAAGAACAAAGAGGTTAAGGAAGGCACAAATAATGTTGGACCTCCAGTAGAGCTGTTAGCCATGAGCAAGTAGTTCCAACTGGAGCTTGCTCATGCTTCAAGATGGTACTTTGCCATCTTACTCTGTTATCTCACTTTTGATGAAGTTGTCTGTGGGCACTGAGGCTAAAGCCTCTGGACTTTTACAGTCCAGAAAGATGAAGTATTAAAAAAAATGAGTAAAAAAAGAGAGCTTGAAATTAGCAGCAACTTTGTGAATCTCCAAATGTGGTCTGCCTTTTGAGAATAAGATGAGGATTCTCAAAGGCATATATGTGGCTAAAAGTCTGTGAGACCTCATCAAAGCACAGTGTTGTGTGGAGAGCAGCATCTGGGAAATTGCTATGTGTGTTTCCTCCTAGGCTGATCTGTGTGGGTTTATGGCCCTCTGGCCAGGAGTGTGATCAGAGGGGTGGAGCATCTCTCCTATGAGGACAGGCTGAGATAGTTGGGCTTGTTCAGTTTGGAGAAGAGAAGGCTCTGATGAGACCTTATTGTAGCCTTCCAGTATTTGACGAGGGCTACAAGATAGCTGATGAGGGACTTTTTAGGATGTCAGGTAGTGATAGGACTAGGGAGAATGGATCCAAGCTAGAGGAGGAGAGATTTAGATTAGACATTAGCAAGAAGTTCTTCCCCATGAGGGTGGTGAGACACTGGAATGGGTTGCCCAGGGAGGTGGTGGAAACCTCAGCCCTGGAGGTGTTTAAGGCCAGGCTGGATGCGGCTCTGGGCAACCTGATCTAGTGTGAGGTGTCCCTGCCCATGCCAGGGGGGTTGAAACTAGATGATCCTTGAGGTCCCTTCCAACCCTGATAATCCTTAATTAAATTTTACCTTTTGGGTTTAAATCATCACAAAAACTCATTGTGAGAAATAAATGCACACTTTGGCTTCTGTTCACTCAAAACTGAGTCCAAAAAACCCTCATATTTTCAGTCCTCAGTTTCTCTAGGAATTTTAATGTAAGGTCTCCGTTTTTATTCCACAAATCATGATGTTCAGTGTTGATTTAGAATAGTTATCAGTAAACTGCAGTTTCAAAGCCTGCAGGCGGCACCCAAGAGCACTGAATATGACTTCTCCAAAGTTTTCTATTTCTGCTGGCCAGATTCTGATCTTGATCATGTTACAAAGCTTTGCTGGCTGATGGAGGTGAGAATGAGATCCCACATTTTTTGTAAAATGAGGCTTCACTGATTTACAGGTGGAAAAAAAAAAAAAAAGATAAAATTTGCTACAGCTTCTAAGCTTGATGACCTCAGTTTGCTCTTCACCAGTCCACAGAAAGCTTTTTGGGTGCTGGCTTTCAGAGTGGGTATGGCAAGAGACCACTCCTAATGAGCTGAGGAACTGCAGAGCTTCACCCTCATTGACTGGAGCAAGAGAAATGGCTCATGACCATAGTGAAGCAAAATGTGGTGTTGCAGGGATACAATAGTGATACTATAGATAGGTTATCCTGCCAAAATGCTGTCTAAGTAGCCGTTAATGGACATCTGAGTTTGGTTAAATAATTAATGTGTCTGTCATGGGTTGTGTTTTTGTGGTGTTTGTTTTTTTTTTTTTCCCTTATAGATCTTTCAAGGAATTTCATTTCTGCTGCTTTGCATTTAGTTTCTGTTCCCTGAAATGCTGGTTTTGAGCCTGTCTTCTCAAGTATTCATGGGTATTGTCTGTGAGGCAGTTTTCTAATAGAAGCTCATGTCTGTTAAGACCAAAAAGCATTTATCCCCAAGTGTGTAACAAGATAGATGTCTACCTTTCTTTGTTCTCATGATATAGTTTGCCCACTGAGGTGTAGCTTGCCAAAGGCAAGCCATAGGTCCATATAATAGGCAACAACAAGTCTTGTCCTTTGAGCAACACAACAAAAAACTTTAATAGTCCTTTAAAAACTACTAAATGAACTGTCTGAACCCTGGCAACCAAGGGGTTCTGAATACACTCTTTTGTCCATCTTCACCTATGAAGAGTGGTTAGTCTGTTGTTGTCCATACTGAAAATATCAGCATGTCACCCTGGATTTGCATTCTCACTTTGTAATCTCATGCATTGCAGTGTTATAAATGATGGGGTGTAGAAATGCTGGTAAGAACAAGCTCCCCTAGAAAACAGCTGGTCCTTTCCCAGTTTTCCTTTGGCATCTCTGCAGTTGGGCTGGCTGCCCCAGATGACTGGGAAAAGATTCTCTTCCTTGTTTTTCTTATCACCTGAAGACCTCAGAAGTTTTGCCTCCTTTGTCCAAGATCCTGGCTGTTGTGTGAGGAGAATGTCAGCTGCAATATTGCAACTTTTATCCTTATCTTCTTATCACTAGTTATTTTCCCTGAGTGGTGGTTGACCACTTTGGCTTCAGCTTGCAGTCCTCAAAGGGAAAGAACCCAATATAATCATGGTATTAGTGACTATATCAAGCATATCCCAGCAGCCAGGAGAGTAAGCAGGGCTGAGGTTTTGGGTTGGCCTTTGCTGAAGGTAGGAGATGTTCACTAACTTCAGTTGCAGAAGTAGGTGTGGATTCAGGTAAAAAAGGCTGCACATGCAGGGGGATTGGAGGCAGGTGGTAGGTATGGGTGGCTCTGGTCCTTCCAGAGGGGATACAGCACTGAGTGCACTTCTCAGTTCTTCAAAACAGCAGGTAGGTCACAAACTGAGTTGTGAGCTTAACTCTAAATGATGCTCAGTTCCCTGAAACAACCCAAACCTTTCAGTATATCCGCTGAGGACAAGGTGTTCTTCCTTTTCTAAAGCACAAAGGAAGGAAATGTATCTTCAGGAAATGTTTCTGTTGCCCGTGGGCTGTCTGAAGCAAGGTTCGACAATACCCGGAAAAATAAAAATCCCCACAAAATTAATATAAAAATAGGAGGAGCTATTGACAAAATTCATTATCTTTATGAGCTGGAGAGAAGCAAAAGGGTTGCAGTGCTCTAAGCCAGCGGGTAAGAGGGCAGCCGGGCGACCGTGCTGCAGCTGACGTCTAACCCTCAGACCCTGCCGTCCGCGGGCCAGGTGCATCAGGAGGCAGCACCCTGTCCTCATCCCCTCAGCCCTTGGCACGTCTTACAACAGCCATCAGAGAGCAGAACCAGTGAGACACATAGCAATATAAATGTTTACATGCTGGAAGGAGAGATGCTACATGACACCTAACCCAGAGGCATAATTTAAACCCCTAAACCTGCAGCAGGAAGTCTCCTGCTTTCTTCAGAGCCCAGGAGATGTATTAGACAATTTTCTTTTGAATACTGTGGCTCAGTTCTCCCTCATTTTTTTTCTCCTTAACCCACCATTTTTTTTTCTCCTTAACCCACCCTTTTTTTTTTTTCCTAGCCTAGCAGATCTGTAAAGGAAATCTTGAAGGCACTTGATCTATGGAAATGAAACCTATGAGATTTAAAGCCTTAAAGAAGGCTGAAGGGATTGAAAAGGAAATGGAAAGAAATATTTAATTCAATTCTCTGAAGCAGAGAGCTGCCCTGTCCCTTCCTCCCACGTACACACCATTGACACCCCACCACAGAAACCGAACCCCTTGGTTGTTGCACAAGCCCAGCCAGCCTGTCCGTGCAGCCTGCCACAGACCTATAACCTCCTGCTCCTTCAGGCTGGCTCCAGCCTGCTATGCCATGAGGCTGAGCTGACTGAAATGAGCCTGGAGAGAGGCTTCCACAGAAACCTCTAAATGGACTTTAATGTCTCCCCACCATAGGATTCCCGGAATTAATTTGTGTCTGGCTTTTGAAATCAGGGATGCTGTGTTAAGGAAGATGGATGCCCCTAAGAAGTATTGAAAAGATTGAAGGGATGGCAGTGGTGGTTAGTGTAGCCAGCCTGGCCATGGATACAAAGTAGTAAATGTGGTTGGTTGATTGAGATCAGATTTTTTCTTGTGTTTTCAAGCGGCAACGCCCATGCGGTTTATTTATTTATTTCCCCTTTTCACTCCAAAGCACCTAACAACAACACTGTTCTTCATAAATCCCTGTGATTATAAATCTAGAAGGATGTCATTCTTGGTTTCCTCAGAGGCTAGGAGTCTATACCCACAGGAGACAGATGGGAGAAGGAGACAGCGTGCTCTCTATATTATTGCACAGAACTGCAGGAACTGGTTTTGGTTTACACCGCATGAGGGAAGGCAGGGTCTGTACAGAGCATCTCCATTTACTGCTTCCTCTGTGTGCAGCCAAGGCAGGATTGCTTACATTCCCTCAGCACAGTTCTGGGGAGGGAATCATATTGTGCCTGCAGAAGATGCAATCCATTGCTTTGCATCCAGTCTTTCCATTATCTTGCTGGAAGGATACATGCCAAATCCATGTGAAGTTCTTCATGTAGCTGTGCAACTCTGATGTGAGAGTCCAGGCTGGTTCAGCTTCCTTCCTTCACTTCCAATTCTGGGCCTTGCCCCACCAGAATGGCTCCAATAAATGCTTGGAGAAAGCATCCCTTTGCTTTCTCTTGCAGAGCATCAGTGGCTGACAAGATTTTGAGAACCCCAAGACATGGGCAGCAAATGGAGATCATTGCTATGAGTCAGGTTGTGCTGTGCAGTTAAGAAGGTGATTTTTGAAACAGGAGATTTAGTTTACATTTTTTTCATGGGCTACAAGGTCAACTGCAGAGTAAGAGCTGGATTTAGATTTAGAGTAATCTCTGAACTGTGAAAACAAAACAAAAGGGTGTTTGATTTTGGTGCTTTGCTTTATTTTCCTGCTGCCCTGGTAATGGCACTACTTGTGGTGTTGTGGGAGCAGCCCCACAAGATCTCTGATCCTTCCCTCCTCTTCCTATCAGTCACCTCCTCCCTAGCCCTACCATAGTCAAATATAAACTTTCTTAAAATGAACACAAAATTCATTCCACTTGACCAAACCTGACTTCCCAGAAAATAAACAGTGAGAGCAGAGCCAGCCAGGCCCCTCTCCCAGAGCTGCCAGCCTCCAGAGAGGTGATCAGTGAGTCTGAGCCTTTTGCCAGGGTTCCAGGGAGAAGGATCCCACATAAGGTACTTCCTGGGGTCCACTATAAAATAGCAATATCAGTAAGTGCCCTCAGTCTTAAAGGTCATTTTTTAGTCTCAGTTGTATTCTGGATAATTGGACAAAGTATTTTCCCTGCCCTGATAATGGATCAAAAAGAACCAGCTCAGCAGCACCTGTTGGGGTTGTGGATAGAGGAGGGCTCTTCAAAGCTCAGCACTTAAACTAGTCTGAAAAGGGCAATGGTTGATTCCTTTTTGTGATCATTTTTACTGTTGCTCTTCGCTTTCTTTCTAGTCAAAGGAATGAAAGCAACCACCACCATACAATCACCAGAACAGTGCATATTCATTAAAAGAATGGCTAAAGAATAAAGAATAAAATATGCTGAACAATTTTCCAACCCATTTTTGCCTTCAGAGTGGATTAAATTCATTGCTGCTGTGCAGAAGTCACCAGTACCATGCTGGGATATGCCCAAACTGTACCAACTGACCACAAAGGTGGACAAGTGAGTGGACATGGGAAAGGCTTCAGTTCCTACTTTTCAGGGCAGCTCTCCCAGACACTGGACGTCCTCTGGCTGCTGTGCCAAGTCTCATCTGCTTTGTCTTTGGTGTCTGGTAGTGTACTCGAGGCAGTAAAGCTCTGTGGTGCAGCTGCCCTAAAACCACAGGACCAGCTGTGACCTTTTGGACTTGAAGTCCTCACTTTGTGTTAGGCTCCCAACCCTGCGGGTGCTCCCTCTGCAATCCCCTGGGTACAGCTGTGTGCAGGTGTTGCCTACAGTACTAAAATGAGTCTCTCTGAAAGAGCATGGGAAAGAAACAAGTGTAGACAAAATAATAAATACACCTGTACTGGTCTCCTTTTCCTCACAAGGTAATAGATGTTTTGGGACCTGGGTCAGAGTTATCTGATACGTCCCGGATCCCCTTCTCCTGGGCTTGTCACCTTCTCGAACTCTCGATGCTTATCTGCCTTTCCTTTCCCAGGACAGGTATCTTTGATCTTGGCTGGCCTCACTCCTAAACAGTCTCTCTTGCAATGAAAGCCTGAGCTTCTGATCCTCTCTAATCCCAAAACATCCTGTCTGGTGGTGTGAGTCTCTCAAATTTCTTCATCCTACCAGCAATACCTGGCTTGTTATTTAAAAAAAGAAAAAATAGAGAGGCTTTGCACTGCACTTTACAATGCATCAAACCTGCTCTTGGCAGAAACAAATCTTACAATAAGACAGCTGAAGCATTCTCTCCTGATGGCTACCTGCAGTAAGCAGTCACTCAAACACCTTCTTCTGTGGATCTTCTTGCTTGGTCTTTGCTGATATTCACAGGCAGTCCTAGCAAGGGCAAATGTAATTAATGAAGATTGGCCAGCACTTCTGTAAATGATGTATGTGTTGCTGAACATAACTTCACAATTTGAAAAATTAAAAACCAAGGAAAAAGATTTGTTTTCATGTTAGGTTTCAATTTGCTGCCATATATAATTGTTTTTTTTTTAACTCTCTGCTGATTTTCACTATAAGCATTATCTATTCAAGCCAGAACAGATTAAAAGCAATTGTTGTTAGGCCCCCTCTGTTTTCCTTTCTTACTGTTTTATCTCCTAAGCAACTTTATTTGGTACAAGACAAATAATCTGAATTCCTGAAGTCAGAAACAAGGAGTGGGAGTCCGGGAAACTGGCTGCTGATCTAATGCAGTTTTTGCAAGTGTGGTTATGGTTAGAAACTCTAAATATGGCACTATGTTACTGTACACACGGTGTAACTGCACCCTGTGTGTCAATGTCTGAGTCACAGGAGTGTAGCTTACTGACAAAAACATGTTTTACTACTCTTGGCTATGAGGAGTCAGTAGAGCTGGGAGTGAAGAGTTGAGCTCAGTGCATCAAGTGTTACCAACCAACAGACCAGGCTCAGTGCTACCCAGAGTTTGCTCTTGGTGAGAGGGAAGGAAGCAGCAGAAGAGGCATGGGTTGGCAAGCAGATGTTGAGCCAAGTGTCATTGTATTTGATCCTGTCAGTTGAAGATGACAGTGAGTGAGGATTCCTGCTGGCACCAAATGGGGAGGGGCTGTGCTGGGAGGAGTGTAGGCAGGAGAGCTGTCTGATGCCCGTGGGGGTGAACAGATTTCACCTATGTGAAAGGGTTTGAGAAGTTTTGTTTCCAGCACCAGGACGGAAGTGTCTTTCCAAACTTTGATGCTGCAAAGCAGAACTGTCCCCCTGTGGCTCCCTCTCCCCACTGCTGCAGGACAGGATCCTTCCATCATAGAATCCCAGCATGGTGAGGTGTGGAAGGGACCTCTAGGGATCATCTAGTTGAACCTCCCTGCCTAAAGTAGGTCACCCAGAGAGGGCTGCCCAGGATCACAATGTCCAGGTGGGTTTGGAATCTCTCCAGAGAAAGAGACTCCACAACCTGCCTGGGCAGCCTGTTCCAAGGGCTGCAGTACCCTCACAGCAAAGAATTTTTTCTTCATGTTCAGGTGGAACCTCCTGGGTTCCAGTTTGTGCCCATTGCCCCTTTTTCTGTCACTGACTACCACTGAAAAGAGACTGCCCCTACCCACAAATGAACTGGCAAAGGCATCATTTTTTCAACTTGTGAGCAGAACTGAATTGATCTGAATGTTGCTGGCAAAAACTAAATTAGTATAATGTTTTTGCTTTTAACAGAGACCTTTTAAATAATAAGTATCCACCAAGGAGAGCAGCTGGCATTCCCATACTGCACACGTTCATCCCCAACCTTTATTATTGACTGACTCATACAGCATGCATCTGCAAGAGTTATTAATGGAAAGTATTAAATAAATTTGGTTTAATATTTGCTAAATAGGAGGTGTCTTTGTTCTTGAATTTGTTTCAAATGTCTCTGTGTTATTTATATTAATATAGTTCATGGGCTGCTTAATAATAGTAGCAATTAAGAATATAACAATATATACTAATAATACTGAGCTCCTCTGCTTTTCATCAAAGGAGGTCAAGACTCAAGGGTACACCTCTGGGGCTGGTATAATGTAGAGCTGATCTCCTCCTGGTATTGCTTTTTGTGGAAAGTTAGGAGTATCATGCAAAGATCAGAATGCCTGTATTTTGGCCTCTGGAATGTCTCTTAGGCATTATAAATGCCAGTAAGAAATATAAAATTGGAAAGAAAACAAACACCAGGACATTGAAAAATAGAAGCACAAATACTGACCTATTAGAATTTTTTTTTTTTTCTGATTTAGTAGAATGCTATTAATATTATAATTAAAGCTGTTTTGTAGCCTGGGGGCTTGAACACCTGGCTCTTATTAGAGCTGGATCCATAGCATGTGGTGAAAAAAACCCATGAGGACAAGAAGGGATGGTCCAGAGGAGAACACAAGAGGGCACAGTGGCACCTGTGGTGCACATTTTGCTCACTGGCCTTTTGAGACATTGAGGGCAGGGTGAATTCAGGCCTCTGTTTGTGTGTCATAAATAATTACAGTAGCGTGGTTGATTAGTTGGAACAGTAAAAATGTAATTTTGCAACTTGGAGAGGATTGTTTACTAGAATGATATTTTGGTTAGTTAGGAGGGTCAAATGTAAGATGTGGTGATTGTATCACAAAAGGTTACCACAGCAATAACCTCCCTGTAAGTTTGACAGAATGAACCTGGGCAGTCAGTAAAAAAAATACCTGCTGTATTCAATAAGGTACAAAATGCATCTTCCAGGAATGTGTTTTCTGCAGCTTTCCTCACATTCTTCTACTGTATTGCCCTGATTCAAGCTAGTTCTGTGTCTTCACAAGCAAAGGATACTAATGCTGCTTCTAATTTTCTCTTCAAGGAGGACATCTGTTTCTGCAAAGCCTTTTCATGTGGCTGATCAGAAATGACCCACACACAGAAAAGAAGCATTAACTGAACCTTAAGCTACCTCACCTTGGTGGATGCTGCTGGATTGAGAGGTCAGTGATGAAAATTTTCTTCTGAAATTCTAGTGCTCTAAATAGATATTTGGAAGCAAGCAACACGGGATCTTATCCCAGATGTTATTCTGAAGTTCAGAAATCACCATTTTCCTTAGTTATCTTACATAGCATGCTTGTTCAGGGAGCATCCTTGTACCATGGCCACTTGCCTGTGTTGGCTTTTGTGGTGGGAGAATTTGGGTCAGAGCCCTTTCACCAGTCTAAGTCCAGCAAAGGGTTGCAAGTAGTCTTTTCTGGATGTGTTCAGTCCCTATTTCTGACTTTCACAGGGGGCTGCAGACTGAGCCTTTACTATGGGAACTGTGGTCAGAACCTCTGAATGCTATACTCCATGACATGATATTATTTCACTATTAAAAATGAACAACAACCTTCTCTTTTTTTGCAAAGAATTCCTCATCCTTGGGGCTCCCATACATACCATTTTTGAGACATAACTTCTCCTCCCATCCCAACCAGCCTCCAGAACAAGAGGGAATGTCCTCAAGCTATGACTGGGTAGGTTGAGACTGGACATTAGGAAAAAAAAATCACAGTAAGAGTGGCCAGGCATTGGAATATGGTGCCCAGGGAGGTGGTGGTTACCAACCCTGGATGTGTTTAAAAGTCGTTTGGATGTGGTGCTCGGGGATATGGTTTAGGGGTGAGCTTTGTAGAGTAGGGTTATCAGTTGGACTTGGTGATCCTGAGGGTCTTTTCCGACCTGGATGTTTCTGTGATTCTGTGGTTTCCTACCCTCCCAGAAGTCAATCCATCTGTTACTGTATCTGGAGCTGCAAAAGGAAGACGTGATAGTACGCTGCATGCAAAGAAAGTAAAGAAACAGGATCATTAACATCTTAATATCCTGTCCTGACATCTCACAAATTATTTGAGACTTCATAGCCAATGTAAACAGGTTTGTTTTCAACTCCCCTAATTGCCTGCTAATTGAGAGCAGATGCAGGACTTAACTTTCAGCAGATAAAGAGCAGCCTCTTCTCTGGGGTTTCGCATCCATCACAAGGTCTCTGATGTGTGCCCGCAAGCTTCCCTGGTTAGCGATGCTGAGGCAGAGTGCGGTTGGAGCTGCTCCTCTTGAAGCACATCTGAACCTTCAGTGAGACAAAAGGGAAGCCAGAACTGTGGGACTCATCAGTAACATCATCATCATTATTGTTTCATTTCGTACGTCAGTGCACTTTCTGCAACAGTGCAGGTTTCCTTCTGGGGGGGAGAGAGTTCTCCGAATTATAGATGGGTTCTCGTTATGATAGAAATCACTGGGTTTATGAAAAATGCATTGCTGTCATATTCCATTATCTACTTCCTCCCATGCTGCAATCCTGTAGCTTGCAAGTCATTAGATTCTTTTTCAGAGTTCCTTTGAAATAATCCTTTCAAAAAAACACTATTCATTGGGTATGACCCCAGAGAGATACTGTCTGGTACTAAAGCTCTCTTTTAGTTCTGCGAGGGAGACCTGTAACAACAAGATAAGTGCATGTATATTCCAAGTAAAGTCTGGAGTTTGCTGCCTCCCATTACATGCAAGAGGAGCTTGCAGTTTAAATGGTAGAATTTTGCTTTGTAAATGTAGGAGAAAATTTAGTCCAGATATATAGGTAAATTTGCATTTGGTAGTGATTTAATGTTCCATGGTCTGCTCTAGTTCCAACTTAAATATTACATTAAAACCAGCAATAAAAATATAGAAAAAGCATGCTAACTGCTGGGTTCAGAAAGAGTGGATATGATTTTGTTTTTGCTGTCAGTGCAGCAGTGAGCTGCCTTTTACTTTCTCCTCTTCATTTAGCAAGTCAGCAGCAGTAGTTAAATGATAGCCCTCCAGTCTTTCTTCAGGACTGTTTTTGCAAATGAAAGCAGGAACTTCAAATCCTTGTGTTTTTCATATCACTTACAAGGTCTTTTGTGAATTTTAGCAATTTTTGCATCTATGTGCAAAAAAAGGTGGGAGGGCACATGAGTAATTCTTGGTGAGAAGTGTCCTTTGTGCAGGGAGGATGGAAGGGTTTGTACCACTGGGTTCAGGAGGTCATAAAGGAATGTTTAAAACAGAAAAAAATTCAGAAAAATAAAAGAGAGTTTGTTGGTTTGTGAATAATAAATGGATAGGAAAACAGAGGGAAGAGTTCACACCTAGCTAGAGTCATTCAGAAATACCAAAGCACCTGATGTCTAGATTATGAAACATTATTCAGTCCCAGAACCACAAAACCTTCAGGTTTCACTGTGATTTCTTCCTGAAGGCCTTTTTCTTTCCCAGGGCTGGCTCCAGGCCTCCCTGTGAACACAGAGTCACCCCTGCTGACATTATCCTTCTCTGGAAGGTTGCCACAGACCTTGCAGAATAAAGTCCTGATCTGCCAGCAGTGTGAGCAGTTTAATAGGAGGGCAGGGGGCTGGCAGTCAGTAGCACGAGGCATAACAGACTAAAGTCCATTAAATCAGTGCACTGGGGCTGAGGCATTTACAGTCACACAGTCAGATGTTTCCAGTAATTATTTCCCTATAGCATTTTTATTAGGTGCTCCATAAATAATATTCACTGCCATGCTCTTCTCATGGTCTTTATTAAAAAAAAGAAAAAAAAAAAAAAGGAGGAGAGAGGGGAATTCGCTTTGTCTTCAGGTGGATTTTGTGGTAGTTTTGTCTCTCAGACCAAATGAAGCAGATAGAAGAGAACTGGGGCTGTTTAGTCTTGAGAAGAGAAGGCTGAGAGGCCATCTGATCAATGTCTGTAAATGTCTGAGGGGTGGGTGACAAGATGAAGATGCCAGTCTCTTTTTGGCAGTGTCCAGTGAAAGGACAAGGAGCAATGGGTACAAGCTAGAACACAGGAGGTTTCACCTCAACACAAAGGGACACTTCTTTACAGTGAGGGTGGTAGAGCCCTGGAGCAGGCTGCATAGAGAGGTTGTAGAGTCTCCATCTCTGGAGGCTTTCAAAACCTGCCTGGACGCATTCCTGTGTGGCCTGTCCTAGGTGATCCTGCTCTGGCAGGTGGGTTTGACTGGATGATCTCTAGAGGTCCCTTCCAACCCCTACCATTCTGTCATTCTTTGATTCTATGAGTTTGGAAAATATGGGCAAATGAGCTCCTCAATGATCAAATGTGGTTCCCTAAAACCACCATGGGACCAACTGAATTCAAGGGAAGTTTGTTTCAGATTTAGATTTGTCTGCTTGTCATAAATCCCTTACAGACTTGAGATGGACAGGCAGACAAGTGCTGAGACTGAAGTGAGATCTTTCTTCTATAGACTCTTTGCTTAGTTTTAGGTTTTGGGTTTTCATTGTTGGGTTGTTTTTTTGGTGGTAATATATTTATGTAGATCAAATCTAAGGTCATCACATCACCAGACCAGCACTACCTCCTTCTCTGGAAAGACCTTCCCAAATCACAGTGTTGTCACTGTATCTTTAAACTGGTCTGTACATGCAGCACCAACTGACAAATGGAGGTTTTTCAGTAGAGGCTACTGTGCAAATGCTTTTCCCAGAAAATCTCCCTGTGCTGCCTCAGTGTTAGCATTGATGTTAAGAAATACAGCTTCTTTCCTGGCACTAGGGCTTGTGTTTTGCAAAGGCCTTTTACTCAGGTATCTGATTCAATTTTCTAGCCAAAGTAAGGTTCCCCACATAAAGATCTGGGGACTTACTTTTTTATTTACTGGACTGCAATATTGCCGTCAACCCTAAGCAGAACTCAAGAGGAACAACAATGAAAGGAAGCGGAGTAAATAGTCATGGCTCAGGTTTGCTACTATAAGAGTCACAAACTCTTCCCCATGTGTGTGCACAGCCTCTGAGCAGCAGCAGGTGTGTATTTATGTAGAGCTACACACAGGTGCAACACTTCTGTCTGAGCTGGAAATTTGTGCATGCAGTGTAGATGAGCACAGGAAGCCCAGAAATTGTGAATAGCTGGGCAGAAAATAGAGGTCTAAATAAAGAGGATGGTTTTAATTACAGTAACTGTCAATGTCTGCTCAGATTTGGTGGCCTCCATGCTGCTATGTGAAGGTTCAGTGCCACAGGCCTTATTTCAAAGGGAAGAGAACATTTTCTTGCAGCTACTTGTCAGTGTACTAGAGCTGCCTTAGCAGCCCCCATTGCTGGCTGAAATGTGAGGTATGATCATCTGACCCATGACCCAAGACTAGGTGAGACCCAGAATAGCCCTTGCACCCTCTGTAAAAGAGGCACTAAAGCTCTGTCAGGAGCAGGTCACCACTGGAAGGTGCTCTCTCTGCTGTTGGCCATCACTTTAGAAGTGCCAGAGGTTATCATATTGGTAGGAAAAGAAGAATTATCTGTTTCTCACAAAATGTTATTTCCAAGTAATTTCTCAATTCCTTTTGTTCTCTGTTTTGTTTTTGGACAACTCAGGCTGGGGAAGTTGCAGCCTGAAATCAAATGTGAACCCATTCAATATAAATGTGTGTATCTATTCTGTGGTATGGGAAGACTCAGTTCAGTGAACCCAGGCCATTGGCATTTTGTAATTTCTTCTTGCTCCAGCAGGTAAGGGATTAACCCTTTGTTTCTCCTCTGTAAATGAGCAGAGAAAAATATATTCTCTTCAAAGACCCAGATTTTCAAAAGAATAATAGTCCATTGGGTTTGAAAAGAAATATTTTATTGGAACCATAAGGTTTCTCTTTTTTTTTTTGAGAGAGAGAGAAAATTTGAAATCCAGAGTTTATTTTTCCTTCAGTGTCTCTCCTTAGAACCAACAGGAATTGAGAATTTTCTTTTTTTCTCTCTCTCTTGTGTTTGTGCCTACTTATTAAACACACATGTGGCCTGGATTCCTTGCGTAGGTGCAAAGAGGTTTGGGGAGAAAAAAAAAAAAAGGAAAAAAAAAAAAAAAGGTGTGACCCAGTCCATTGACCTGTCTCTTTGCCCTTAGGACTCTTTCGAACAGCTGTGAGAAAAACGAAAAAAAGGGGGGGAGAGGAGGGGGGGACACAGAGAGGAAAAAAAGGAGCAGTTTAACAAGCCAAATCCAGATGTTCATTTCATACACACACCCTGAACAGCTTTTGCATGGTTTATTTCATTTTCTGAAACCATTTTTCACCAGCCTGTTTTCTCAGCTGGGAAACTTCTGGTGTAGTGTTTTCAAAAAAATATTGCATTTGGCATTACAAGAAAACAGAGCCTTTAAGACATTAAAAGGACAATATCCTTGTTTGACTTGGCTCAGGGAAGCAGGGCTATAGGAATTTTAGATTTTTGTACCACCCAAAGAATAGGTAAAAGAAATTTTCCACTCTTAAACACAGTTTACATGGGAATTTGAGAGTTGATTTAGCTTGATTTTTTTTTCTTTTCCTTTTAGAGACTTCTCTGAGGAGTTTGTGTTAGTGCAGTAGGATTTATTAGCATGAAGGGATAATCAAAGTGATAGCAATTGGGTTGTGTCTAGATTCTGATGAACCATAAACTGTGACTGATGCTGAAGGAACCTTATTTTTGTGTTGCAAATATCAGACCATGGTCATTCACATCAACATATACATAATGGAGACAGACAAATTTGAAATTATTTAATACTGGTGCAGTTTCTTTGTGTTTACAGTAAAGGTAAAACATAATGCAAACCACAGTTCATGCCAGCTGTGTGAATAGTGCTGGCAGCAGAGGGAGGCAGCAGAGCTGACAGGACAGTGTCTGCACTGAGTTTAGAGGTACCCCAGCAACTGGCAGGTAAATGAATGAAATTAGGGAAGATTGAGCATAAGCAAGATCTATACTGCTATCAGTTTGGTAAGCAAAGGATTTATTGCCCTTCAGAAAACTCAATGTAAAGCCTCAACTCCACTGAAGCCAGTAAATGATTTGCAGTTTACTGTCCTTCACAACCTAGGTAAGAGTTCATTGAGTCCATTTGTTGAACTCTATGGTCTTAAAGGTCTTTTTCCAATCCAAATGATTTTATCATTCTGAACCCCCCCCCCCCATGTTTTTCACCTGTGAGATCCTACAAGTGTCATTCATGATTACTTATTGTGTTAGAGAGTACCTTGATCCAAATTCCTCCATGTAAAAAAAAAATGTCCATAACTCTGCAAAAAACTTGAGCAATGCTTTGGGGCTCCTTTTTTTCACCTATTCTATAGTAGAGAAAAAGAATCACAGATATTCATATCAGAAATATCCCAACTTGTACAGAACAAAGACCACATCAATGACAGATTTGTAATGTTGGAGAGTTCCCTGTCATCCTCTTTCTCTGGTAGTATGCATTACATATACATATGTATGTGTCTATCTATCTGAATTAGTTTGCATGCATATTTACAGGTACATTACTCTATGCATCTGCACAGCAGCATATATGAAGTACTTGATTTAAAAGGGCAGTCTGTTAGTATGGATATCCAACCTAAAACCTGGGAAGCTTCACATCTGCCTTTGGGTAGTAAGACTTCCTAATGTCTAAGCTCAGATATAAATAAATCCAGGCACTTCTGCACAGGGACTGTCAAGACTCTGTATTTGGAAGGAATCTGTCAGTCAATGAATATGCAGTGCACTTTCACATTTGCCTGGAGAAAGGTAGTTTTAGAGATATACCTATTACAGAGATATACCTGTTGTAGAGATACCTATTAAGGTGCACAAATAACTTATTTTGAACTATATTCTGTCTCTGCTGGAAGTCCTTAAAGAACCAAGGAACTAGTGTCAGGGTTTCATTCTGTGCTTGCACAGAACATGATGGCCATGGCCTGTGGGTGGGACAGTTCTGTACTTCTGTAAGATAAAGTCAGTCAAGATGATACAGGGCTGAGAAGAAATTGAGGAAATACTGGTGTTGTGTGGAGAGGTTCAGAATAATGATGCCTTGTACTGTCACCCTGAACCCTTCCAGCCATGTAAAAGGAAAAGAGTAAGTCTGGTGCAGTGTGAGGGCTCCTATCTCCTTCTGTCTTTCAGCAAAGCAATGGCCCATGCCACATGGCCTCCCAAAAATGTCTTCTTTATTTAGTCAAGAGCTACACACTGTAAACATTCCCCATCACTGCATTGAAATGGTGACATTTATTATAACAGCCTGCCACAAACTTGGGTCCAATAGTCTGTTCCCAGGGGTTAACACATGCTCTGGGAGCACTGGTGTCAGTCACCTTTGTGATCTCATTTGGTGCCCCACAACACAGGAGAGGCTTAGTGTTACTGCACTCCATGCTCCTTTGGGTTTCTTTACAACTTCAGCTCAGGTTTGCCTACAACTTTGCAAAGGATGGAGAAATATTTTCTGTCAAAAAGATCAAGGTCAAGAGGAAATCATCATGTTCCTCTTTGTCACATCCTGGTAAATTCATTTGGTATCACTAATTGTCACTGCAGGACAGTTGTGTGTCATCCATAGTTCTTCTCTCTACAGATTTTACTGTTATGACTGACAGTGAAAACAGAGACATCATATTTTAAGGTAATTTCTGGAGACTAAGATACTAAACTAAGCTACCAAAGCTGCTTTTTGTCCACAGAGTGCATTCATGCCCCTAGTTTAGTGACAGTGAGGAAGGGAGTAAGGCTTACTCACTTCCTGAGATGACAGAGCATGGGACAGTGCAGAACTGGTCCTGGTTACCCACAAATGGTGCCATGTGTTCATGTAGCTCTTAGTACAACACTGCCTTCCTCCACAGTGGGCCTGTTTGTCATAGATGATGAAGACAATGCTCAGAGAGAATCAAAAGCCCTGTCACGATGGCACAAATGGCAAGGGGTGCAGACCATGCTTTCCATAATGCTTTATTCTGTCTTATGGTTTGTAGGAATAAAAGAAAAGGTTTATTTTCAGAGAAGGACATTATGATTGAGGTAGGAGATGAGGATTTCTGAAAGTGATTGTCTATATCACTGCAAAAAATATAATTGGTATTCTCAGAGTCATGAACTAGTCACGATTGAAACTGGCATTTGTAGATCATCTGGCCCCTGCTTAAAAGAGGGCCAGCTTCAAAGGCAGCTAAGGTTTCTCAGGGCCATGTTCTGTCAGGTTTTGAAAATCTGCAAGGTTAGCTGTTTTGCCATCTTTCTGTGCAACCTCTTCCAAAACTTGACTGTCCTCCTTTTGTTTTATTTTATTAAGGAAGGTGGAATTTGTCTTGCTGCAGATTGCGTTTGTTGCCTCTCCTCCTTTCACTGTGCATATCTGAGATGAGCTGGACTCTTTGTAAGCCATCTATCAGTTAGTAGAAGACAACAATTAGATCCTCTT
Organism: Indicator indicator; assembly: GCF_027791375.1. Lineage (NCBI taxonomy): Eukaryota > Metazoa > Chordata > Aves > Piciformes > Indicatoridae > Indicator > Indicator indicator. The sequence goes on from NC_072033.1 coordinate 4,890,287, forward strand.
CTTTAAACATACTCTTCTTCAGGCTGAACAAATCTACCTCCCTCAGTCCTCTCCTTGTGTATTCAGCTATCCTGATAGTCTACTGCTGGACTCAGACTAATTTGCTGATATCTTTCTTACACTGTGAGGAGAGAAAATGGTCCAAAGGTAATCTGGGGTTTAATTGTGGTTGGTATTTTGCATTAACTGTCTACTTTGTTGACATCAGATGCAGAAGCTTGGCATAACTGTAATATAAAGGCTCTCATTCAAAAGTTGGGAACATCAGGGTGTACCTGCTTGGCTTCCTTCTTTCCTGAACACACTGTTCTCAGGTTATCCTGTCCCATTCATTTGGCTCTTGGTGAAAGCAATATAGTTAAATGCCTTTTTTTTCCCATTGCTGAACTGACCAGATCATCCTGGACATGCTGAATTTTTCTTCTTTGACAAAGTGCTTACACTCCAATGGAGTTTTACAAAGAAACCAGAAATACCTAGGAAAAAACCAGAAGGAGTGGAAAGCCCTCAATTTCTTTTTCTATGAATAATTTAGTGCCAAGTTAACTGAAACATTTGAAAAAAAGAGATTTTTGGCACCTAGCTTCATTAAACTCTCTGTCCCCAAGTGTATTCTCTACCAGTGTCAGCATCCAACACTTCATCTTGTCCCAGTCACAGCAAAGGACTTGTGGAAATAAAATCACAGAATCACAGAATCAATAAGGTTGGAAAAGACCTCAAGGATCATCAAAATCCAACCTGAAAATGCAGGGGAAAGGAGAGGAAAAGCAGACTATTGTTGCTATTATGCATGTCTCTGTGTGTGTGTATGAACACGTGCTCTATAAGCTTACAGCAAAGGGGAAAAAAAGAATCTACACGCAGAGAAGGAATGACCCCCAAGACACATTGCCTTTCAAAAACCTGCACTCCTTTTGGGGTTTATGAGCCACGTTCTGTCACATTAAAGAATGCTGTGCCACACTCCAGCCCCCTTATCTGCAGCACAGGTTTCAGTCAGAGTATTTATGTTCTTGTCCACTAAGCTTTTACCAGCGCGGCGAGCAGGACCTCCTTCACTTGGCAGTGGTTTCTGTCGGCGATCTGTCTTCTGCAGCTATTTCCGTGGGAAGGCCCTCCATCTGGGGCTTGGCAGGGAGGGGAACTTTCCTCTCAGATGTTTTCTCTCTCTCTCTTTCTTGCCCTGTTTAAGGTATACCCTTTGGAAATCTTCAGCTTTCAAGATTTATTTTTGCACGGGGTACGTACTTTGTTTTCTGTGGCCTGGCTTGCTTTTCTTCTAACGAAACGCCACCCCTGTGCCCTGCTTATCCTGGCAGAAGGAGTAGTATGCTGTTTGCTTTAACATTACCTTTGGGCTCAGTATGCAACAGGTCAAAAGATGTGACAAGTACACATGCTAATCCCTTTCCCTTTCAGTTAATAGAATAACACAGATGGGAAAGTTTACATTGGGATCTGACACTCACTGCAAGCTGATGTTAAGAAGGAGCTGGGGTTGGACATTGCCTTTCAGATCAGAGCAGTTATTATACAAACTTGCCTTCCCACTCAGCAGCAAGTTGGTCCTGTCACCTAAACCCCATTTGCTCTGCTACAAATGATGCCACTCCACTTCTACTGTTCTTCTGAGAGTAATAGATAGAACTGGGTAAGACTTGGAAAGCTTTTGCAGAATGAAATACTCTCCAAGAGTCAATGTCCAAGTGGAAATGTTCAAGGTGTTCAGGTGAAAAATATCAACATTTTCCACTGAAACACCACCATTTGTTTTGAAATGGTGGCTTTTGAAACATTTGGTATTTTTTGAGGATTGAAATACCACACAAGAAAGTAATTCTCACTAACCCCAAATACTTTCTTAGAAGTATTAATTTTATTTCAATAAACCCCAATGTTACCATTTTTGTCTTGTATATGTTTATACTCCATTTGATTCTGTTTTCTGTTTCTTTGTAGCCTTCAGAGTATGTCCTCTGACACTGTGCAGGACATAGCCCATTTGTAAGTTGGCATGCCTGAAGATTTGCCACTTAGAGTATTCCTACAGGAAACACACAGAAGAATAAGACCTTGGATTATGCTTATGATGGGATAAACTGCAGTGACAACTAACTGAAGTGGCTGATCCATCACACACCAAACACCATTTTCTTCCAATCAGGTAGGTACCACTTCACAATGTCTTTCATGATAGCCTTCTGCCACCCTCCTCATCAGGGAGCAAGTTTCTGGTCACCAGGAACTCCTTAAAACTCAGTATTTGAGGGTATCTCTGCAATTAGATTAATAATTCCAATCTATTATTAGACAGACTTGTGCCTCAGAGTATAAATCTACTTAAAACATAACAAATTTAACTGAAAAAGACTCCTGTTTGACCTGAACTTACCAACAACAAAAAACACTTAAGCTGTATTAGAAACTGTGGTTTGCATAACCACAAATGTTGGTGGGAAGCACTCTGTGACCTGCTTTCTGAATTAGAGAGCTACCATTTGTCTTTGAGAATCACTGCCTATCTCTTTCATCTGGTTTCTTCCAACATGGGCAGTTTCAGAACTGCTTTTTGGCACTGCTTTACATGCTTCTCCATTACCATGGTGGCAGATGGTACGCCTCTTTCAGCCTGCTACCTACCGATACCTGTGATAACTCACTAATGCTTGATTCAAAACACCAGGATATCAGGTTCAACATTCAAGATCTCCATTTCTGACCTAGCACCAGCTCTGAGGCTCCATTCTTGCTGAGGAGCCCCTGCCAAAGTAAGTTTCTGGTTAGCAGGAACTCCTTCAAATTGAGGATTTGAGAGTATTTCTGTAATGAGATAATATCTAAGGTCTGTTCTTAGATAGACATGGGCCTTGGTGTGACAGGTGAGAAAGATTCTATGATGAGGGCTGGTCCACTGAGTGGCTTAGATGCACAGATCCAGGACATCTCAGACTATGCAGTTTTCTGAAGTTTTAGCCCTGGGAGTCATGCTGATCTTTCTTTCTTGTTGATGCAGGAGATGGGCACCTTCAGGAGAGCTGAAGGTCCCATAAAAACTCTAACTTCTGGAAATGTCTTTCTTCATCCTTTGGAGAAAAATCTGAAACAGCAGCACTTTGACTATCACTGTAGTGATTACATGTGGGCCAGCTGAGTCCCAGATCCTGATTCCTACATGGGAACCAACATTTCCATTGGTTCTGGTGGAAGTTCAGGCTCCTCATTTGTGTCAAGATACCTAGATACTTTTGCCATCTTGCCCTTTACTCCCTGTTGTAATTTCACTTCTAACTTCTTGACTAAGACCTCTAGCAAAGGAGAGCAATTAGTGCCCATCACAAGGAAAGCTTTTGCAACATGGGTGACTGCCCACAAGAAACACAGTTGAGACCACCAACTGTTTTATTTGTTTTCATTCCAGTTTCTGCTGATGAGAAACTCATGAGATACATCTCATTTCCCTGGGGGGTCCCTAGGGAAGCAGTGGTCACACAATCCTTTTCTAGACTGTTTTGAGCCATGCTGATGGTACAGCACTTCTGGCACTGGTAAGTCTCCTGGCACTGCCAGCTGCATAGGTTATTCAAGTTTGCCTGAATGAAATCTGATTCAATGCAACACGCAGCTTATTTCAGCCACCAAACTCTTGGTGTTAGATGATAAACATTTTATTTCACCCTTGCTCGGAGCCTGATTTGAACAAGTTACCTGGAGAAAAATGGCTTAATGCCCTGGGCTCCAGGTTCTGAAGACTGAAACACAGATCCCTAATAATGGGGATGGTGCTAGAAAGGCTTCATCGTGGGTATGAGCCACTGCCCTAGCTTCCCACTCACTGTAGTTCCAGGTGGAGCTTTTCAGCTCTATACCTCTCTGCAGACTTAATTTTTAAGAGTTCAGATGTCTTTGCATTTCCTGCACTAACTTCTGCCCACAGCTATTGCTCAGCCCAGTAGGTAGCACCTAAACTGCATCGCCCTTGGCTAATTGGAGCAGGAATTTCAGTATCCCCTGGAATCATGCTCTTCCCTGCTTTTCCCACTTCCACCACAGCAATTTGCTGGTGGCCATTTAACCTCAGGAGGCCTTTTTTGCCTTCCCATCTCCTGCCCCACACAGTGGAAGATGCTCTTGCCAACAAGCTGAGCTGAGGCTTGCCTCATTTCCTCCCCTGCAATTCCATTCTTGACTTGGAAGAGAAGGGCGGTGAATAGATTAAACTGACTCCTTCCTCTGTGGCCTGTCTATCAGCCCTTCCTGTGCATGGGAACACAAATCAAGTCACACTGAGTGACTCAGACAGAGACAGAGCCTTCAGTTTAACTGGACTTTGCATGTGAATATCTCAAAGGATTGAAAAATGACAGTTCTGCCACGTAAATAAAACATGCCAGCACAGTCATCTTCTAACAACCCTCTGTGCTGCACGTAGGACTCATCTCTACCAATGCCATTTGGAGCATTTCCACCCAGTTTAGTTTGAACTGGATGATCTTCTTAGAAATCATTTTTTGATGGTGTCATTTATAGTTCTTTTTGGAGTTCTTTAATTTCTTTGCTTCCTAATGGAGTGGGTACAGAACAGACCTGATTCTTGTAACCATACAAGCCAGAACTGGCTTCAAGATCATCTCTACCACAAGTAGTAAAATCTTGGCCTATAAAAAATATCTCATCTACCCAGAAAACCTGCTTTAATAATGGGGCTAAAGCACAGCATGAATGCCAGTTCATTTAAAGCATGTAATTAAATACGTGTGTGTGTGGACTATCAAACTGTTTGGGAAAAAACAGCTAGTGGATAAATATACAATGTGCTATTTGTATGTTAGTATAGCCTGTGTTTATTCTCATTCCAGAGATGATGGGACTGATCAAACCAAATTTATAACAAAACATTCAAAATATAGGTTATTTTTGGACCAAGAGAATAACTTTTTTCCCCTGCCATGATGCCTACAAAAGGAGCTGGCAATGCCAGGGAACATGATGTGCTGAGGAGGCTATTGCTTATCGTAGTTGTCACACAGATCTCTTTTATTTCTTGTTTATTTGTCTCAGACTCTCTTTTGTCCTGCATTCAGATACTAGACTCCTTGGGCAGAATGTGACCTGGCATCCACTGTCACACCAGTCATTATTCCTAAGAAGCTCATGATTTGGGCCAAACAATGAAGAAAATAGACCTTGAATGGCAGTCACAAAAGAAAGCTCTGCAGCTGAGCTGCAATTTGAAATGCAACATCAGAAAACATTTATGAGAATACTTTGCAGAGCCAAGGTTAGTTCCTCTTCCAGTTTCTGGTGTATTCCAGGGAAGAAGTGACCACACCCAGACAGCAAAGTTTCCTCCTGGTGCTATCTCTGTGGTACTTAGTCATCCCCAACATGGCAGAGAACATTTATGTTTCTTATGAGTTTCCTATAAATCATCTCTCCTTTTGTCACCAGAGCATCCCTGGCTTTCTGAGAATTTAGATGACAGATCAATCCTTGGTTTCTTTTTCCTTTGTGTGCTTCTCTTTCCTTTCACTTGATGCCAGTTCTACCTTAGTCCTTGGCACCATTGAGATACATATGTACATTTTAATACTATTTGCAGAGCCTAAGTGTACTGTTTGGACAAAATCCTAGAGGAAGAGGAAAAAGAGGTAGGTGAGAGTGGCACCATTCCTGGAAGACCAGCAGGAGATGGAAAATGCCCATGAATTCAAGGCTGTTTTTAGGCAGCCTAAATCCTACCTGTGTTCTTGTGCCTAATATTGTCCACAACCTATTCTGGACCTTCAGGGTTGCCAAACCAATAGGAAACCAAAGCTGAACTAGGAGAATTAGATGGAACACAGCTGTTGGAGGCTACATGAGTCTGTGTCCTTCACAGTTATGGAACTCCCTGGCAAAGCTATGTGAATAATGAACTATTTTTGTTTTCTGACAATCCTGAAAACATGCAACATAAATATTTGTAAAGAACTTCTGAGCTTATTGAAAACAATCTCTCTCTAAAATGTGTGTGAACTGAAAAGCTGTCAGCCTTCCTTCTCAAGTCATTTCGTTTAACTGTTGGTTTGGGGTTTTTTTGGTGTTTTCTTTCTAGGTTTAAAATAAAATAATAATAATAAAAATACACAAAATTTGAAATAAGTTTAACATTATTAATTAAAAGTACAGATATTTTGCTTGGAAATTTGAACACTAAACATTGGAAGTGTTTAATATAAGACTAGATGAGGCACTTAGTGCCATGGTTTAGTTGATTGGATGGTGTTGGGTGATAGATTGGACTTGATGTTCTCAAAAGTCTTCTCCAACCTGGTTAATTCTGTGTGATTCTGTGTGACTTAAATATTTTTGAACTGTTTGTATTGTTTGAGATGGTTATTTTTAAGCTGTTAGCTCAGAGCTGGTGACTATTTTAGTTGATCAGAAATGAGATTTTTGGCAAAATCTTTGCTATAACTCTTTTGACCAGCTCTAGGCATCAGTTTTGCCTCTTCTTCCTCCTTTAAGATACAACCAAAGACAGCACATTCACTCAAGGCTACAGCTACATGGTCCTAACGTAGAGTTATAGAATCATAGAATCAGTCAGGGTTGGAAGGGACCACAAGGATCATCCAGTTCCAACCCCCCTGCCATGGGCAGGGACACCTCACACTAGATCAGGCTGGCCAGAGCCTCATCCAGCCTGTCCTTAAACACCTCCATCCTTAAGGTTGGAAAAGACTCCTAAGGTCATCCAGTCCAACCATCAGCCCAACACCACCATGGCCACTAAACCATGTCCCAAAGTGCCATGCCTACATGTTTTTTTGAACACCTCCAGAGATGGTGACTCATGACTTACACATGTAGAAGAAAGGTGTCACCATCTCTGCTTCTTGGACTTTTAGACTGTCTAAGGGTTTGTAGTGTAAAGCTGTCCATGCTGCTGCCAGAAAGGCTGCCAGTCTGTAATTGAAAAGGGAGTTCATGCTCCACAGGGCATAGGGCAGTGTACCTCATATTTCTGCGTGGCATTGTTTTGTGTCAGGCAGTGTTGGTCAGATTGCTGAGCTGTGGGTTTGTACTCAGGTGCTCTCTGAAGTAAGGTGCACATTTTTGCATACAACAGAAAAAGTTATTTGCCCATTCATCAAAGAAAGAAGTAAAAGTCCCTTCCACTTGCAGAACATCTATTGATCATCCTTGCAAATGGAGAAGTTCAAGTGCTGGAAGCAAGGTTAATACTTGGACTTTTGCTAGGAGATAGGCCAGTAAAAAATAGCTAAATGACCACAAAGAGTAGAAGATGATCAGTTAACATTTCTTTAGAACAAGGAGGCTGCTGGTACTTCTCCAGGAACTCAGGGTTGGGTCCAGGTTCATAGTCACTGCCAGCTTGTACTTCACTGTGTAAGTCTCGGTCTCATCTGGAGAAGTAATCAGTGAAATAATTTGCCATTTGCCTAGGATCACCCACAGGTGCCCTGGGACATCTGGGAATGCACAATTTTTCCTTTCCTAAGAGGACAGTGTCACTGAATCCACAGCAAGACGTGTCTGGTGCATGTGAGCCTCGTGTGCAATTCCTCTGCTAAGTGCTGAAGCCATGAAATATGGTTAGAATGGACCTGTGTGTCTGCAAGGCAGAAAGTTGATAGCTGACAGACCTCAGCTGTGACTTTCACATGAGAGAACTTAAGGAGTTGTGGTACATATGTTGTGCATCTCACAGCCCCAATGCACTGGGGACTTTTGGCTCTTCACACAAAACTGTGGGGTGATTTTCCTTTTCCAGATCAAGGAGATTTTCTCTTGGAAAGAATGGATCCAGTGAGTTTAAGGAACGAGCTTCTTCAACACCTTTTCCACCTCTTTTTCCTTGCTTAAGATGTTTTATCTTACCTTGGTATTTTAAAGATCCTGCAACTGTGATCTTTCTACTTATACTTACCATAGGATTGTAAACTCTCTTCATGATGTGCTAGTATTTGGCAAATGGGGGCTTGGAACGGTGCAGCTTTGAGTAAACCAAAAAAATTCTGGGCAAGATGCAGCCTTCAGGAGAGCAGAGCTGTCTCTCTACAGTGGTTACAGTGACAAATGTAAAACATTTGTACAGAGGGAATATGTTAGTCACCAGCTGTTATTACAAGCCTTTCACATTATTTAGTGCCCAGAGCAGGCTTTAGGCAGCCAAACAGGGGACTGTATGGCCCCTAAGTGCCTCTTACAGCCTTGTAAAACCAGGGCACGATCTTACCCTCTCTTATCTCTAATGCTATTTGCAAAACAAAACATGCTGGTGTTTGGTTTGCTAACGAGAGATGCAAACCACTGCAAAGCTTCAGGGTGTTCCATTAGATCTCCATTAAAAATGAACAATCAAGATTAAAAAAAAAAAAAAAAATCAGAATCCACAGAGCAAAGCCTCACAATGTAAAACCTGTCTGGTGTCCTTTGCTTTCCTGTGAACACTTGGTGCCATGGTTTAGGTAGTCATGAGGTTTAGGGTGACAGGTTGGACTCGATGATCTTTGAGGTCTCTTCCAGCCTTCTTGATTCTATGATTCTATGTGTTGCTTTTAATTTGGAGTTCTCACAACTATTAGGAGAGGCACAGTGCTTTTTATTTATATATTTATTTAAACAGAGTTTTAAAACCCTTCAAAAATGTGGGGAAAGGCTTGTGAAAGAGAAACTAGCTAAGGCTTGGCATGGTGTTGTTTTGTTCTGCTTTTAGATGCAATTTTATCCCCTGCTGCAGCTGGCTGTTCCTCTTTCGAACAGCCAGGCTCTTCAGCCCATGTGCTTAGGATAGCTTATAAACTGCCAGGCTGGATACAGATGATTGTGTCTGGCAGAATGTCTTTATGGTGTTGGAGGTAAAGGAAAAGCATATGTAATGCTATTGAATGCTGCTGGAAATATGATACCTGGCTGGTGTCTCTCTTGCCATCTATGATCCAAGTGATGGTGGTTCTGAAGTGACAGTCTCCTTGACATTGGTTTTTAAACTATTTTCCTTTAGAAGTGGCAAGCCTGGTGGGTATCTAAAGCAAACTTGAAGAGAATTTAAGACATATGAACTCTGCACAGACTTTTTTTCTTTTCTTTTTTCCTCAAGATTATTTATGACCCAGGGTGATTAAATCTGAACACCTCTGATCTGTGCTAGTACCAGTTGCTAGCGAGATATTTACATGTAGCTGCCAAAAAAAGGCCAGTAAAAGGGTGGTGAAAAGGAAAGAGACAGTTGCCTGGGTACATTGGAAGATGAACACAGAGTTTTGAGTCTGCTGTCATCCGGAAGATGAAATGAAAGTGAGAGCCTGGACATGGTATCACTTTAAGAGTTCAGGGAAGCAAGTGGCAGTAAACTGAAGTCTTCAGGGAACTAAGTTCAAGGCAGTGGTTTGATACAGCATCCAGGTTAGCACAAAGAAATTCAGCCTTGCCCATTCAACATCCTCTAATTAATTGTTTCTTGACTCAATCACTCCTTTTCAGGCACCCTCCCCCTCTCTCAGCCACAGGGCAAATCATAAGCAGGCAGAAGGGGCAGCATTCTGAAGACATTTGCAGTTAACTTTGCTCCTTCCAGCTGTCTTTGGAAAGCAGGTAGATGTGCAAGTTCATAAACACTTGCAGTGCTAGCATCTTACCTCAGAGTGTCTGAAACCACTTTCTTTTTAGCCACTTTTTTACCCAGATGAGCTGAAAATTCAGGGTCTTGAAACACTTGGCAAACATAACTTCAGCATCTTTTGGCAATGTGATCTGACCTGATCACATTGAAAAGCTTTGTTTGATCTTTAGTCTTGAAGGTGTTACTTGTTTATGTATAGAGAAATTCCCATTTTGAGATGAAGAGTTGGTTGTACTAGGTAAAAAAACCCTAGGGGTTATGGTGCCTGACTCTATTAGCACTGTATGTAACTCAGCTTGGCCTTTTTAATTGCTGCTTCTCTCACTGAGGAGCATGTGGTGTGTGTCTGGGACTGTGACTCCTCTGCTCCAGTTCAGGAGCTCACACTGGTGACCAAGCACATTGCCTTTGTGAGGCATTGCTGATGAAGTGAAGGGATCGTGTGCTGCTGGCTCCAAAGTGAAAACAATCACTCTGAAATTTCAGAGCTTCCTTAGAAACGTAAAAAAATGGGGTGGGAGCATAAGTTAATTGTGCTTTTACACACTGTTATCCTTGTCACCCTGCCAGACTCCACATTTCTTCCAAGGGTGAAATGAAAACTCCAAATTCATGTGGTTATGAAACAATTTCAGTATGAGCACTCGGCAAAGAATTATAAAGTGGGAAAGACACAGCCCTGTGTCACAGCTGGTTGAGAAGGGTCTGAATTGATCAAGGCTTCTTCCAGCTTGGAGGAGCCTTTTCAAGTGTATTGAAACCATTCTGCATCTGTGTGATAAATGTGTATAAGGTACTGATTTGTTGTGACGTTTCTTTGATTAGGAGATGAGGCAACTGGCAGAAGGCATCCCCATCATTCCAAGAAATCTCCTTTCTCTGCAGCTGGAGATTTCAGAAATTAATCTGGTTTGCCCTGATTTACACCAGAATAAATTCATACATTGGAAACTGGGCATGGCCAGAAATCACTGGCACTGCAGGGAACTCCAGAGAAATAATGATTGCAGTGGGAGATGGACAAGGACAAAACACCATTTTCTTTCCTTCAGTAATGGAGCCTCAGGTTACCTGAAGACCTTGGTAAACAAATCTGAGGTCAGCCCTGCTTTGTTTCAGTCCTGAGACCAAGGGAGTGCAATGCCATTTTAAAATCTCATTGTTAACCCTTGTGTTTACATCCTGGACCACATGTGCTTCACAGAGACTATAATTGCAAGGTCAGTCCTGATTGGTATCACCATGAAAGGAGAATTGGTATCAAACAAGTATTTCATTGACCAAAGAGTGTTTTCCTTATTTTTGTTATGACAGATGAGTCAAGGGTGAAAAAATGCAGAAAGAGGAGGTCAAAATACCCTGGGCTAAATCTGAACTGGAGTAAATCCATATCATATACCTGAATGTGCCTAAAGTTGGCACATGCAAATCTTTTGGATACATAAACTCAAATTCTTAAAGATGTGTCGTAGCCTAAGTCTCACTTGGGTGTTTAACTCCCATTGATAACACCATGTACTAAGCCAGGCACCCAGGTTTCAGTGGAATGTTCTTACTATGAAGAACAGTTGGTCTGAAGGGAAAACATTTACATAGATGACAGCTATTTTCAGGAAAATGAAAAGTACTGGGTGAAAAAGGAGGCTTTGACATTGTGTGAAATATGGGGTTTACACACAGTAGTCTTTGCTGTGTGTATATAAATGGGTGTTTTACCATATATTGATTCACACACCATTTGTGAGCATCTAATTTATTTATTTATAGAGATGTATGGAAACCATGGTTTGAAAAGCAGTTTGCATAACATCTGGTATGTCAACAGCGTAACCTTTCGATGTACTTGTTGGTGAAAATGTCAATAGAATGAACCTGAACTCAGCCTTGGTTTACACAGATTCCCTGGCAGACAAAGCAGTAATGATTTGCATGTCAGTGTAAAGTGACATGTGCCCTCCAGTTCTGAGTAGTTTACACAGCTAGGAGGTATAAAAGGGGTAGAGCATATGGCTGGTTCCTTACATACATACCCTGGCAGTACAAATGGTGTGTATTTGTGTGGTGGGAAGCTTTTAGTCTCATCTTGACTTCCAATTTTTCCACAGCAGCATTTGATTTTTCACTGAAAGTGCTTTTTTATTTGAACACACGAGAAAAAAGGAGAGTAGGAAAATTGGAGTCCTGAAAGCAAGAAGGTTTACCTTGAGCCTCCTTTTTAGGGATTTTAAGCCTGCTCTGAGAAGTCCTGGAGAAGAGGAGGCTCAGGGGAGACCTTATTGCTCTCTACAACTACCTGAAAGGAGGTTGTAGCCAGGTGGGGGTTGGTCTCTTCTCCCAGGCAACCAGCACCAGAACAAGAGGACAGAGTCTCAAACTGTGCCAGAGGAAGTTTAGGCTCAAAGTGAGGAGAAAGTTCTTCACAGAAAGAGTGATCTGCATTTGGAATGTGCTGCCCAGGGAGGTGGTGGAGTCGCTGTCCCTGTGGGTGTTCATAAAAGGATTGGACATGGCACTTGAAGCCAGGGTTCAGTTAGTCATGAGGTGCTGGGTGATAGGTTGGACTTGATGATCTCTGAGGTCTTTTCCAACCTTGTTGATTCTGTGATTCTATGATTCTAAGTCATTGTCCAGGTCCTCACACCAAGGTATCTGTGTGAAAAAGCAGGAGATTTGGTCTTAGAAAAGTACTTCCAGACACACCTCTCAACTGTGAGTCTCAGTGTGTGGTGTGACACAGGTGGTGGGCAGGGAGGGCTGCACAGTGGCAGCTAGACACTGCCTGAGTCACTGCGAGGTGCAGCTCAGCTTCTGTGCTCTTTGCTTTCACTAGGGAAGGACAGGCACTGGCAGGACAGGTTATCTCCTTTCTTCTCTCTGCCTTCCTCTCCTCCCCTGGCTCCCTATCCCAAGTATCTGCTTTGTGGTTTGGATTCCCATCAAGTTACTAAAAAAGGTGGAGGAGGGAAGGAGACAGTTACGTAACCACTTTGCACGTGACGGTTGTTTTGTTTTTTTTTTTCCTTTTCTCTTTATTTTGTTTCTGGTTTAAGAACCACTTCCCATTGTTCTACCCACACTATCCAGCGTGGATCTGATTTGGATGGTGCCTGTCTGCATATGTGAGAGGGAGGGTCACAGGGAGTGCTTTGCTCATCCTTTATTATCTGATAGCTTTAAAAAAAATTCAAACCATATACAAGCTCACACTCACAGTTGAGAAATGGAAATTCCATCAGGTTTTCCAGGTCCTTCACATTTTGTAGAAGATGTCTGGTAACTTGACTGAATCACAGAATCATAGAATCAACCAATCATAGACTGAACCAATGCCAATTGTCTGTAAAAGTTTATAAGGGTTTTTTAGTCATACTTTACTCACTACATATATTTTCTGTTTGACCATTGTTAATATGTCCTTTGTACAGTTAAAATTTTGTTTTAATGTGATGTTTTCCTTTTAATCCAGTTGGCCAAACTTGATGATGGGAGCCCAGAGCACATCCAGGAGCCCTGGGCAAGGTGCATGCCACAGCTACCTGCAGCTCCTGGACAAGAGCAGATGCTGGAGCAGAGCTCCTCAACATCTCCTTCAAACTCAGTATCCACTTAAGGGAAATACAGGCCAGAAAGGATCTTCAGTGCCATCTAACAGGTATCCTGATCAGGGTGCCCACCATGAAAGACTTGCAATGGAGCAACTTTTCTCTGCAGCCTGGGCAGGTCCTGAGATAGTTCCTGATTCCTCAGGATCTGATAATCTGACTTTTTTTTTTTTTTAATTAAAAAATCACATTAACTCATTGTGCAACACTTCTGATTCCAACACATTTTAAGCAAAGCTTTTTATTGCTACATGACATGCTTTAGGCAAACGCTATCTTAGCCTGAGCCTTTTTAGCAAAATGAACAAATTTAATATGTTACTTGGCAGGTAAGGTGCACCTGAAACTACACATGAATAAGCCTCTCTAAAATTCATGGGGGAAGGAATGAAATGCTGGAGAAGATTGAGCTGGACAAAGCAGGACAGGTTAAGACTGATGAGAAATACTTGTATTTGTAGCATACAAATCACAGGTTGCACAAAGGAAAGGTAGCTAAGAACCAGTGTTGGTTTGGTTTTTTTATGTACCTAAATAATAATAGCAACCCCCCCTATAAATACCTGAATGGTGCTGAAGTTCACTTATTTATTTGTTTAGTGGTTTGAGTGGGACTTCTGCTGAGTTTTCCCTGCAGGCATCCCAACTCTGGACCCTAAGTGGGCCTCTGTGTAACATTCTACACAACACAAAGCATTATTTAGAGTCCCAGGCACACTTCCCACTGCATTAAAATCAAATTGAGTTCTCACAGGCCATGCTGTTGGCCTGGCTGGTATGGTACTCCAAAGATCTTTCCCCCTTTCACCCCTTTCATTGGGCATTCATTCTTTTTCTTCATCTGGAGTGGAAAATGAGGACATGAGTGTGCTGAACCCCTTAATCCCACCAAATTTCTTTGCTGTGCAGCCAAACCCAGCTCGTCTCTTTCCCTGCACTGTATTTTTCCTGTAATATTAACTTTCTCTGCTCCTTGTTGACACAGATGGAGGCAACACGTTTGACTGCAAAAACAGAAGTCCACAAGTGCATCTACAAAACTCCAGCACACAGGAGCAGGCTCTTTCCTGTGACCTCTGCTTTCTCACCTTTTGACTGAATTTAGTTTCTTGATGACTTCAGAGTCCTGGAGAGATGTGATGCTCCTGGGTATCCACTTGACCACTCTTCTACTTTTCAATGCTTGTTTATCTTTCTTGCTTTTTCATGCTCTGGACTAATAATAAAGCAGGAAAGTGCTTCTCAGGCTAGCCACAAAACCACCATCATATCAGTCAAGCATCTTTCTAATGCACAACAGTCATCTGTGGGTGGCTTTTTGGTGGAGACTGAGCCCAGTATTCTAAGGCTGCAAAGAGCCTGGCAGCACAGGCTCATTCCTGGAGAACAAAGCTCCTTGCTTTTCTATATACAGAAATGTATGAGGGCTGAAAGGTAAGCCACTGATTACTGTGCTTTTGGAGGGAAAGCCCTACCAGCCACCTCCAAATGTCCTGGGAGGATTCTTTCTCTTGTGCTACGAAGGGAAGGGCAGTGACTAGAGAAGTGTTTGACTTCACTGGAAATGAGGTGGGATAGAGGATAACAAATACAAGCAAGTTAGTTCAGAGGAGAGGCTCACATGGGGTTCAGTTTCATTTTAAGGTTCTGATTTATCTGAGCTGAGCATGGCATCAGCTGAAATTCAGAATGAAAGTAAGACACAAGCTTAATTGCAGAACCAGCTGAAACCACAGGACAGAGTCACAGAAAATTCTCACTCGTTTGAGGCTGGCATAGGGTTTCACTCTGAGATTCAGCAGGAGGTTTTGGGGGCCCCAAAACAGATTCAGGGAGTTAAAATGCAGTTGCTTTCCCAAATTCAACCCTGACCTAGCAGAGTTATTGAGGGAATGATTAGAGAGCATCCACACAAGTAGAAGTGACAACTGGTTGGCACATTACCTTTCCACCCAACAGTGAGATTTCCAGGGGATGTGTTGTAACTCTCGGTAGAAACAGATATGGTCATCCTAAAATACCTCTGTTCACTGCCATGACAATGAGTGACACAGAAAAGCCAAAGGTCAACCACTGTTCCTCTTGCAAAACAACCAACAAACCAAGAACCTCAGACCAACTGAGACTGGCCAGCTGTGGCTCTCCTGTTGCTTCTAATTGTCAGCTGTTGATGGCTGATTCCTGGAAATAGCCAGGGAGAGAGCGAGGTCTGTGCCTAACATGAACAGACTTGTGGTCTCTTGAAAAAACCAAAACAACAGCTTAAAGAGAGGCATTCCTGCAGCATCTCTCCCTTGCTTGTTGCTGTCTCTCTGCTGCTCCCTAAGAGGGTATCTTCTGCTACAGGCATTCATCCCACTCTGGGTTTCACTCCTCCTGGCACTGTCCTGTTTTTGCCCATAACGGCAGACTTTGTCTGACTCACAGGAGCTTGAAGCCTACTTTTTTGTGTACTAGAAGCAGACAGGGACAGTCTTTTAAGCAGTGCCTGTTGTGGTGGGACAAGGGGCAATGGCTTTAAACTAGAAGAGTGAGATTTAGACTAGATAGAAGGGAGAATTTTTTTACACTGAGGGTGGTGAGACACTGGCCCAGGTTGTCCAGAGAGTTGGTAGATGCCCCATCTTTGGAATTATTCCAGGTCAGGTTGGTTGGGGATCTACGCCACCTGCTTTAGTTGAAGGTGTCCCTGCTGACTGCAGGGAAGTTGGACTTGAAAGTCCTTTCCAGTCTAAAACATTCTATGATGCTGTGGAATGCTCAGGCTCAGGGAAGTGTTACACAGAGAGACATCTTGGCACAGGCACTCACCCTGAGCTATCAAAGAGTCACTCCACCACCTGAGACTCCCTCCTTGCAAAAGGGGAATGGCTGCCAATTTTTTGTTTCTTCATGGCATTTCTGAAAGCCAAGCATTTCTGAGCCATGTTGCCTTCAGCCCTACACTGTGCTCTCGTTGGATATTTTCAGGAGGCCCAGTCCCATGCTGGGGGAAGCTGAGAGTCTGATGCAGAGCCACTTTATATCAGGAAAATGGTTGCTGCTGAGTTGAGTGGGGGGTTGGGTAGCAGAGAGGTGAATCCTGCTGTTGGGATGGGCAAACTGTTGGAACATGCAGGTTTGGCTGGTGCCTTTGGCATTTGGAGTTCATGGGTGTGAAACCAGGCTTTTCTCTTCTGCTCTCTGTCTGTGTGTTTAGAGTGATGTGTGTGTAGGGTGGAGCTTTGCAGTCCGTGGGTTTCCACATCAGTTTTGGGTCCTTTCTCTGATTTTTATGAAGCATGAACGGGATATCACTTCTGGGCAAAGCATGCAGTAGTGTATGGAGGAAGAGAAATCCAAGAAAAATAGTATCTGAATTCTGTTTGTTTTACAAGCAAGCACATGTAGGGGTTTATTATTTCTGAAGGCACTCTTGTCAATCGGACATTGAATGATTGTGACATCTGTGGCAAGTTATTGTCCTCCAGAGTCATTTCACACAGTTTGGAGTTTGTTTTCTTTAAAATCCACCACAAATAAAGCCCAAAATTATCTCCCTGTCTCCAGAGAGGTGAGTGGGAAGCTCCTGGGAAAATGCCTCAGACTCCAAGGAGGTGGAGAGGTTTAGCAGAAGGGAGTGTTTGGGTTGTCTCTGCCCTACCATGGCTTAAAGTGGTGAAACTCCCAATTCACACTGTAAGAGAGAACCCCACTGAGGTCCACAAGAGATGAGATAATGAGCATTTCACTAAAACAAAACCAAAGATGGAGTGCAAATGTTGACCTGGAACTCCAAACCTTCTGCACCATCATCCTGGGCTGCATCAGGGATCCTTGTGCTAATGTTCACAGTTTTGCACGTTGCTGACACCTCCCATACTACTGCTGGGAGCTAGGAAGGCCACATCCAAGTCGGCTTTCCTTTTCAGCCTGTCTGCCTTTATCAGGGAAGAAATACTGTCTGTTTGTTTAGGTGAGATATTAGTCTGCTCCTGGAGCTCCAGGTCACTGTAAATGTAATGCAAGCCTTATTTCCTGTTAGGAAAGGGGAAGAAATGTGCCTGTGAATTGTCTCTGATGTGCTGCCAATTGTCAGAGAAGATTCAATTTGGTGGAGAATTACTGTGTTCTTAAAGAGCTGCACTGGTGACAGAGATTTAGGGCAGCTACTTCTGCCAGAAATGGGAGATTTCTTTGTGATTTCCACAACCCCAGGGCTGCCACTGGTAGCAAGTTGCCCCTGTGCACCACTTGAGGAAAAGTGAATGACTGGGAGGGAAGGTTGAAGCAGCAGATCAGGCTAATGAGACCATTATGGGACATGAAAGGTTCCATGTCTGGTGGAAGGGCAGAGCCTGCAAAGAGGGGTGGTCAGGAATTTGGGGTAAGGCTGGCAGATGCTGGGGCAAAGCTTTCTGGCAACGTTTTGCTATAATAAAGCAAACCCATCATTTTCTTCCCACCTACCTAAAAAGCCAGACCAAAAGAGACAGGAATTTGCTGTCTGTGTGTGATGCACACATATGTTCACTGCTAATCCAATAAAGCAAATATGTGACCTGTGGAATGACCCAAAGCTGCTACAATAAATAGTGCTGTAGATCACTGATGTATTTTGCTTTCTTTTGCATTTCCTGTATCAAAGCCAATTTCAGCTGTCGACTAAGCTGGCTATTTCTTCCACAAACCCAGAGGCATGTGGACAGGTAAAACAGAGTCACCATTTTGATCTCTTCTATGACTGAAAAGAAAAACAAGCACAAATACAAACACACACACACACACCCTGCCCCAAACTGGCAACAAAATGTTTTCCCCTTAGTTTTTATTATGTTTATTGCAAAGAGTGATATTGCAACTTAGGCCTGGTAAAGGTCCAGAGCACTTAGGTAAAGCTGATGTTGGCCAAACAACATTCTTGTCTTCAGAAACATTCATCCTCCAAAGTTTTCTGTGGCAAAGAAATAAAAGAACCCCAAACATAATGGACTATATCCCATGAAATTCCCCCTGTGTTGACTGGATATCAAACAAGCAGCCTGGCATTTTTGATGTGTCTATGGGCTAGTGCTGAACCTCCCACAGAAGACAACATCTCTTTTAAGCTAGCCTTAGTGGCAGAATTATTGTTAAATAAAAGCTGTATCTTCCATAAAAATAACGCTAAAAGGACTTAGTTTTTATTTAACTTACTGCTGCAGCAAACAAAATCTTGCTCAGTGGTGGGAAGGAGACCAGAAAAGCCATTTTGAAGAAGGTAAAGGATATGATGCATGTTCTTTTGCCATTTTGTCCCCTCTCCTAGTTGTTATGACAGAACTGGAGGGGTGACTGGTACTGATTCAGCCAGTGCCTGACACTCTCTTTCTCTCCCCGTGGGTTCAGGTGGAAGGCACACAGTAAAAGCTATTTCTCAATCTACAGGCACTCATCCTGGTAATGTCTGAGTATCTCTGAATCAGCTGGAGCATCCCCAGCATCAGCAAAATTGTCTTCCCCGTGGTCCTTGAAACAAGGTGAGACTCTTTCTGTGCTAGAGTTCAGGCTTGCAGGCATTGCCATGGAGATTTAACCTTTCTTCCCAGCTGTCTTTAAAATCCACCAAAGTTTCTCCTGGAGCACTGTACCTCAGTGGGGTGGGTGAAGCTGAGTTGGTTGGCTGCTGGATTGCCTTGCGGTGGCACAAAGCACCTTGTGCATGCTCCTATGGCCACTCTCTGAGGATGTTCCCAGCCCTTCAGGATTGCCCAGAAGTGCCTTGTTCTTGTGAAAGCACAGAAACTGCTCCTGGGGTGAATAGCTATTTCTGTTCTTCTTTCACTGTGCTTCTGTGTTTCAGAGTAATGCTCTTGCAGGCAGGAAAAAAAAAATAATCAAAATGCATCTTCTTATTTCATCAGAGGCTGCTTAACAGAGATGTGGGGTCAAAAGTCAGCACTGCAGCCTGAATTTTATGTCTACAAGGATCGTGGTTCTCCATTGACCATTGCAGTCCCTGCACGGTGCCATTCTCCCTGCCTCTCTCTAATGTTTGCCATCTTCATCCTTGGTTCTGATGATTTCTCTCTTGTTCCTTCAGAATTTTGCTGGCTGCCTTCTAACCATGTGCCTGTATTAGGCTCCTTGTGCTTTTCCTTGTCATATCTCTGCTGCAGTAAAATACCTGTATGGATATATAATACATAGAGACATATTTTATATCACCACTGAAGAAAATAAGTGACTTGGCACCAGTTGTGCAGTAAAAGAAGGTAAGAGGGTGTAGACAAGCAAAATGTTGGGGAAGGCCCCTCTTTCCATCTCCCTTTGCCTGTATTCTGAAATCCCTTTTAGAGGTAGCTCCTTCTTTCCAGTCACCCTAAATCCTTTTAATCCCTTTTTTGCTGTTTTAGTCAATTGAAAAATATGCCATTATTGCTTGAGAAATTTTGAGATCTACTTTGAAAGTGTAAAATGGACTTAATCTGTTTTTTGTCTGGTAAATACATTTTAAGCTTCTTTGTCTGTCTGCACTGAAGATGTCAAAATGTAATGCTTTAAAATCAATATAAGAGGTAGGTCTTTTAATAGACCTTATAGCTTAACCCTCAAAAATCCTTTCTACCATTACAAATGTACATTTACAGAAGGTCAGTACTGTTTAGGATGTAGGTGAGCATACCTGAAATACCCAGGGGAAAAAGCATCTGCCCAGTATAGTGTCATGAACCGTTGGGAAAAAATAACTATTACTTACCAAATCTAGAATCAAGTTCCTGGGGAAAAGAAAATTTCTCCTGAAAACACCTGCAGGGTAAAGTTTATTCCCCTTCTGTCAGCCTGAGTAACAAAGTAAAGATGCTGTAATAAATGATGGCAGGGGCTGAAAACAAGATGTAAGAAGATGGAAAAGAAATCATTAATCCACTGCACTAACTCTGCTGCATCTGCTCATAGCCAGCAGACCCCGGGCTGCCAGCACATTGCTTTTATCCACAGGTTATCTCCTGGTGAACTGTTTGTTCTGCTTGGGCTTTTTGTTTTGTTTTTCTTTTTTTTTTCCCCCTCTCCAGCAGCTCTGAATCTTGTCCCCTCTGTGAAAAGACTCAGATAGACAGGATTGCCCATCTTTGGCTCAGAGCTCACCACCTTTATCTCCTGCAAAAGTATTTCTCTGCTCCCTCCTTGACCACGATCAACCATAGCTCCATCAGTCACCCATGGAAAGCAGCTTAACAGGGTTGCCACAGTGTCACAGTGAGAGTAGCCAGAAACTCTCTTTCCAGCTTATTATTTGTGCTGTTAAGTACGACCTGGAAATCTGCATTGTTGTATAACCAGATGTCAGGTCCTTCAATTCCTACAAAGACACTCCTTTCCTCCCCTTCCCCCTCTTTCCCTGGCTATCCAGAGAAATGAAAAGCCCACAACATGAGTTCATGCTCCTGACAAGATGAGTGTTGTCAGGAATATGTAAGCTGTGGTTTTGCCTTTCTGCATCCTGAAAGTGAAGGAAAAAAAAGACCTTTGATGTATCCAAAGTCCTGTTATTCTTTCCTCTTCTTTGAGCTAATAAAAGGTATCATTATATTATCACACTTGTGTCCCTTCCATGTTTTTCCTGGCCCATATTCTGCCTTGCAACAACAAGAACATAAAACATCCCATGAGAAACCTTAGGTTGAGTTTATTTGACATTTTTTTTTTCACCTATGTTGTAATCAGGAGTGTTTTCCTAACTTAGTTCACCGAGGTAGTTTTTGGTAAAAGGCTAAGATTTGCTTAAGTGGCCAGAAAGAAAATACATCTGACTGGTTTATGCCTTGCCACCCTGAATTGTAATGCTTTGTTTATTATGACTTTGAGCATGTTTTATTGGTGAGTGGAGAGGTCACAGCCTCATGTTTAGAACCTGTGTTTGTGCTTTACAGGTTCTGGGATTTGAAACCACAAACAGTCACTGAACTTTTTCACTGCCTTAGGTAACTGCGACCAAGTGGTCAGACTAAGTCTCCTCCTCTGTGGTCAGCCTACCAGGAGCAAAAATGTGACATTGACCTGTGACTGGAGGTCTCCAAAAAAAGAGAAGGTAAAAAAGATGAGGCTGAAAATAGCCCTACCACAGTATACTCTACTGTCTTCTCACCACATTCCCAGGCTCTTGTCATAGCATCATAGAATGATTTGGGTTGGAAGGGACCTTTCAAGGTCAACTAGGCCACTGCAGTCAGCAGGGAGAACTGCAACTAAGGCAGCTTGCAGAGCCCCAGACAGCCTGACCTGAAATGGTCCTAGGGATGGGGCATCTACCACCTCTCTTGACAACTTGGGTCAGTGTTTCACCACCATTGGCATAAAACATTTTTTCTTTCTGTCTAGGCTAAATCTCCCTCTTTTAGTTTAAAAAATCACCCCTTGTCCTGTCACAACAAGCCATGCTGAAAAGTGTGTCCTCAGATTTCTTATGGCTCCTTTAAACACTGAAAGGCCACAAGAAGGTCTCCCTTCTTCTTCTCCAGGCTGAAAAACCCCAATTCTCTCGGTCTGTCCTCACAGCAGAGGGGCTCCTGTCCTCTGATCATTGCTGTGGTCTCCTCTGGCCCTGTTCCAACAGGTCTATGTCTCTGCTGTGCTGAGGACTCCAGAGCTGGCCCCAGCACTGCAGGGATGGGGTCTCAGCAGACCATAGCAGAGGGGCAGAATCCCCTCCCTGCCCCTGCTGCCCACACTGCTGGGGATCAGCCCAGGACATGGCTGGCTCTGGGCTGGGAGCACACAGTGCTGGCTCATGGCCAGCTTTGCACCCACCAGCAACCACAAGTCCTCCACAGGGCTGTTCTCAATATCTTGCTCTTTTAAATGTTCTTACATTCAGAGTGTTCAAGCTTTTCTTTTGTTTGTTAATAAATACATATTCACACCCCACCTAGAAAATATTTCTAAGATGCACCCAGCTTCTGCAGTGGTGGATCCCATTAAAACTGGAATGTGTCCAGTGCTTTGTATTTCCAAAGAAATGAGTGGTGGAACAAAAGGACCTTCACTTCAAGAGGGTTTTCTAGACTCAGACTGCTCAGCAAGAGCAGTAGCATTGTCAGGTAATACCTGGGGATGTGACAAGCTTGGAAATATTTGAGGTAGATTTACTTAAAATTCCTTCTTAAAAAGGGATTAAATCTCTCCTAGAAAGCACTGCGTGAAGTGAGGGATGCTGAGGTGTGTGAAGAACACCCATGTGCTGATTGTTGTGCTGTTTGATTTAAAAGCTGAGCAATTATACTATAACACAAACATGTATTTACTGCAATCAGTGGAGTTGCAACATTCCACCCTGGATTCTGAACGTTCAGGTGTTTTACTGCTGTGTGTTTCATGTACAGACTGTGTCAGGGGTATTCAAAATGAGCTTGGTCTGAAGTTCTTCACATGCTGTGTGTGTCCAGAGCAGATGCCATGTTCAAAGAAGGTTCTAAGAATAAAAGAATTCCCATTAATCTAATGGGCTGTAACCTATTTCCCATGTAACAAGGCATAGGATGAGAAGAAACAGACTCAAGTCATGTTAGGGGAGATTTAGGTTGGACATGAGGAACAATTTCTCCCCCAAAAGGGTTGTCAAGTTCTGGAATAGGCTGCCCAGGGCAGTGGTGGCATCCCTATCCCTGCAGGGGTTTCACAGTCACATAGATGTGGTGCTGAGGGACATGGTTTAGTGGTGACCTGGCAGTGCTGGGTTAGTGTTTGGACTTGGTGATCTTAAAGATCTGTTTAAACCAAAAGAATTCTGTGTTTCTGGTCTACAGCAGGGAAAACTGAGGCCCAGGGAATTAATTGACTGCATTTATGCTGCTCAACAAAGAGCAGCTCCCAGGCTGATGATTTTTTTGCCACTTGCTCCCAAATTCTCTTTACCTGATGCTATTTTATGCCCCTAATGGTAACAATGTTAGTACAGCCATTCCCTACCAAAACAAATATTACAGTGCAGCAACCACAACAAACAATTCCTGCTGGCCAACATGAACTGGTAAATCTCCTTTAAATATATCTAAATTTAGCATGTTCAGTTTCACCTCTCTGTTGGAAGCCTCCTTCTATGAAATACAAAATTTTCCAGGCCTTGGTAGGGTGAGTAGAAGAACTGCATTAGTCTGTTAAATCACCCTGGGGAGATCCAGGTTCAGTTCTCACCTCCAGTTATTTTGTTCTAGGTAGTGTGGAAAAAGAGACTGAGAATCAGCCCTTTGACCTCAATCTTTCTTCCTTTTTTTTTTTCCTTGAAGAGTGAAATTGTTCTGCCTAAACCAAATGATCTCTTCAAATGTAGAATTAATACATTATAGCTACAATGAAAATACACAATCTGCTTGCCAAGATGTATATTTTTTCTTCCATTCTCTGTGTATTCTGGTGTTATTTTTGTCATGGCCATTTACTAAGTATATATACATTCTTCCTATTTGCCTCAGTACCCAGCTTCAAGATTTCTTGTGGTTTCCCCAGAATTACACAAATAATTCATAGCTCAGCCCTCAGAGAAAAGATCTAGTGAAAGCCACCCAAGGGAAGAGATCACCCCACTGGTTCCAGGGCTGCCAGGGCTGGACTTGCTGAAGATGTGTGGGGATTGATGAGAAAAAGAACGAGTCCTCTAAAAAGCCTTTACAGATTTTTGGTGCTAATAACTTTACAATTTGGTTTCACAAGCGCAACAAAACTGAAACCCAAGCAAGTGTGGAGTCATAAAGAAAAATAAACAGCAATGTATAGCTGAACCAGAGAATCAGTAAGGTTGGAAAATACCTCTAAGATCATCAAGTCCAACTGTCAACCTAACAGTACCATGCCCACTAAACCAATATCCCAAAGTGCCATTTTTGAGCACTTCCAGCCTCTTGCAGGAAAGAAATGTTTCCTGATTTCCAACCTAAACCTCTACTGGTGCAACTTGAGGCCATTTCCTTTCATTCTATCACTAGTTACTTGGGAGAAGAGACCAACATCTATCCAGTTCCAGCCTCATTTCAGGGAGCTGTAGAGAGTGAGAAGGTCTCCCTGCAGCCTTCTCTTCCCAAGACTGAACAGCCCCAGTTCCCTCAGCCAGTCTTGTGCTCTAGACCCTTCACCAGCTTCACTGCCTTACTCTGGGTACACTCCTGCATGAGCAAAGCCTAAAACTACCACATATGTTGTCCCAGTGCATGGACTTCAGAGGAGGGAAGAGACTAACTAGAGGGAAACAGGCATAAAAGCCATTGTCTTCTGAGGAGATATTTGGGTGCTTGAAATGTATAGAAAATGTACTGTAGAACTGTCTAACAATGAAACCTTTATTTTTTTTTTGCACAGATTGGAATATTTTCACATTTGCTCCAGTTCTCTGTGCTTGATAATGGTCATTTGCCCATCAGCCCACAATGGGACAGCTCTTTCCACCAGTCAGTGTACATTGGCAGGGATTCTGCTTTCCACTCTGAGAACAACTGACTGCTACCAGCAGAAGCTGGGAGAGTTTTGGCTTTGTTTGTTTTCCTTACCCCACTAAGAGGAGTTTGTTCCCGAAAATGCTTATAATTACTTCTCACTTCAGGTATATGTTTTCCCCCCCTGGGATCTCAGGCTGTGGTCTGTGGAGTGTGAATAGCACATGAAGTCATCGCTGCTGATACCCACACTGAAACACTAGAAAATCATGCAAGCATTGGGATCTAGGTGCAGAAGGGCAAATGGACAGCATCACACTTTCTGTATCAAAGCCAGGCCTGGAATTCAGCTCTGGCAAGTGTGCATTTGCAGATCAGTCCTCACTGGGATTGTTCTCCTCTCTTATTTGTGCATGTTTATTTATTCCATCTTTTTTTTTTTTTTTCAGTTCCATTTTGGGCCTGATGGTGCAAGCTCCAGCTGTCAGGGTTGTGCAATCCATTCTCTAGCATCCAAAAGTGCATGTGCTTCATGGCAAAGCCACTGCTGACTCTGGGCTCAGCTGAGCTCTCTGGTTTCTCCTTGCTGCAAGGCAATGCTCTCAGCTGTGTGTGCAGAGTGCAAGGGATGACAGTTTGCTGGCCTGGAAGGGGACCAGGAGCTCGTCCCCTGGGTAAGCTGGCTTGCACGTTAAGTGGAAACTTTCATTATTTACCAACCAGTCAAAATGATTTTGGTATTGACAGAGGCTTCATTATGTCAGCCATTCCATTCTTTGAAAACATGGTCAACACAGTGAAAGAATGGTGGCAGGGAGGGGGAAATTCCATTTCTTCCTAAATTGAGTGGAAACGTCTTCAGGAAAATTAAAGAAAAACCCGAGAGAAGGAGAAGAGCAGAAGAAATAACTGTAGCCAAAGCCACTTTCCTCTTTCTTATTTCAATCTCCCTTCCAACATGCTCCTGGTAAAATCATTACAAAGGCCGTTTATTTTTAAAATTGAAAGATTGGGGGGAGTCATAATGAGATATTATGTGTAAAAGTTGCACATAAATTTCCTTCTGTCATATTTTGGGCTCTCCTAACGCATCCCCTTGGCAGGCCTGAGGGAAGCTGATCGCTTTAGTATAGATTGTGTGTGCCTTGACAATATTGCCCAAGGACAGAGCTACTGGGTGGCTGAGTTGGCTACATGCTGATTTAAAAATTAGCCTGGTTTTTATTGGCCACACTAAATTGCTCTCAAAAAAAAAAAAAAAAAAAAAGGAAAGAAAGAAAGAAGTTTTATGTCAGGATGAAGCAGCATGTTTGGAGAAGTCTCTTCTCCATGCAATGTTTTTACTCACTGGAGAGGTTTTCTTTTCTTCTTTCTCACCTTTGTGGAGAGCTATGGAAGAAAGGATTGTGTAATGCAGAGGGAAAATTTTAAGTTGAGTGTCTTAACACACTTGCATGAATCTCAAATACTTCCCATAGGCCTTTCCTTATGGATTACCCTGCACAGATCTCTAGGACATGGAGCTGAGCTGTAGAGTGTCCATGCTGCAGCCTGGTCTTGGTCTCAGATCAAAGGGGTGTGTCTTTCTTTTTTTAAGGATAAAGATACAAGAAGCCATGAATTTATTACAGAAGAGTCCTAAAATGGTTTTGTTATTGTTTGTGATTAATTGAGTTGGAAATTTACTTTGTCAGCTCTGCAGTCTGGGATCTGTGTCCCTTCTCTGAGTTGTGGGCTTGTCCTGAAGGCCATGGAAATCATGCTCATTTCTTCTGCTGAATTTGGTGAGCCATGAATAAGATTTTGTTTTTTCCTTCATATTTTGTCTTCATAATCCTCATTTCTCTGAGGTTTTAGTACTTCCAGGATCTCAGCTGAGGGATCTCCATAGCTGCCAAGAACTTGGGGCATTTCCTTTTCCTTTCCTTTCTTGGTCTAAACCAGAAACTGGACTTCAAGGAAGCAAAGACCATCAAAGTGCATAAGAATAAATAGTAATTCATAAGTCTTTACTAATATGCTTAATTTAGAGCTCTGGAGTCCAAGTCCTAGCCACATCTCCTCTGTATTTTGGGGTTTTTTTGCAGAGCTTGACCTATTTACTCCATCATTGACCTAGAAGGCTAAGAAATATAAGATGGCAAAGACATGACCAAAATGAGAGGTTTAAATAAATAGCTTTTAGTGTGGGAGAAGGCTAAATTAATTGTAACTGTACACATGTTTATTTGACATGAGTCAGATCAGGATACCTTATATTTTGGGTAAATCTGAGCGTATCTGAATGTCACATCAAGCCTGTCTCAGTCCTGTGCCACACAAAAAATTGAACTG
Organism: Indicator indicator; assembly: GCF_027791375.1. Taxonomy (NCBI): domain Eukaryota; kingdom Metazoa; phylum Chordata; class Aves; order Piciformes; family Indicatoridae; genus Indicator; species Indicator indicator. Next base: position 4,917,238 of record NC_072033.1, read on the forward strand.
GAATTTGTGTAGCCAATGCTTGAGCTCAGTTGGTTCACGTAATTGTGCTCCAAACAAAACCTGCCAAGCTTGCCTTGTTGGGAGTTGAAGTTAATTAAATTAAGATTTCAGTCTTCTTCACTGGTATCTTCATTTCTGGGTAGCAGCCTTGGGCAAGGTTGAAAGTGAAACTTGCTTCCTTTGCTTCAAGGCAGCTTTGTCTAAAATCAGCTCTGGAATCAACAGCACCATGTGCAGCTATTAAAACTCTCTCACCACAAGCTGCTCTGCCAGCACTGCTGAGTACCCAGTTCCTACAGGTAGCCCAGCATGCTTTCATCTTCTGTGAGCTGTAAAAGAAGGCATCAGGCTTTATTAAAGAGTTTGTGTTGCTACCGTGACATACATCATGCCATTAATTAAAAGAAATTCCTTTTTCCCCAGTTGGGCAGCTACATAATGCTGCCAGCCTGTGTATATTGCCCGTGTCTCTGCACCCTGGCCTAACCCAAATGTTGTATGACTGATTGTACCCCAGAGAAGCTCTAGGCTCTTCAGGTAATTCTCTTGCTGAGTCTTCAAACCCAAGGAATTAAAGAAACCTCTGCACTGGGCTCTGCTTCCCTTGTAATTAGTAGCAGAGCAAGCGGAGCGAAGTGGGGTACAGCGTTCCTCATGTGTTCCAAATCACAGCCCACACAATGCAAATATTTTCTTTCTGGGACAATCAGAAGAAACCTCACAGGGAACTGGGCCTTTTAGATATATAAATATGCATGTAATAATAATAATTATCCTCATTAGGAAGTTAACTCCGAAGTGCTGCAGCGTGCTTTAAAAATCAGTGGGAGAGCTGGATGATGTGCCAGGGAATCCCAGCCCATGTAGGACCTCTCACATCTCCCTGGGTGTTGGGGATAGCAAAACAGGGCTCAGACTGGGGCCAGCCCATGCCTCAGGTGCTGCTATGTGCTGCACCAGGCTGATGTATGCCTACCTGCAGCTGTAGCTGGACAGTTAAGGTGGGTATGTCCTTCATCCATCTGTTTTCCCTCTGGGTGCAGCACATGGAGACTGGTTGCTTTTGTAGTGTTCCTCCACCTGTCTTTGATCCCTCAGCAGCCACAGAGGGTTTTATTCATCCAGGGTGGTCAGAGAAGAAGCATGCACTCACCTAACAGCCCCCCAAATTCCTATGCTTCTCACCAACACTGCCCATCCAAGTTCCTGAGGAGCAGGGACACATCATGAGATTCTGGACTGTGGTTTTACTGAGGGAAACAGAATCAGCTCTCAGACCGAGCCACAGGGTATAATTAGAGCTGTTCAGGAATTCTGTCATTAAAAGGCTTTTGGTTGGAAAATGTTAATTCCTTGAAACAAACGTTTTGGAGTAAAGGGAAAGGTTTCGTGTGTCAGAGGGACAAACTCTGGAATAACCACTAGGCCTGGGTAAAGAAGAGCTCTGTTCAAGCCCCAGCTCCCATGAAAGTGCAGGTTACTTAGATATAAACCCAGCAATAAAACAGCAGTGAAGGACTCTGTGCTTACCCCACACATGAGCAAACTGTAAAGCAAGGGCTTCAAAGAGACTCACCCTGTCTGAGCAGGTGATTATTTCCCACTTCTCAGGAAGCCTAACCAAGTTTAAGGATTTGTGTGGCTCTCAAAAATCAGAACATTTCATTAAAAAGGAATATTGAGAACCTGTGCAAAGAGGGATAACCTTCAGAGATGCTCTTGCTGAAGTGACCTCACCAGTGGCAAGCACTTCTCAATCACAGATACCAGATACTTCTCAATTGCAGACCCAGGCACCAAAAACCACCTTGCAAGTAATTAATTGCCAGCCTGGCACTATCATTGCTAACTGAGTTAACAATGACATTAACACAAATCCCACACACCACTAACTAACAATAACAATTCACTCCATCATGAAGATAAAACAGCTCCATCAGAGGTGGGATGCCTGATCTAATAAGCCATTAGCCCACAATTAATAGCTCACAGGCAAGCATCACTTTGGTACCCAGCAATTGCAGTTAGGCAATCCTGCCTGAATACGGTACTCCTAGGAATAACTCCAACATGCCAGTCAATCCTACTGCCAGGAAGAGCAGAGCTGCAGATGTCCTATAGAAATATCACTCTAGGTTGTAGGATGTCCTGGGCTGGATGGTGCTAGGCAAGCTGTTTGGAAGGCAAGTCAGATTCCCAGCATCTGTGCATTACAGGATATAACAGATTAACCAGAGCAGACAAGCATGCAACATGCTTCAATATGTTTGCTGAGGTCATCTCCTGAGCTATGCATTTAAAAATGTCTTCTCTTTTCTTTTTTTAAATAAAGAATTTTGCTGCTGCTCAAGGAGTTTGGTTTGTTACATGAAGTGGAATCTCCCCAGTTCTCTGGGAAAGGTTGGAGTTGATGAAGGCTGGGATTTGAAGGAATTCTGGAAGAAATCACTGAAATGGGACTGTTTCACATGCAAGCTGTGTTCCTTATTTGCAGGTGACTATGATTTGAAATTTAATTATTTATTTTTTTTTTAAGATAAGAAATGGTCAGATTCTGAACTCATTCTGTTTTTTTTCACTATCTCTATTGATCTGGTATCACTATGATATGTATCTTTTACTATTGCATTATTTGCAGTTATTATATGTTTGAAAACATTCCTTAAAAAAAAAATCTGTTAAGTGATTCAGAAGTTTCAAGAAGTCTTAAAGGTAGGAAAATCATCTCCCTCCTCTTTCAAGTACCATTTGCTTGAATACTATTTAATGTTGATTTTACATTTGGCTGAGTTTCCTCCATTTTAAAGATGTTTAGCCTGCATTTAATTAAAAAGAAAAAAAAAAAGGCAAAAAAAGCTTGGAAATCCATGTGGTGGCCACTGAGAACTTGTGCTGCTGGCAAATGTTGCTAGGAGCTGTGGATCCAAGAAATCAAACACAGGAAACTACTAGAATCTGAGTTTGAGAGGAAGTCAAGAAATTGGAAGAGGGTGGGGAGATCCACGAGTCTATTGCTGGGGTGTGGACATTTGGTGTTGAGGAATATGGGGAATGAATGTCAGAGTTCAGGGACATTGTAGCATAGAGAGCAACCACTGGTGATTAGAAGGATGAGTGAACCAGGGCAGAGAGGAGAATCAAGAAGGATGAGGGTTTATTGATATAAGCTTGTGTCAGTGCTGTATTTCCAAGGGGACAGGCAGGCTGGGGTGACCCACCCTGAGATCGAAGAGCAAAGGATTATTTAATGCTTTATTCCTCCTTTAAAGTCTGTTTATTAGAAGCTCACCTAAAATAATGAAATATGGCTATCAGTTTGTTCATATCAGTTTGTTCATATCAGTTCATTATGTCACTTTATTCAGGCTAAATTTCCCCGTGTGTATGGGGAAGCATCACAGCGAAGCAATAATCTTACATGAGCTCTGCAAACCCTTTGTAAAGTTTCTTAGATAAAAATGGTTTCAGTTTTAGGAATGGTCTCTCCTCTGTTCCATCTCTAGGTACTCTTTGTGATCTGTTATGATCAGTTCACTAGTGTAGGAGTTTTCTTATGAGGCAAAGGACAGACCTTCTGAAGACGCACCAATAACCACCAAATTACCCACACTTGAGATTTTAGGAAAGTTTTCACACTAAGCCTCTTTTGACTCAGAGAGGTTTTTTGCTCTAGATTTTAGTCAGAAACAGAACTCAGTAAACTTGAACATCTGAAGCATCAGAGAGATGCTGCCTCTGAACCTCAGTCTGCTACTGATATTTGTGGCTGTGTCCAGTGTTGCCCAGGGAGGTGGTGGAGGCCCCACCCCTGGATACATTCAGGGTAAGGCTTGATGGGGCTCTGAGCAAGCTGCTCTAGTTGGGGATGCCCCTGGTTACTGCAGGAGTGTTGGACTAGAGGACCTTCAAAGGTGCCTTTCACCCCAGTGCATTCTATGCTTCTGTGGTCTCATGACTCAGTTGTAATTCATACCTGAATACCCTCTTAGTGTGTACAAAGCCAGGGTGAAGTTTTTGCAACCAAACCTCAGTGCTCGCTTTAGTCTAATATTTTTAAACCTGGAAACAAAATCATCTGATCTGGATTTTCCCAGGGTACAGGCATACAAAATGAGGCATTTCATGCACACAACTGCATTTTCAGAAGTTTGTGCATTTGATCCCCCTATTTTGTGAGGACGTTTGCAGGCAGGGCTGTGCAGATGGTCAGAGCTGCAGCGCAGGGACTCTATGGGAACAGCTTAATGGCCATTGAGCATGTGGATTAGGTGGTGCACTTTTTGTGTGTGCAATTAACCACTCCAAAAGTTTGATGGCAAAGGAGTCCTTCTGCTCCTGAAAATGTTTATTACATAAATATTGTCCTTTTGTACAGCCATAACAATGTCCCTGCTCTTGCTCCTCCAAACTGGTGTAACTGGCACGTGGAATGCAACAGCTGGTTAACTCTGCAGTGATCCAAGAGCAGCAGAAGACAAGGAGTGCAGAGGGGGCTGCCTTCTTCTGCCAAGGGTAGAACTAAGCAGCTGCTTTGTGTTTTCACATGAACAAAAATGTTTTGTTAACTGTTTCACTGCCAAGGCAGAGAGCATGTATAATGGGTATAATGCTTGCTGGCCTGCGGGGTTGCTCAGCTTCCAGAGGCTTAGTGATCCTCCTTTTGTTCCAAGTAGTGGCTGACAGCATCTAGCACAAAGGCTCCTGTCACAGGAGGAATGATTGTAGGGCAGTGTTCAAGCAACTTTATTTTCTCTCCATTGCATTAAGCATGCCCATAGGTGCAAAATCTCCCCTGAAAAGAACATTGTTGAATTGCTTAGGCTTAAAAGCTAGGAAGTGCCAATGGAGAAATATGCTTTCTGATCATCTTTAATTGTGCAAAAGAATAGACTTCTAGAGGGGTAATGTGGAAGAGACCTTAAGATGTCATCTGGTACTCCCTACTCAAGGCAGGATTGGTTCCATCATCTAACAGTTGTCAAACCTGTTCTATAAGGGCTCAGGTTTTCCTGATTTGTTTTTTAAAGAAGTGTGGCTTTTTGGGATCCTAGGGAGGTCATGTTGAACCTGTCCAGAACTGAAGGCCTGCATCTTTTTATGAAGATGGGATGGTGAATGGAAAAAAAAAAAAAAAGGTGCTATTAATTAAAAGAAAAGTGAGATTCCTCTGTTTAGAGTATCAGAAGTGATACTGACAGCATTTTACCCTTCAAAGGAAATACAGCCTGGAGAGACTGAGATAAGAACTACAAGGGCAGAAGTTGAATCCTGTGTAGTATATTTGCATCCAGTTTTGCTCCTGCTTCTCTTGTGCACAGATTCTGTGGCAAGGGTAATTAGGAGGAGGCTAATCAAGAGCCTCAAGATGTTGTGTCTGATACGTACTCAGGTACAAATAAAAGAGATGGTGTAGGGGAGGTGCAGTTGCCATCTCAAAGAGAGGTTCTAGAGGACGTGGAAAATATGCACTGGAGATATTCATGCTCCAGGCTCCAACTAGAAAAAGAACAAAGCCCATGAGGCTGTGAAATGCCAGAAACCAGCCCATAAGTAAGGTGCTGGAAAGTCAGCTTGTGTAGCCTGTGGGTGTGGTGGAAATGCTGACCTATTGGGAACTCCACTCCTTAGCATCTGGAAATGAGCTCCTGATGGCACACAGCACTGCAGCCTTCAGTAGTGTGGAGAACAAGCCCATGGTCACTGCACACATGAAACTCAGTAGTGAGCTGAATGTGTCTAGCTGGGCTGTGAAACACACTGTGTCTAACTTGGGGTGTCTGTGAAGTTGGGTGCTGACAGCAAGCTCTACAAAGTCAGGAGATTGCAGATAGAAAGGAAACATTTGCCTACAATATGATGTGAGGAAATGGGACAGACTTCACCCCCATGGGCATGCAGCAGGGAATCATGGAACACCAGGCTTCAAGATGAGTATTTGCATTTATCTCCCAGCCTTTGCCATGTGCACTCTGATGTGCAGGGCAAGACCTGCTGAATTCTAGACAAAGACAAGACAATTAGAGAGTGATCCAACTGCAGTGCTGGGTGCCTCAGCTTTATCTTCTGCTTATTCATAACCTTCTGTTTAAAGTCTTGAGTTTAACTTGATAAATAAACATTTCTTTGTTCATAATCCTTTCTGTTTTGAAGGACGGAGGTGAAATGAAGCAAGGTGAGACTGACAAACAGGTGGTGTTGGGGAGGACAGTGACTCTCTTTATAGAGATGCCAGCTTGCTGAGCAGCACAGACCCAGGAATATTTCTAGGGAAACCAGGGAGTGGAGAACATTTGCAGCCAAAATGGAATGGGTCAGGGACAGAAGCTAGCAAGGCCAAGTGCCAAGTCTAGGAAGCAATACTAAGCATGCCCAGACAAGGGGAGACAGCACTTCTTTGGGTGAATTTAAAAAAAAAAAAAAAAGCTTTGAAGCTTTGGTGAATATTCAGATGTTTGTTAGGTAGATCCTGGCCCTCAAATTAGATGAGCTATAGAGCGGGGAGGACTTATCATAAGCAGATCAGATCCTGAGCTGAATATGGTCTAGAGGATGCATTTTCAAAGTCTGATGGAGGAATGAGCTAGCTCCTCAGACAGAGTTTTGGATGCCCAGTGCAAATACGTCTCAGTTATGTATCACTGACTTATTTTATGACATGGCTTCAGGAAAAAGTGGTGGAAACACACATTTTTTAAAAACAAATTTCAGTTTTAAGAAAACCTAGATAAATTATGAGTTGATTCTCCTTCAGCCATTATTTGCCAGACATTTTTAGAGATTATCTATTTATTTATTGCCCTCTGAGACCACTAGAGAGGAAGGAAAATGCAGTTAGTCCATCACTTCCCTGGGTAAAAGGAGATGCAAACTCTTAATAAAGTATCAATGGCACCCCAAGGGGACAAAAAAGAGATTTGCCTCCCAGTGCCCTGGCTGACAGACCACATAAGTTACTGCACCAGCAGTGAGGTCCTGTCAGAGGAAGAAACACAACAGGAGAAGAGGGAGCAAAACACGATTCGTACTGGCATGCAGTGAGCAAGCTAAGCCATGTAAAAACAAATACATGAAATTAAAAGGATTAATGGGACAAGTTAGTGCAGGGTAGCAGGGAAAGTCCCCTGTCTAGGCACTTCTGCCAGGTTCCACCCATACAGTTTATATGTTTTTTTAAGCCTCCTTTCTTTTGTAAGTGAAATTTCATCTGGAGGGTGCCGCATGAACAAAATTCAGTTTCTCCCTCACAGATCCACCTGGGTAAGCCCTCTGAGTGTTTAAAATTCTCTTTTATTTGAAAAAAAAAATAATCATGTTGGTTTTCACAAAAGCCTCGAATGTTAGCTTGGTTGGAGGAAGGCTAATGGCATGTTAGCCATCAGAAATCATTCAGAGAGTTCATTTGCATCGAGTGCTCCTCTTAACCTCCTGTTGTAAATCACTTTTAAATAGCTGTGCTGCTTCACCTCAGGGCTGGCTGCAGCTCAGGGCTGAGCAGAAGAGTTTCTGCTTGTGCTTTGAAATCACTTGTGATAAAGATGTATGGATGTAAGGTTTTTGCTATTTAATTCATAAAGCAGGGCCTAAATATCTCCCTACAATAACATTTTGCTCTGGAGCACAGCCTGCTCTTTTCAGGCCTGTTCACTCCCACCTCTGAAGACAAACAGCACTGTGTGGTTAGATGCAGCATTTGCCCCATTAGGTGCTTGGGATTTATTTTGGGTTTCTTTTCGGTACTCTACCTGGTTTTCATCTTGCAAAAGGCAATTACAACATTCACAAGATGACAGTCATTTCATGCAACAGAAGGCTGGCTAATTGAGGGAAAGGGATGATATTTGGGAAGGAAAAACAAAGCTGTGGCATGTAAAATTACATTATAAAGTAGGCTTTTTCTTTTCTTTTTTTCTCTCTCTTTTTTTTTTTTTTTTTTTTTTTTTTTTTTTTTTTTTTTTTGTGTCCCTCATAAAACTCTCAACAAGTGAACTCCAGATGTCAGCATTTAAACACTGTCAGGTATTGCTTGTATCCCCAGGTGGGGCACACTCCTAACCTGAGGGGCATGGTGTGAGTTGAGGAGCTTATGGCTTGAGGTAGACAAGCCAGAAAAAGAGAAAATCAGGACACATTGGCATTAATTTGGTTCAGTTTCTTTCTCCCTTTAAAGATAACTGCAACAAGTTGCAGCTCACCAAGATTAATCAGAATTTAAGATGATGTAGAGATTGGTACCATGGGGGGAAAAAAAGTGAAAAGGACAAAATAGAAATCGTTTCTTCACTGTGAAAAGTTCTTTACTCTGAGGGTGGTGAGACACTAGAACAGGTTGTCTGGAGAAGTTGTGGATGCCCCCTCCTTGGAAGTGCTCAAGGTTAGGTCGGATGCAGTTTGGAGCAACCTGGTCTCCTGAAACTTATCCATGCCCACTACAGGAGGCTTGGAACTAGATGATCTCTAAGGTCTCTTCCAACCCAAACCATTCTATGATTCTGTGAAATCTGCAGTTACAGTGACAATCCACTTACATTGATGCAGGCTTTCTACAGAATAGGTAGGTGAAGACCAGAATAAGTCTGAGCATCTTTGGTGGGCATCTGTTGTCATTGCATCTTGGTAGACTGAAGCTATGTGGGCAGATCTGCACTTTGGTAGTGCTGCTGTTGCACTGGTGGTTCTTGCAGGAGAAACGCCATTGTCCTCCAGGTCACTTCTATCTTATCAACCATATTCTGTCCTCAAAGACTTGTGGCTGATGGTGTGCAGCTGTAGTAGTTCAGCTTACATCACTTAGAAAGGTCCAGTGTCTTCTCTACTTGTCAGAGGAAGAGATGGGAAGAGGCAGTTTAATGGTGTTGCTGCTACACCAGCTCTGACAAGCATGTTTGAACTTTTTTTGTGGAAATTTTGGGATCTGTTTTCCCTGGCTTATCATTTCTCTCAATCTAGAAGAAAACTTGTCAGGTTCAGCAGTCTTACTGCTCCTTATGTTTTCAAAGCAGAACAGTTTGTGTCTGCTAATGGAGATGTACAGAATAGCTTGAGGATTTATAAGCCATTCCCTGTATTCCTGGAGTCTTGTCCCAAGAGGCATTAGCATGAAACCTTGCATGGATCCACTGGGAATGTTCTCTTTCTTCTACTTGAGCTTAGAAGGTTTTATTCAGTAGGGAAAAGCCTTCTTCTCTTGTTCACTACTGTCTTTCTCCATTCCCATATGTCCTGGTGGGAGTACAGACAAGCAAGACCCCACATGTTACCACTGGAAAATAGGGCAGCCAACACTAGTCTCTCACTTTTGTGAGAAGAGAACACTTTGTCTTAATGCAAAGTATACCTGTGAGATCACAGGGAGGTATCAAACACAGCAGCTGCTAACACAAGAGCCTTGCTGGAAGGAAAATTAAAGCTAAGTTGGGCTTGGCCAAAGAGGTAATGAGAGTCAGAACTGGAAGAAAAAAAAAATTAAATATACTTAAAAATAAAGCTT